>NC_056742.1:410750352-411082852 GCF_019279795.1 Protopterus annectens | reverse complement strand
TTAGTCTCCGAGACACATACCCGTCTCTCCAACATGTTCAATTTATGTTGCAGACGAGGTTGAGATCCTTTGAGTGGGTATTTCTAATGTAAAGGTAAGGCTTTGATGTCTGCATATTTTATGTTGTTAACATCTTGTATTCTTTTTGTGAGGAACTTCTGGGGTGTTCCACTTGTGGCGTATTCCTGTTCAGGTATATACTGAAGGAAGCATTGTACTCAGTGAGTGACCTAATAAGGGAGGAGTGTATAGCAGGGCAATGGCATCTTCTGATCTGAATGCCATACCCTTGCTTATAAGTTGCGCAATGTAGAATGATTTCCTTCAGTGGTAGACATGATGGTCAAAGGACAAGTCACTGTCCACATATGATCTCAGATTCCTAACCACTGGGTCTACTCTTAGGTGTATATCGTCTTTGTGGTAATTCCATGGGATGGCTGACTTTCCTAAGAATGCCATCCTATATTTTGTGGAATACAGTTTTAGACTATGGCTTTGGTGCCAGTTATTAGTTTACAACTAGCTTTCTTGGAGGATATTAATGTCCTTGAGGAATTCTACAGTTGCACCAAGCTTGGAATCATCTGCAAACTTGGTCAACCATAGGCTTTTAACTTTTGAAAAGTAGATGCCAGAAAGGAGTTGTTCCAGCTCCGAGCGCTTGAGGAGCTCCACTATTGATTGAGCTTTTTGTGGAGGTAGAGACCTGAATTCCTGTGTCCTTGCTCTGAGCCAGTTGACTATCCATTGGGTCATATAGGGGTTTACTCTCAGTTCTGTGCGGTAGCCGACAATGCTAAATAGGAAGTGGTGTTGAATGCTTTGACTAGATCAAGATGTGCAGTGTGTACTGTTTTGCCCTTGTCCATATATTTGGTGACATTTTCTTGAAAAAGTCCACCAGGTTGGATAGGCAGGATCTGCCTTTGACTGTGTCTTCATTTATAATATTCTTGATGATTCCTTTTATGTGTCCTTTGCCAAGGTTCCTTTTGAAGAGGGCCAAGGAGGTGCTCTGCTTGACATGTATGGGCAGTCTATTCTAGAGTATGGGGAGTCTCTGGGTCAGTGGCACAATAGCTGGCATACTCACCTTTGATGCAAAAGGCTGTGGGTTGTATTTCCACACCAGGTGGATCGACTACTGAGACTTCAGGGCAGCATAAGGGCAAGTGGCTTCACTCCTGAGTGCGTCTTCCTTCAGATGAGACTTTAAACCAAGGACCCATCTGCTTGAAATTATGGTAGCACTGGTGGATGTAAATGATCCCATGGCACCACAAGGTTAGTTTCACTAGGCTAGTTGCCTTTTTTCAGGGGAGACATATTGGTGTTTATACTGTTTGGGGAAATTTGGCAAGGTCATTGGGAAACATCCCTTACTCTGTTGATAGGTGCCATGGGATCATTTACATCCACCAGTGCTACCATCAATTCAAGCAGATGGGACCTTGTTTTAAAGTCTCATCTGAAGGAAGACACACTCAGGAGTGCAGCCCACCCCCCCGTTATGCTGCCCTGAAGTCTCAATAGTCAATTCACCTGGTGTGGAAATACAACCCACAGCCTTTTGCATCAAAGGTGAGTATGCTAGCTGTTGTGCCACTGACTCTGCTTTCCATGCTTTACATATGAGACTAGTCAGTCTTATGGGTCTGTAATTGTTAGGGTCAGTTGATGGCCCACCCTTGTGCAGTGGGATAACCGTTGTAGTCCTGCATTTGCTAGACAGGGATCTGTAGCTCATGTTTCATGCTATTCAGGTGGCATCCCAGGATATTATCTGGGCCTGTGGATGCAGTGTTTTTTGCTTTTGAGAGGTGCCAGGGGGAGAGTGAGGTGAAAATAGAGCTAAAATTATCAGCCAGTAGATTTGTTGTACCCTTCAGCTTTGTATAGGTAATCCCATTTACAGTTAGTTCAGCGCAGTATTGTCATTAATTTTGAGGTTGTGGACATAGCTGAAGAAGGTGTGGTTGCCCTTTGTGAGGATATTATACCTAAATTTGGCTTTGGTGGGCTTGTTAAGATTTCTGAATTGCATATTTAGTTTGTTAAATGGAGTTCTTTCCTTGCTGAGCCTTGCACTTCTTAGTTTTGGCCATAGATTTATTCCTTTTGCTATACAGCATGTTGATGATGAGATTCCACTAGGGTAGCTTGTTCTTTGAGTTAGTTCTGTGCTTATTTCAGGTGGATACAGCTGCCTGCAGCTGTTTACTTGATGTTATAGAGGCTCTGCAAACAGTTCCACATAGGTAGTGGAGTTCAAATGGCTTGAGGGAGGTGTGGGGGGGGGGACATTTTGCCTGGGGTTTAGTAGTTGAAGGTTCGCTTTGGAGTAATTCCCTAGTACCCGACTAAAAGCTGTACAGGAGCTCAGCATGTGACCATACAGAGAGTAAAACTTATCAAACCATCTAAATGAAAAAACAATTTAAGATCCACATTGTTTTTAATAACAAATATCTTTGGTTGTGTGGTACAGTTTTTCTGTTAGTCTTTTAATGAATTTCTTGGTTTGAGAAAGAGTATGTTTTGCCATTCACTATAGGCTGGCTTGTGTGTGTGCTGCACTCAAAACTTTGTACACATAATTATTGCCACTTCTATTATTTGTGACTGTCTGTTGTATATACTTTTTGTTTTGACTGTTTCATTCTTTACTTCATGGTTATTCTTTTTTTTAACTATTTTTTAACTAGTTTGGTGTGTGCCATTTTGCTCAATGGATCTGCTTTACACAGTAACTACTGTTGGCAGGTATCTGTGTGGAAAAGATGCAGCATAATTCATAAAGACTGACACTTGACTTTGTTGTTAAAAGCATTGTAAATCCAAGTCATTTTTCGTTTGGATGGTTTGATGTTTTACTGTCTGCCTGGCTACATATTGAACTCCAGTACAGTTTTTTTATTGGTGATCAGTTTTAGAGCTGTGCATCTGCCATTTTTCTGCATTCATGGTTAGTAATTCCGAAATGTTTCGAGTGTTAGATGGAGTCTCACATTTTAGTTTAATTTAAGAGGATACAGTTTTTGTTATGGTCTGGCCTGCCAAGCAAGGCTGTTGCACCCGGGTGGCTGCAAAGTTTCCCCCATGTTTGTAAGGATCAGTTTAATGATTTTGACACCCCTCAGTGGGTGTATGGAATAGGTGGTCCAGAGTATTTGTATTGACAGAGTCCAGGCATCTCTGGGCCTGCATATTGGAGGTTGTGTATGTTTCTCATTTTATGGGGGATAGTTGAAGTCACCTAGGAGTATAGTGTTGGGATCAATGCAGAGTGACTCCAGTTTGTTGTAGGTATTTAGTGTGGGTGTCATTGAAGGGGGACCTGTAGCTTGCAGTGTTATGGTATATAGCTTTGCTTATGGTGAGTGGAACATGGAGAAGCTCAAGTGCATCATACTGCTTGACCATTCATGGCACAACCCCCTACATTATGCCAATAGTTTTTACTAAAGATATATATATATATATATATATATATATATATATATATATATATATCAATGCATTTCTAATGGATATACCTTCTTATAATAATGAATACATTAAAATTATGAGGGGGGGTGTGCCCCCCACACACCCCCTTATTTAATATTCTTACTCCAGGGTTGCACTGCAGTGGGGAAGGGGCTATATTCCATTTTCGACCAAATGAACTTCGACCAAGTGAGCTTTCAGTGAAGTGCAATGCCTGGTGTCATTTTCGACTAAGTGTAATTCGACCAAATGTATGGAATCCATATATATATATATATATATATATATATATATATATATATATATATGTGTGTGTGTGTGTGTATCTAGAACTGTGTGTGTGTGTGTGTGTGTGTGTGTGTGTATGTATACAGGTTTTTTTCTTCAGTTGCTGTAACTTTCACTTTAACCTGATTCTTTATAGTATGGTTTATTG
The DNA here is from genome assembly GCF_019279795.1 of Protopterus annectens. Lineage (NCBI taxonomy): Eukaryota > Metazoa > Chordata > Ceratodontiformes > Protopteridae > Protopterus > Protopterus annectens. The sequence continues at coordinate 411,078,924 of NC_056742.1, read as the reverse complement.
ACTGTCTTTCTGTTGGTGTTCTGTGTAATGGCTGAAAAAGAGAAAGACCCTGTGGGGTTTAAGAAGTGCCTTAAATGTGGGCATAAAATTCCATTTTCAGATGCACACACACTGTGTGTACTGCTTGGTTCCTCTCCATTTACAGGAGGCCTATGCCATTTATCACAAATTAATCTGAGAGCACTTACTGAGAGAAAGAACAAATTGATTCTTAAAGGCATGCTGCCTACCTCTTTTAAGCAGGCCTTATCTGGAGTTTCCCCTACAAAAAATTCTAAGTCAACCTCTCCAAGTCCTTCATAGTCATCTTCAAAGGCTTCAGAGCAGGCTAGGAAGAGACCGATAGCTGCACATTTTGTCAGACCTATCGAGTACAGTTCCCCCTTTGGTATGTACCTAACCAGACGTATTCAACAATTGGAACGTTCACAGAGGTTCCTCAATAAAACAATACAGGGCATAAGTAATATGTCCTATGAAGACTGCCTCAAGGCCCTATCCCTGTATTCTGCTTCCAACAGGCTTTTGAGGGGGAGATCTGTGCGAGGCAAACAGGGCATTGTCAGACCCCCACTCTGATTCACCTCCTGCATATCCACAAGACAGCATAAGAATTACCCATTCTAAAGACTTAAACCTTGCCTGTAATATAAATAGGACCCGCTGGAGAGAGAGGTATGTTTCACAGAGACTACTCCATCTATGGTACAGGCTCCCCATCCAGTGTGAAGCAGAGATGTTAAGTTGTCAATCTCGCCTTCATTCTTGCTTGATGGGTTCGGAGCCGATCCCTCGGCTCCGACTTGGCACTTGCTAAGCTCGAGAGTCACTTTTACCAGCTCGAGGCAGCCCCATATCCCATGATGCAAGGCGGTAAGTACCCAGATCTCGTTTGCCGCTTCGCTTATGAGGTCCTCCTTTTACCAGCTCCTGGTAAGTGATTCACTAATTCGCTAATTTAGCCCCTTTTAACTTAAAAACCCCTTATTGTTAGTTTTTATTTAGTTTTAATCTGTTTCTGACAGAAATTTGTCTGTCTCTTATTATTTTTTTAGTCAGACTTTACCCATCCCATCCCCCCCCCCCCTGTTAGGGTGTGTGTGTGTGTTTGTAATTATACCTTTTGGTATATTTAAATTTAAATTCTTTGACTGGTGTGTGTGTGTGCTTGTGTTTCACCATGTCAAAAGAAAGGGTCTCAGGCTTTAAGAAGTGTGATTCGTGCTGTCAGAAGATGTCTCTGACAGACGGTCACACTTCTTGCCTTTATTGCCTGGGGCCTCTTCACCTGCAGGACTCCTGTGCTATATGTCATTCTTTCAGCCAGAGAGTCCTGCAGGAAAGAAGAAACAAATTAATACTTAGGGGCCTTCTTAAGCCGGAGGGCTCTCCGGCTAAGTCGGCTCCACCTAAGACTGGCAAGTCTTCCAAGGCCCAGGCTTCTGTGTCAAAGCCTGCGGCCTCGGCTCCGACTCGTTCTGAGTCGAGATCGGCTCCGGCTGGCTTAACCAAGTCTGCATCGACCACTTTGGTGTCTGCTCCGATCGGCTCCGACCACCATGTGGCACAGGCATCGGTGTCGGCTCCGATCGGCTCCGACACCATTACTTTTGTGGCTGTATCGGCTCCGGCTGGAGCCGATGCATCGAGGCTACCTGTCGGCTCCGATAAGTTGTCGGCTCCGACAGGTTCAATAGTTTCATCGGTTCCGATGGCTCCTTCGAGGAAGAGGTCGAGGTCTCCTTCCTTGGAGCCGATACTTTCGGCTCCGGCTTCACGTCTCCTCTCGGAACGGAGCCATCGGAGCCGATCTTCAAGGTCATCCAGGCTTTGGACCATGACTTAGAGAGTGGTCAGTAGATTACTTAAGTCACAGGCACTGGCCCAAATGTTACATAGTCTGTCTCAACAGACGACTATTGGTCCACACCCCGTTACAGTTCCTCCTTCAACTCTACCCCAGAGCTTGGAGTTGGAGTCTTCGGGAATGGTTACTGCTACGGCTGAGGGACGGATACCCCCTTCTGTCCCTTCAGCCTCTACTCTTATCTCCTCTTCGAGACCTTCCTTAGAGGGATTCGGTGGCGGGGCTTCCATGGTCTCCTCCGAGGGGTGAGTGGCATCGGACCCTTGTCGAACCCGCTCTTCCCCTTGGAGCCTCGGCCTTGGTGAGCTCGGCTCCGACATCTGCCTCGGAGACTTCCCTTTCGGTGGTCCCTGGAGTTCCTAGCTCTTCGGAACGGGTTCTCTCGGACCTGCCTGGGAGGGGAGCATTCGAGGTGATGAAGAGTGTGCTGGCCACTGGTATCAGCCAGCAGTCTGTTCCCTTAGCTCCTCCCTCTATAGTGCCTGTTGACATCTCTGCCACTTCTCTTGCTACAGGACCCAGAGATCCTCTGCCTCAGGTTTCCCCATTGGGAATTTCCCCCTCTTCCGAGGATTCTCCTGATGTTTCGGGAGATCCTCCTAGGAGGAGGACTTGTAAGAGGAAACACGTAGACTCCCCCGAGTCTATCACTTCAGATACTGACTTTGATGAGTCAGAGGGATCCCCAAGATCCCCCTCTGAGGATGTCTCCTTCTCAGACATCCTAGAACTCCTTAGACAGAGGGGAAACTGGCCCACCAACAATCCCTCTGAGGATGAGTCAGTATACCTAGAGGCGTTTGGATCTCGGCCCTCCACCTCCTGGGTGTCTCCGCCTTTCGACCCCCTTATGCAGGTTATTGCCCGAAAGGCGTGGGCTGCTCCTGACTCTGTAGAGCCAGTCCCTTGGAGGCTTCCAAATTTTATCACTGCCCCGTGTGACAAGCAATTCCTCACTAAGGGTGTCCCCGCTGATGCCATGGTGGTGGCTGCTGCCACCAAGAAGGAACTTGCAGATCCTTCCGTACCCGTCCATCCTCCTAATAAGGACTCTAGGACCATGGATAGGTGGTGGCGGATGTTTTCCTCAGCGACCTTTGCTATGCGTTCGCTGAATTACCTATGTCACTTCACCAGACTCCAAAGGGATATCCTTAAGGAGCTAGGTGATGTTGTTCAGGATCCTACAGCTGCAGGAGCTCAGGAAAAAATTGCTTCGCAGCTAGGAACCCTTAATTCCATTGCAAACTCCTCCATGCGGCTAATATCATATGCTGCTGATGGAGAGTAGGGCCGCAGGTACAGGTGTGGCTCTTAGATGCCAAGCCTGGATGCGGCTATGTGACTTTGCAGATCCCTTTAAGGCGTCCTTCACAAATTCTCCCTTTGATGGGTCAGCTTTGTTTGGCCCTCAAGTGAAGGAAACTTTGACCAGGTGTGAGCAGGACGGCAAGACTCTTTCTGCAGGAGTCCGTTTTCCACTCCTTCTAGACCTTACCCCAAAGGACAGAAAGGTGGCAAAATGTGGTTCCGAAATCCCAAGGAGTCACGCGGATTCACGTGGTCAGTTTACCCCTAGAGGCAGAGGGGTAACAACAACAGACGCAGCTCTAGAGGCAGAGGGGTCCAAAACCAGAGAAACAGAGAGCCTCTCTCTGACAAGCCCTTTCAGCATCCCTGAGATGTTGCCCGGCTGTCCCTCCTTGGAGGCAGTCGGGGAAGATTATCACTGTACCCAGAAGCCTGGCATTCCCTCACTCAAGACAGTTGGGTACAGTCGATCATATCCAAGGGTTACATAATTCCTTTCGAGGAAAGTCCTTTCCCTCAAATTCCCTTCCAGATGTACCACCGGTCTAAGGGAAATTGCAGAGTTAGAAGTCTCAAAACTACTGCAAAAAGAGCCATTCAGCCAGTTACAACAGACCATTCAGAGCCGGAATCTACTCAAGGTTCTTTTGGTCCCCAAAAGACGGGAGACTGGAGACCAATATTGGATCTCAGCAGACTCAACAAGTCTGTGAGGAAGACAAGATTCGAATGGTCACTCTTCAGTCAATTCTGCCCTTCTTACAGAAGGACAACTGGATGTGCTCAATAGATCTTCAGGATGCGTACTATCACATCAAAATTCACAGACGCTCCAGGAGATTTCTCCGCTTTCGGCTGGGGTCCAGTCATTTCCAGTTCAGAGCCCTGCCCTTTGGTCTCACTACAGCCCCCAGAGTGTTCACCAAATGCATGGCAGTGGTCACGGCTCACCTGAGACGTCAAGGATTCCAGGTGTTTCCGTATCTCGACGACTGGCTCCTGTCAGCCACCACCAGGCATCAGCTTATTCAAGCCAGGGATTACACAATAAGTCTTTGTTCTCATTTGGGCATCTCGATCAACTTCGAAAAGTCATCCTTATCGCCCTGCCAGTCTATTACTTTCATAGGCGCAAACTTAAACACTGTTCGGATGTCAGCTACCCTTACAGATCAAAGAGTTTCAGACAGAGTCATGTCAGGATCATTCTGGCCAACAAGAAAGTACAGGCCAGAATGGTTCTAAAGGTATTAGGCCTCATGGCTGCGGCCATTACTCTTCTTCCCCTGGCTCGATTCTACATATGCCTTCTTCAGTGGATGCTGTTCACACAGTGGTCGTACCAACAACTTCCAATGCGTCACCAGATTCTGGTGACACAGACTTGCAAAGATCATCTTGCTTGGTGGATCACATCTCCTCAGGTTCACCAAGGCAGGTACTTTGTACCCCCATCCCCGATAGCCACTGTCACCACGGATGCCTCCCTGATCGGGTGGGGGGGGTCATTATCAGGGCAGGATGGTTCATGGGACGTGGCAGCCGTTTGAGTACCATCTGCACATAAATGTCCTGGAGATGAGAGCAGTGCTTTTAACGTTGCAAGCCCTCAACGACTTTCTTCCCGTAGGGACAATTGCAGTCCACACAGACAACATGTCTGTAGTTTGGTATATCAACAAACAAGGCGGAACCAAGTCCTACCCCTTGTGTCGAGAAGCGCTCAGACTATGGCAATGGGCGATCTCCTCTCATCGGTTTCTGGTAGCAACGCATATCCCTGGGAAAACCAACATTGTAGCGGACAGATTGAGCAGAGCTATCCTCATGCCTCACGAGTGGTCTCTCAAGCAATCTATAGCGGAAGAGATATTTCTGGAATGGGGTCGTCCATGTTGTGATCTTTTTGCTACTCCCCAAAACAGCAAATGCCCAGACTTCTTCTGTCTCTTCCCTCTACCAGGCCATCCCCCCAGAGACGCTCTGACCCAGGATTGGCCCCAGGGACTTCTTTATGCCTTCCCTCCATTTCCTCTGATCCCTCAAGTTATCCAGAAAGCTACCGTTTTGAGAGCCAAATTGATTCTCATTGCCCCTTACTGGCCTCGACAAGTTTGGTTCCCGTTCCTCCATCATCACCTTTTGGTGCAGCCGTGGCATCTGGACCCAGTGCCAGATCTTCTGATTCACCAATCCGGTCAGCTGCACCGGTCTATCCCTTCTCTCAACCTCACAGCATGGTTGCTCCACGTCCTTCCTTAGCCAGGCTTCTTTGATCTCTAACCCAGTTAGAGACATCATAGTAGCTTCGTTAAAATCCTCTACCAGGAGGATTTATACAAGCAAATGGAAACGTTTCTCTTATTGGGCTAAGGCCAAGAATATTGATCCTTTCACTGCCCCTGTTCAGGCAGTCCTGGACTTCTTAGCAGAGATTTTTCATGCAGGCTCCTCTTCTTCCACAGTCAGAGTTTAATTGGCTGCTATCTCCAACTTTCATGTCGGGGTTGCAGATCATAATATTATGTCCCATAGGCTCTGCAGGGCCTTCTTGAAAGGAATTTTCCTACTAAAGCCTCCAATCAGGAATCCTCCTCCTCAGTGGGATCTAAATTTAGTGCTGACATCCTTGATTCTTCCCCCCTTCGAGCCAGCTGTTTCTTGTTCCCTGAAATTTCTTTCTTGGAAAACTTTATTCCTAGTGGCTATTACATCGGCCAGGAGGGTGTCTGAACTTCATGCTCTATCGGTTCGACCCCCCTATTTGGTTTTTCACAAAGACAGAGTATCTTTGAGAACTAATCCGACCTTTTTGCCTAAGATCGCTTCTAAGACCAATTTGAATCAATCCATTGATCTCCCTGTATTTTTCCCAAACTATTCAGACAGAGCTGAACAAAAACTACATTATCTTGATGTCCACCGTCAACTTAGATATTATTTGGACAGAACAAAAAAATTTAGAAAATCTGATCAACTTTTGTTTCCTATGCGGATAATAAAAAAGGCCTTCCTGTTTCTAAAGTGACCTTGTCCAGATGGCTCTCTTCGGTCATCTCTGAAATTTATCTGCTCAGGGGAAAACAGCTGTGCTCAAAACCTAAAGCACATTCAACTAGGAGCTTAGCTACTTCTACAGCCTTTCAAGCTAGACTTCCTTTAGACACTATTTGTGCAGCGGCCACTTGGGCCACTCCTCACACTTTTGTTTCCCATTACAAATTGGACTTGGCCTCCAGGGACAGAGCCAGTTTTGGCTCTACAGTCCTCAAGAGTCTGTTCCATTGAGCCACCCAGGATAGAGGTGCTAGGGACGCGGTCCCATCAAGCAAGAATGAAGGCGAGATTGACAACTTAACATTAAGAAGTTATGTACCTACCATAACATTCCATGTTAGTTGTCTTCTCTGCCTTCTTTCTTGACCTCCCTCCTTCCCCAGGCCTGGACAGACCTTGTTATAAGAAATTATTATGCTGAAGACCATTCAGACCTGGTCCTTCTTCCATCCTGTAAGTTTTCTTTCTTCCTTTGGGAAGTGTTTTATGCTTGGTGCTATTGCCCTTTGTCATCAAACGAGATCTGGGTACTTACCGCCTTGCATCATGGGATATGGGGCTGCCTCGAGCTGGTAAAAGTGACTCTCGAGCTTAGCAAGTGCCGAGTCGGAGCCGAGGGATCGGCTCCGAACCCATCAAGCAAGAAAGAAGGCGAGAGAAGACAACTAACATGGAACGTTATGGTAGGTACATAACTTCTTATTCCTCCTTAACCCAATTCAGGTGCGACTTGGACAGTTGGATGGGAAACCAGAAGTTCATCCCTGGTTTGACACCTATGTTTCTAATGGACACACTCATCTCCCAGGCTCATGCTTACACTTATCAAGGGTATCAGAACTTGCCAAAGGTTTGGGTTGAGTGGCTAGGCTTAAAAAGGCCCTTGTGGTAGTTTGCCTTGTAAACTCCTATGAACCTATTTTGAACATTAAAAAAAAAAAAAAAAAAGCTGTGGATCAGACTTCATCCTCTGATCCAAAGCACAAATTAAAATCTTTATCTGATCTGACCTCCACATTAGATCCTAATCAAAAAAGAATTGAATTATTGGAAACAACCACATCGGATCCAAAAGAAGTTCCATTTCGATGTAGTTACCACAAACTAGGTATTCATCCTGTGTGGACCCATGCCTTCAAGGGTTCCATCACCTTTCTTGGAAAGACCAAAATCTCCATCTGTCATATCCACTCACTCTTCCAGAAGCCTCATGGAAGAAGATGTGGAGAGACTGGTGAGAAAGATTCTTTTGGCATAGAGCCTGTCAGGTGTCCCATTGGCTCTTACCCCTTTGGGTGAGGAGATTTGTTCTACAACTACGCCACCCTTACCAGTTCCTCCTCTGACTCCATACAGGACCTCAGAGCCCTTGGATCTATGTTGCTTGGTGCCGTCTTGCTCAGATCCGAAGATTGCCTTACCCTCTGATCCAAAGTTGGCTTTGAGAACTTCTGTCCAGTTGGATCCAGAGAGCTGTCGGAGCTGAGGCTACCCTGTCGGATTTGAGATGTTAGAGTCGACTCTGAAGCTTTTGGAGCCGTCTCTGCACATTGGCGTCTTGGGAAGGGTTAGTTGGGCTCCGACTTCTGCTTCGGGAGGGCGGTGTTCAGAGCAGGGTGGGACCAGGATCAAGAAGCTTGCCTTCTTGGATCTGGGGTTCTATCCCTCTCTGGGACAGTCTGCCTTTGAGGTTGTGGAGAAGGGCCCTTTCTTCATCGTTGACACAGAAGGTTCCTCACCCCTTGGAACCCCAACCTGTTACCTTTCTGTCTCTGAGCTTGGACTGTCACCTTTCTTCTCCACAAGGACAGCTGATACCAAAACTCCAGGCTTCCCAGCAGGATATCCCCATTTCTTCCGATACCTCCCCACAACATCCCACTGAGGGGGTCTGTAAGAATGATGACGTCTCGTTTGGAAACATCCTAGAAATCCTAAAACGGAGAGGTGGCTGGAAGTCCAGCAACCCTTCATATGAAGAATCTGTATTCCTGGAGGTGTTCGGTACTGGCTTGCCTATCTTCTGGGTGACTTCCCCCACCAATGAGCTCCTTGAGTTGATCCCTTATCAGGCATGGAGTGGATCTGTACACCATTGAGCCAATTCCTCAGAGACGTGACAAAATTATGACAGCATCAGAGGACAAGCAGTTTTGGGCTAAAGGAGTACCTGTTGATGCCATGGTTGTGGCAGTGGCCACTAAAAAGGAATTAGCTGAGGAGAGTTCCACTGTCCATCCCCCCAACAAGGAGTCTCCAAAGGATATGTTTGGGAAGTGTGTCTGTGCTTCAGTGACCTTCACCCCAAGGTCACTGAACTATCTGGCCCATTTCACTAGGTTACAGGAACCTGATTAAGGAACTTTCTGAAACCCTGTCAGGATCCGTTTCTGAAGAAGTACAAGCATCTGTCACTTCTCAGTCATCTTCCCTGCAGTCTATATCCAATTCCTCCATGAGGCCATTTCTCATGTAGGAGAAGGAACCTCAAGGGAGCGGGTTAAGGCATTTCCATAAGGAGATGTGCCTTGATGCACTTTTGTGATTTTTGCGGAGCCATCCAAAGAATAGAATGGTGGTACAACACGACAATCGAAGCCGACTGGATAAAAAACCTTTATTGTAGTAACATCCAAATAACATCCAAGTAAGTGCTTTTGCGTTATTACTAACACTTCTTCAGACTTTACATGCCACATTCAAAAGTTCATTTAAATACCCTTGCTCTATTCAAAAGAGCCAATCAAAGCATGTTGCAACTTTAAAGAAACATTTAATTTTAACCTCATATTAAAATAATATCTTGGTATAAAAACATCAATTATATCAGATATGTATATTTACATACATACAAAAACATTTGCATATGTAAAAAAAAAAAATATATATATATATATATATATATATATATATACACACACACACATAAAATATGTATGTGTGTATGTATGTATATATATATATATATATATATATATATGTATGTAACCATAATAAAAATGTATAAGTATATATAGATGTATAGATATATATATATATAGATATAGATATAGATATATATATATATATATATATATATATATATATATATATATATATATATATATATATATATATATATAGAGATATATATATATATATATAGATATATATATATATATATATATATATATATATATATATATATATATATATATATATATATATATATATATATATATATATATATATATATATATATATATATATATATATATATATACACACAACTATACATAAAAAACATGCATATAAAAAGTTGTTTATAGAACCAAATTAGTGTTTCAAGGATCGGTCCTTTAAAAAAGGTTTCAAAGAAACCTTCTCATTCACACCATGTCCCTTGTCAGCTTGCAGTTTAATTATCCATTTACCTTCTTGTTTCTCTGTGAAGTTCCTGACATCACCTTGCCTAATAGTAGAATATATCAGTTGCAGTACGAGAAACTTAAAAGTATGTATACTGTCATTACATAATACATGTTTAGCTAGTGGGTTGGTGTCATCTTCCCTATTAATGGCATATGTATGTTCTCTGACCCTCTCTCCGAGGGTCCTATTTGTTTTCCCTACATAGAAACGCTTACACTTCTGACACAGCTAAGTAAACTAAATTTCTCGATTTACAATCTGTATAGTGGTGAAAAGTATTTCTATTCTCTGTGTCCGGATGAATAAAACTTATCATTCAACATACAAGGGCATTGATTACAAGGACGACATGATAGTGTTCCTTTTCTCTTCTCATAGAACGTGAAATATCCTTTTTCCTACCTTCATAGCATAAAAGTCTTTTTAATGATTTAGTGTTTTTGTAGCTCATCTGGGGCTCTTCTCCAACTATTTCCTTAATCTTCTCATCTAGGCATAGCACATTCCAGTGCTTCTTGATAATATCTGTTACCTTTTTATTATTATTGGTATATGGGACCACTATTCTAGTGTTAGGTGTTGATGTTCTATTTACATATGCATCTGATCTATCTTTGCTAATATATGGTTTGCCAGTAGTTCCTCTAATTGATTCATCTATTGGTAGCAAATCCTTACTATGGTATCCCCTATTGATGAAATCTTTCTTGACTACATCCTGCACTATCTCCAAGGTTCGATCTTCACTAGTTAAATGAGATGTTCTCAAGGTCTGACTCTTAACTATATTTTTATGTATGTGTAGGGGGTGCATACTATCCCTGTGGAGGAAAGCATTTCTCCTACATGGTTTCCTGTATACCTCTGTTGTTATTCTACCATTACCTTTCTCAAAGCCATACATCTAGAAATTCAGTCTCATGAGTTGAGTATTTTTCAGTGAAGCGTAAAAATGATGTAGTTCCATTAATGTACTGTATGAACTCCTGAAGTGTATCTAGGGGTCCTCTCCATAAAAGAAAAATAATATCCACGAAGTGTTTATAGAATATTATATGTTCAGAAAAGTGCAAATGTTCAAGAACATTAGTGGTCTCCCAATATGCCAAAACTAAATTTGCATACAAATTGGCACATGGAGTCCCCATGGCTACTCCTGTGACTTGTAAATAATACTTTTCATCATAGCTAAACACATTATTTGATAAAATCAAATCCATCAATATTGCACATCTAACTGTCTGTTCCCTATTCATCCCCTTCTGAATCAAAAACAGCCTTACTTGGATGTTATTTGGATGTTACTACAATAAAGGTTTTTTATCCAGTCAGCTTCGATTGTCATGTTGCACCACCATTCTGTTCTTTGGATTTCACGTTTTTGTTTGGGAGGTACTTTACCCTTTGTGTTTCTCTTATTGTGACTGATTTTGCGGAGCCCTTCAAGTCTTCGTTTGTCATTACTCCCTTTGACAGCACTTCTTTGTTTGGCCCTAAAGTAAAAGGTCCAGGTGTGAGAAGGATGGAAAGATCCTCTCTGCCATGGGGCGTATGATTTTCGAGGAATCATTGAGGTGGAGAAAAGATGTGGTTCAAAGTCCCAAGGGCCTTTCCAGGCGACACATGGAGGAGGTTCCCCCAGGGGCAGAGGAGGGAATTCCAATGGTAGATGCTGCTCATGTGGCAGAGGTTGTCTGCAAAACCAAGGGTCCAGAGATTCATTCTCTGGCAGACCCTTCCAGCGCTCCTGAAAGGAAATCTGATTTGCCCCCCTCTGGAGAGAATCGGTGGTCATTTTTCCCTGTAGCAGAGAGCTTGGCTATAGATAACAGATACTTGGGTGCAGAAGATCATTTCCAGAAGTTATACCTTTTTCCTTCCTCCTCCCCATTCAAAGAAATTCCCCGATGTTCCACCCAGTCAGAGTGCGCAAGCAGCAGTTCAAATAAAAGCTACTAGGAAAAAAAGCAGGACCCCCCCCCCCCCAAGACCAGATAGAATCCAGAACTAATGCAAAATTCTTGGTAGTGCCAAAGCAAACAGGGGACTGGAGGCCAGTTTTTGGATCTCGACAACTTAAACAAGCCTGTTCAAAAAACAAGTTCTGGTTGGTCATGGTTCAGTCCATTCTTGGAAAAGGACAACTGGATTTGCTCAATAAACCTTCAGGATGCGTACTGTCACATAAAAATGAACAGACACTCCAGAAAGGTTTTGCGCTTCTGGCTGGGAGCCAGTCTTTACCAGTTCAGAATTCTTCCTATTGGTCTCACCACAGCCTCTAGGGTGTTCATCAAGTGTATAGCAGTAATAGTAGCTCACTTAAGACTACAAGGATTCTGGGTGTTTCCATATCTAGACGACTGGTTTCTTCCTCCCTGACCAGGCATCGGCTCTTAATGGCAAAAGAAAAGGTTATCCAGACATGTGCTGTTCTGGGTATAACGATAAACTGCAAAAATCTCATTTAGAAACCACTAAAATATAAGAGTTTATAGGAGCATTTCTCAGTACAAAGTTGGCCATAGCCTTGCTTCCCTTACCAAGAATTCAGACAATAAAATTACAAGTAAAAAATATTTGCAGTACCGAGATTGCAGCATTCTTGGTTCTTCAGGCTCTGGGTTTACTGGCTGCAGCAGTAACACTAGTACCATTGGCCAGATTTTATATGAGAATTCTTCAATGGATGCTTGCCTCACAATGGTCAATACTTCATCATCCCGTGTCCACTTTGATACGAATCACCAACATATGCAAGAGAGAGCTCAAGTGGTGGATGCAGTCAGACCAAGTTCTATAAGGCTGTTTGTTCATTTCCCCCCAGCCCAAGGCCGTAGTGACCACAGATGCTTCGTAGCTAGGGTCGGGGGACATTACCTTGGAAAGACAGTCCAACGCACATGGTAGCTGCTATGTTGAAGTGCAAACTCATCCTCATTGTACCTTACTGGCCTCGACATATTCCTTTGGCCCCACTTGCTTCGCCACCTTGGATTCTGGATCCTATTCCAGACCTCCTGTCTCATCTGACAGGCATGATCCATCCAGGTCTAACAAATCTCAAGCTGATGTCTGGCTATCAACAGAATTGGATATGCCAAGCTAACCTAAGCTCTTTTCTCTTGTCCAAAACATATTGATGTTCATCGTGTTACCCTGCTACAGTCATCACACTTGGGTTATCCTGTCGTCAGGCGGTCCCGCAGTCTGCCAGAATTCCAAAGTCTTGGTCCGGCGTCGGTTGCTGTCGCTTCCTCCCAGACATCAGTGCGCCAGGGGTATATATAATGCATCCAACGCCATTTTCTTCAGTCTTTCTTGCTGTGCGGTGCCCAAAGCAGAAGCAGTTCGCAAGTGCCGGTCGGCTGACTCCTGAGATTTTCGAAGTCGAATTTCAGATCCGAAGTCTTCAATAAAGCTAAGTACCCCATTGAGAAAACTTTTCTTGCCTCAGACCGATGTCAGGAAAAAGTTAACAATTGTATTTCTTGTGGGAAGCAAATACCTCATAAGGATTTTCATTCTTACTGCATACCTTGTCTAGGCCCAGACCACGACGTCACTGGTTGTCGTTTTTGTGCTAGGTTTAATAAGCGTACTATAAAAAGACGCTTTGATTTCGCACAACACTAATTCGGTAGAAAATTTAACTACACTATGCCGTCGGAGCAACCGACGTGCACAAAAAATGCAAGGATAAGGACGGGCAGCCTAGACCCAAGCCAGACTCCAAGGCCTCGGCTGGTCCGGTCTCCGGTTCACCGGTCTTCAGTGAGGCTCTGACACAGCCCCTGACTACCGCAGATCTGGAACCCGAGACCGCTTCGGAACTTTTGGTAGAAAGTGCTAGGCCGACGCAGCCATTTTGTTTAGCCCCTTCCGACGACACTGCTGAAAAAGATGTCGGTGCTGCAGAAACACCTTCGGTTTCTGAAGGCGTCTTCAGACCGACGACGCTCACCATAAAAACATATCCTAAGACTAAGACTCCTATTAAACCTAAAAAGACTGCACTTCAGTCTCCAGTTCAAGGCCCCATGCCTAAGAAACAGATGCTCAAAATGGCTGGATTTGATCCCAACCCCCACCCGACGAAAGGCCTAGACAAGAGGAAGATTATGCCTCCTCTGAATAAGTGTCTATTTCCTCAGGCTCCTCTGAGGACCAAGATTACTCCTTCTCCCCTTATGACAATTCTGATGCTGAGGATTCTATTCCCTCAGCTTCTCCTCCTGAAGACTACTCCTTTGGGGAAACTGTACACACTATGAGGGAACATTTTCACTGGGAAGGTCAGGACTACTCTGACTCAAAGAAAAGGCTCAGAGAGTTTCTTTTACTCCCCCAGCACAGACCACTTGCTATCCCCCCAGTTTTACACATTGTGGATGATGTTTACTTAGAATCCAGTTTGAACTCAGATTCTCTGCCTCCTGCTCCGGCCAAACATGACAGATACTATAGAGTGCCTGATTCCCACAAATTTCTTTATAAAAGCCCTGTTGCTGATCCAGAGACTATCTCCCAGGGTCCCAAAGGGGCTAAGGCTTCTATGGCAAAAAATCCTGTACCCTCTGAAAGGGACTCCAGAGCACTAGACAGGTGGGGGAAAAAGGTTTACACCTCAGCCACTCTAGCTATGAGGGCACTAAATTGCCAATTTCACATGCCAAAATATCAGCAATTTCTAATCTCTCAGTTAAAATAAAAAATGAGCACACTCCCTCAACAGTCTGAATTGAAAGAAATGCAGCCATCTGTTGCATGCAACTGAACAGGTGGGCAAACATACTTTACAATGTGGGTTTGATTCTTTGGAGGCTTCCTGCAGAGCAGCTGTCACTGGGTCTGTTATACATAGGCATGCTTGGTTAAAGGAACAAACTCTGCCTGATCATGTTAAAGCAAAGCTTCTAGATTCTCAGCAGGATGTTCTTTTTGGAGTTAAAGCAGAAGAAGTCTTAAAGAAAATGGAGGATAAGGCAAAATCTATGCAGACAGTCAAAGATTTCCTACAGGTACAGCCCCCTCTCTTCAGCAGAAATTGGCCCACAAAAAAATGGTCCTTTCCGGCTACTGACAGACCACAGAGGGGTAAATACAGACATCCAAGAGGCAGAGGACAACCACAAGCCCAGTACAAACCTCGCCAATGGGGCACTGCAACACAGAAGGGAGGAGAAGACAGGCCCCAAACTACTAGAAGGCAAACTCAATGACTTAAACCTCATATGGCCAAGCAAGACTCTTGGCAGCCCCCTTGGGAGGAAAACTCGCACTTTTTTCAGACAACTGGCACATTGTTACAAAGGACAAATGGGTCCTAGACATAATTTCACGAGGATACAGATTCCACTTTCACACCTTGCCAATGAAAAGAGGAATGCCAAACCTGCCACAAAATCAATGGGCAGAGGCACAAAAGCAAATTACAGCTCTCATGGACATGAGAACCATTCAACTGGTACCTACTTGAGAGCAAGGCCAAGGATTTTACTCAAGACTCTTTCTAGTTCCCAGAAAGGACCATGCCTGGAGGCCAATTCTGGACCTTTCAATTCTAAACACCTTCTTACAAGTACCCAAATTCAAGATGCTAACACTACAGCAGCTTCTTCCCATGTTGGGCAAGAAAGCATGGCTAGTAACGTTGGACCTCAAGGAGGCATACCTGCATGTCCCTATCAGACAAAGTTGCAGAAGATACCTCTGTTTCATTGCAGGTTCAACCCATTACCAATTCTCTGCACTGCCCTTTGGCTTATCTACTGCGCCCAGGGTCTTCACAAAATGCCTGGCACCAGTAATTGCATACTGCAGACAAAGAGGAATTCAAATATACCCATACCTGGACGACTGCCTCATCCAAGCAGAAAGCAAGGACATCTTCTTACAACATCTGGCTTTTGTAAAACATCTTCTAAGTTGCCTGGGGTACACAGTAAATGAAAAGAAATCAAAACTAGTACCCTCACAAAATATGACATTCCTGGGTGCCAGCTTGAATACAACAGCCCAGAAGGCTTATCTGATGCCAGACAAACAACTACAACTGACTCAATATTTCAAAACAATGGCAACAAAGACCCAACTACCTGCAAGAAAAATTCTGCAGGCCTTGGGCTTCATGGCATCTTGCATACTACTAATACCATTTGCAAAGCTGCATATGAGGAAATTACAGTGGTACCTAAAAAGCATATGGACTCAGCACAGCCACAGCTTGGAAACAATGATATCTCTCATTCCCTGCCTACAACTGGAGTTTCTATGGTGGTCACAGGCATGTCACCTCAACAAGGGGCAGCCTTTCACCTTGCCCCCAGCCAGGCAAACTATGACAACAGATGCATCGGACTACGCCTGGGGGGCACACATGGCAGGACAGTGCGTTCAAGGCGTATGGACTGCAGATCAAAGGAATCTGCACATCAATCAAAAAGAGATGCTAGCTGTACAGAATGCTCTGACAGCCTTCAAGAATCTGTTACATCCAGGACAACTTACAATAAGGACGGACAACACCACAGTAATGTGGTACATAAACAAATGGGGGTACACACTCCTACCCTCTATGCAGGCAAGCAATGACCTTGTGGAACACAGCTCTGGCTTACCAAGTTCAGTTACAAGCTCAATTCCTGCCAGGAAAAAAGAACACATTGGCAGACGACCTCAGCAGAAACATCATGGATCTCCACGAGTGGAAACTGGATCCACAAGTATTTGCAATGATGACTCAAAAATGGGGCCTTCCAGACATAGACCTGTTTGCCAGTCCTCAAAACTATCAACTAACAAAATTTTGTACAAGGACACTTCACCATCAATCTTGGAAAGTGGACGCACTCTCATTCAGTTGGAAAAACCTGACAGTATATGCCTTTCCTCACAAAGGTGCTTCTGAAAGTCAGAAACGAGAGACCACGACTGATACTCATAGCCCCAGACTGGCCACGCCAGCACTGGTACCCACTATTGAGGAATATGGCCCAGGGCCCACCTTGGATTTTACCACAAATTGCCCATTTGCTCACACAGCAAAACAATCAGATTCTTCACAGCCAGCTCAAAACCTTAAATCTGGCTGCATGGCAAATCACCTAAGCATCCAGCCAGCTCCTCTTTCCCAAGCAGTTATGGATGTTATTCTGGAAGCTAGGAGGCCCAGCACCAGGAAGGCCTATTCAGACAAATGGAAAAGGTTTTGTGCCTGGAACCAAGCTAAAGGCCAAAACACACTTCAGCCTCACATGCCTCAGATTCTACAGTATTTAACTGAGATGTTGCACAAAGGACTTTCTTTTTCTTCCATTAAAATCCATGCATCAGCTATTTCAGCCCACTACAACACGGATCCACCCTTATTTTCGCATCCACTTCTAAGGCAGTTCCTCAGAGGGGCAAAAAACATTAGGCCCCCCAGGAGAGCACCTACACCAACATGGGACCTCAATTTTGTTCTGGAAAAACTTACGCTACCTCCCTATGAACCAGCTTTCTCTGAAGATCTACAGTTCCTATCATGGAAGACTGCACCGCTGCTAGCAACAACTTCAGCTAGAAGAGTCTCAGAGCTGCAGGCACTAATGGCAGTGGAACCTTTCCTCATTTTCCATCAAGACAGAGTTTCTCTATGAACTAATCCTTCCTTCATGCCTAAGGTGGTTTCCAGTGTGGCTTTAAATCAAACCATCCACTTACCCACCTTCTTCCCAAATCCACAGAACAAAGGAGAAAGACTCCTGCATTCCTTGGACATTCAAAGGCAACTTCGTTACTACTTGGATAAAACTAAGGCTTTCAGAAAATCTGACCAGCTCTATGTATCCTATGCAACAGCTTCACAAGGGAAGGCTATATCAAAACAAATCATTTCCAAATGGATAGGACATTGCATTTGTTTTTGCTATACCCATCATGGAAAACCAGTTCCTGCTACCATTAGGCCCCACTCTACCAGGGCAACAGCTACGTCTACAGCCTTCCTCAGGGGGGGTTCCAACCAAGGAGATTTTGGAAGCTGCAACTTGGAGTTCAGTACACAGCTTTACCAAACACTGTCACTTACCACTTTACTCTAAGGCTAGGGCTGGCTTCGCCACTGCAGTTCTGCAGGGCCTTTTAGCCTCCTCTAACCCTCTATAACTCCTCCACCCATCATTAGCTTTGGGATTCTACCCAAGTGTGATGACTGCAGCAGGGTAACACGATGAACATAGTACAGTTTTGTACCTACCATAAATGTAGATGTTCGAGTGTACACCCTGCTGCAGTCCAGGTTACCCTCCCTCCATCCCCTCTGATCTAACTGGCTAAATCTCTAGAATACCTTCCTGATGTATTTGCTTATAACTGGAGGGATTTTGTGTTTGTGCAGAAATTACTTAATTTGGTACTAATTACTGACCACTTTTTTGGGGGCACCTGACATCTGGGGCAAGAACAACTGAAGAAAATGCATTATATATACCCCTGGCACACTGTCAGGGAAGAAGCGACAGCAACCAACGCTGGACCAAGACTTTGGAATTCCGGCCGACTGCGGGACTGCCTGACGACAGGATAACCCAAGTGTGATGACTGCAGCAGGGTGTATACTCGAACATCTACATTTATGGTAGGTACAAAACTGTACTTTATCCTCCCTTAAACCATCTACAAGGAAACTATCATCTAGCAAGTGGAAACGATTTGTGTACTGGGCTATTCAGAATCATATTGACCCTTTTTCTGCCCCAGTATGTAATGTTTTGGAATTCTTAACCTATCTTTAGTGAAAGCGCTAGTGCATCTACAGTAAAGGTTCAGCTAGCAGCAATTTCTAATTTTCGTATCGGATTTGTTGCTCCATCATTTGCTTCTCATAAGCTTTGCAAGGCTTTTTTAAGAGGCACACTGTTATTAAAACCTCCTTCTAAAGATCCTACCTATCAGTGGGACCTATATGTGGCACTGCAAGCAGTAATACGTCCCCCTTTTGAGCCTGCAAATAAGTGTGATCTTAAATGTTTGTCTTGGAAAACCTTATTCTTAGTGGCCATTACTTCAGCCAGAAGAATTTCTGAAATTCAGGCCTTATCCTCAAAACTGCCATATCTGATATTTCATAAAGATAGGGTTACATTACGAACCAATGCATCCTTCCTTCCTAAGGTGGTGTCTGGATCTAACATCAACCAGTCTATTAATTGCCAGTATTTTTCTCTGAATATGTAAAGAATACTTCCTTTACTAGATGTTCACAGACAGTTAAATTTTTATTTACACAGAACAAAAGAAATCAGAACTACTGATCAGATATTTGTTTCTTATGAAGATGTAAAATTGGGTAATCCATTAACCAAAGTAACCTTAGATAGGTGGCTTATTGACTGCGTCTCATTTATTTGCAACAAATTGGGTATCACCCTACCAAGTCGTTTGAGCTCACTCCACCAGATCCATGACAACTTCCTCAATTTTTTAAGCTTAGAGCATCCATGGATGACATGTGCATCATCAACTTGAGTTTCACCCCATAGTTTCATTACTTATTGCAAGTTGGATATAGTCTCCAGAGGTAAGGCCATAATTTATCTCAATGGTGCTCAAAAATATCCTTGCTTGAGTCCACCCTGGAACTAAGGTAGCTGGGGACTCTGTCCCATTAGTTGAGGATTGAATGAAAATTGACAACATCATATAAAGAAGTTATGTACTCACCATAATGTTCCATCTGTGTTGTCCATTTTCATTCTTCCTCAACTCCCCTCCCAACAACCCCCATCCTTTCGCAATTTCTGGAAGAGCGAGAGGTTAGAATTCTGTTTTCCACATAGTTGAACTCCAGGTTTGGTCTTTGCTTTGACATACATACATATATATATGTATATGTGTGTGTCTGTGTGTATATATATATATATATATATATATATATATATATATATATATATAATGTACACACATAAAATACATGCTTACTATCAAAATAATTAAATCCCTATTAGTGTTTACTGAAATTGCAAAATAAGGCTAGCAACTGTTTTGCATATATATGTGTATATATATATATATATATATATATATAAAATATATACACACACACTTAAAATACATGTTTACTATCAAAATAGTTAAATCCATATTAGTGTTTAGTGAAATTGCAAAATAAGGCCAGAAACTGTTTTGCAGAGTGTTCAATATGTTGAACGATCGGAAGCCTAATATTGACGGTCAGCATTTCCTAAAACGTTCATCTTCCGCAAAAGCAGCTGTTGAGAGATCATAAAGATTTTACTGTTTTGCAGGGGGCAGGCCCCCCTGCACCCATATGGAGGTCTGTGCCCCCACACCCCCTGCTAATTATATATTCTATCTCTGAGATTGCACTACAGTGAGGAAAATAATTTTTTCCGATCCCCACTATAGTGTGATCCAGTTGTAAATAGCAACGCTCAAAACCACGAACGCAAGCTATGTGCCGACGTTTCGAAGGCGTCGGGATTTCTACTCCCAATTTTAAACTTTTGCACCTTTGCCATCGACCTTATGACTGATGTTAAGGTAAGTTTCAAGCATTTAATAGTAAAAAAAAAAATATATATATATATATCTATATATCTGTGTGTGTGTGTGTGTGTATATATATATATATATATATATATATATATATATATATATATATATAAATAGTTATTTATATATATATATATATATGTATAGATATATCTAAATATATATAAGGGTATATGTCAAATATTCGAACTTCCAAAGTGTCGAATACCATATGGTCGAGACAGCAGCAGGATTGATTGTGACACTTGTGGCTTCATTTTTTTCTGGAATTTTTACTTTGACATTTTTGTTTTATATGGGTAGCTGTGATTTTTTTTTTTTTTTTTTTTTTGTGTATACAGCTTTCCACCTTTCTACATGAACATCATAGGGTCATAGTTTGGCTGTTTCAACTTCAGGCTGCAGACTTTTCCAGGTCCTTTGTAGCCTTACTTTGTCTTCAGTCTGTCTTTTGGTTTCTGTTGCAGTAGTATTTCTGCTTCTGATTGCTTCTGCCCAACTTTTCTTTTACTTACTTGAATTGAAATTCTTATCTGTAAAATAGTTGAAGTAGGCAATCTGCTTTTCGTCTTTCTGTGCATTAGCAGTGTATGTGGTAAGAAACTGATTCCCCGTAGTGACATTCCTGCCTACAATAATTGCAAGATGACATTCCTCACAGCTGTTGCTACTGTCCATTGTGATGGAGATTCCTCATTTTCTGGATGGATGTCATGTCAGTGGTTTCAACTTTGCCATGTGTATGATTAGTACTAGTGGTTACTGGTGAGTTTGGTTAATAAAACTTTCCCAGACTATTGCAGCACCTTCCCTTTACCTTTAATACCTAGGCCAGTGCTAAAGGACCCGTCTTTAGATCTTTTCAGCTACATGTTGAAACTAGTCGCTCAGTAAATGGCCCCAGGCTATGTTTTTTCTAATTTGGCTATTTTGATAAATTCACTTCTTTTGGTTTGTATTTTTCCTGGTCAGATCTGATTACCTATTGAGTTTTGTTAGATTTAATTACTTTTTCTGTCAGCATTTCTTGATCCCCTTCCACCCAAAGCTCCATTTTTTGTGGTGCCCTATTGTTTAATAGTTTTCCTTTTTTCAGATGAACTGTATTGTGATTAGAGTTTGAGTTTTATGATATTATAATAAGTGAACTTGCTGCTCTCTTGGTTAGTTGTTAAGTGCTGTTGATGTTTGGATTTTTTCTCTGAGGACTGCTACATGTGGTCTTATTTAAGCTCTTCACCATTAAAGCACTCTGAAACCATTTAAAGTTAGAGAAGCTCAGAAGTATTCCTAATGCAAATGTTAGGGCTTCATGTGGCTCTCCCAAAAGGAAGCTGCCTTCAAATCTGGACATTCCTGCTTCCTGCAGGAAACCTAAGATTGTTGATTCCGGCAAGAAAAAATCCTGTTTTGTTTTGTTTCCTTCTGTTGTGGCAGCCCTGCACAGGATCCCTCACCATGTTAGTGTTGGTTCAGTAATCTTCTTTCTCTCTGTTAAGTGAGCCCTGCTCATGTCTTTTTTGTTCAGTGGTGCTACAAAACATTGTGATAAGCTTCTTTCAAGATGCAGCATGTATGGTTTAAGAGGTTTCTTTCCCTGCTAGCAATGGGGGGCTTCAGAGTATCTTTTCTGATGGATTTTTAAGATTTGGTTCTAGACACTTCTTGCCTGTGTCCATTTCATGCTCCAGTCCATTGAGGCAGTTAGACATCATCACCAAAAATGAAGGATCTACTATGAATCTTTCAAGATTGATGCATTGAACTCATTTGCACTGATGTTGAGAGAGCCATCAGTATTGAGGATTCATGCCTATTCCATCTTGGGATCAACCCTGGCCCCCTTTCTCTCGGGACTTTTTATTCCATACCTGAACTTAGTCTTATAGTGTTGCCATCAGGGTCCTTGACCAAGACATTGGCAGTCTTTATCGCTTTGAGGGCTGAGGCCACCCTCAGAGTCTGCATATGCCAAGCTGTGCTGTTTGACCATGTTGGACCCAACCTCTTCATTTGCATTTCAGGTGCCCGTGATGCAGACATCACTGCTTGTGCCTTTCCCTGAAGTGATTTAGTATGTGGTTTACCAGAGCCCACTGTCTGGTGTCTCTGCTCTGCCCCTCCCCTAAAAACCCAGTATGGAGGGAACTGGAACTTTAAACAAAATGCCATTATCATGTGCAGCACTCAGTCTTCCTCCTCACTGGTTTTGTCCCATCCATTGTCTGTGGAGGTAAAGCAGAGTATAAGAAGCATATAAAGACACCCTTATGGAATATCCATCCAGAGGCCAACTCAGATTCAGAAAACTGTTAGTGTTCACCAGGATCGAAGCATAGTAGCCGTTGGACATACAATCTTGTACTTCAGCATAACATGTCTAAGGTCTTTCAGTCATGCAGGATATCCTCAGGTGGTCCTGCTAGCAGACAAAATACTTAAACTTGTCATAAGCAAAGTTTGGGAAATCCCCAAACGTGGTGGCTTCTGTTCCTATGCACTGTGATAAAATATTCTGTGGCCTCCCAGGGGCTGTTCCATATTGTTGCAGAATTCAGTGTTGGACTGTCATGATATCCACCTGGGTCAGAAAGCCCTTGTGTCAATTCCAGAACCATTCACCCCTTCTTTGTCAAATAAGTAGTCCTCTTCCTGAACAGACTACTGCTGCAGGTGTTTTCATCCTCTGTCGTCCCTCTGAGGATGTTAAACTACCTTGTACACGTGCGGAGATTCTAGAGAGACTTGCTGGACCATCTTGCTAAAACTGTTGAAAAGGTGCAACATTCAGATATCATGATCTCCTTCGGTCCCAACTATGAATTTTTGATGCAGTTTTCAGTTATATTATCTTTCTCATGATTAGCAGAGTAGTTGTCTCTGGTCATTTGACAGGCACTGTTATGCCTAGCTCCAGCTTGTAGAAATTGTGGAAATGTGCAAGGCCCAGTTTATGAATGCGCCCTTTGATGGTTCCTTGCTGTTTTGAGTCTGTAAAAGCTGAGCTGAAATACATGAAAGTGAAAATGCTAAGATGTCTAAAGATGTTTCTCATCTGATCTGTTATTCAGCAGATTGTTGATGGCATCTTGTTTGTGGCATCTGTTTGTTTTAAAGTATGGAGTATGATATTTGCACTAATGGTTTCCCATGTGAAATTCTTTGAGCATCCTGCTCTGGACCACAAAATTCAGTGGAATCGGTTACTGAATTCTCCATATACTCTAATATAAAGATTTTAAGGAAGTGTAAGAATATCTTTTCAAGTCCGGCATGTCTCTGGGCAGATCCTTTCAGATGATACCTCTCAACTGTTCAGAATTTCACAGAAGCTGCAGTTTTTTGCCTCAATTTTGTGCTGTCCCTCATAAAATTCGTGGTTTTCTGAGAACTCTAAGATTGCAGTCACTAAATAATAGATGATGTTAAGTTGTCCATCTCGCCTTCATTCTTGCTGGATGGGTTCGGAGCCGACCTCTGCTCCGACTCGGCCACTCTAAAAGCTCGAGAGTTGGTTCCACCGGCTCGAGGCTCCCCTTATATTCCACAATGCTAGGCGGTATTACCTCAGATCTCGTTTGCCGCTACAGCGATCGAGGTGTATGGTTTCTACCGGCTTCAGGTCAGTTATTATAGATTAATCTATAGTGAATTTAAACCCCTGAATTTAGTCTATTATAGTTATTTCCCTTAACTTAGTGGATTTTGACCCTTTCCTCCCTGTTTATCCACCCTTTTTTCCACAAGAACTTATTAGTTCTTCCCTCAGGCCTTCGGGCCCTTCCATCCCCTTAGTGGAGTGTATGTGTTTTTTTTTAGGGATCTAAAAAAGAACTAATCTCCCTTTTTTTAGTTAACCTTGTGAAAAGTGTAATCGGTGTGTTTGTGTGTGTGTGTGTGGTTACACTTTCTTTGAAAATGTCTGAGTCAAAGGTCTCAGGCTTCAAGAAGTGTGACTCGTGCTGTCAGAAAATGTCTCTGACAGACGGTCACACTTCTTGTGTATACTGCCTGGGACCTTTACACCTGCAGGACTCTTGTGCTGTATGCCATGGCTTCAGCCCTAGAGTCCTGCAGGA
Source organism: Protopterus annectens (assembly GCF_019279795.1). Classification (NCBI taxonomy): domain Eukaryota; kingdom Metazoa; phylum Chordata; order Ceratodontiformes; family Protopteridae; genus Protopterus; species Protopterus annectens. The sequence goes on along the minus strand of NC_056742.1, from coordinate 411,054,639 downwards.
AAGAAAAAACAAACTTATTTTAAGAGGTTTGCTTAAGCCTGAGGGTTCCCCTACTGCTACTTCGGGCAAACCCTCTAAGGCTTCTAGGTCCTCGACTCCAGCTTTTGAGTCGAGGCCTAAGGCTTCGAAACCTACTGCTACATCGGCTCCGGCTGGAGCCGATGAGTCTCGGACTGCAGCTTCTGTGGTTCCCTCGGCTCCGGCTGGAGCCGAGGCATTGGAAATTCCTGGGTCGGCTCCGATCAGACCATCGGATCCGACATCTAGAAAGAGGTCTAGGTCACCGTCCCTTGGCTCCGTTCATTCGGCTCCAGCGTCTCCCTTGCTGTCTGAACGGAGCCATAGATCTCACTCCTCTAGATCATCGAGGCTTTCGGATCATGATCTTCAGAGGGTAGTGAGTCGACTTAAGTCCGACGCACTGGCCCAAATGCTTCAGAGCCCGACTCATCAGTCGATGCTTGACCCTATCCCTCAAAATGTTCCTCCTCCGACTCCTTTGAGCTCGGAGCCGGGGCGTGTCGGAACCGAGACTGTGGTAGCGTCGGAACCGATACAATTGTCTTCGGTTCAGTCGTCGGCTCCGATTTCTTCCTTTGAAGAATCTCGGCGCCGGACTTCCCTCGTCGGCTCCGAGGGGGTGAGTGGCATCGGACCCTTGTCCGACCCCGCTCTCCCTCTCGGTGCTTCGGCGCTGGTGAGTTCGGCTCCGACATCGGCCTCGGAGCCATCACTGTCGGTGCCGAGGGGGGGTTCTCAGCTTTTCGGAGCGGGGACCTCTGGCTCTGCCTGACAGGGGTGCGTTCGAGGTCATGCGGTGTGTGTTGGAACCTGGTTCAACTCCACAGTCGGCTCCGTCCGCCCCTCCCTCTTCGGTGCCTCAGGTTATGTCTACTCACTCCCTCATCCCAGGCCACAGAGAGCCAGCTCCTCAAGAATCCCCTGTGGGGATCTCATCCTCTTCCGAGGCCTCTCCTGAATTGGCAGGGGAGCCCCTAGGAAGAGAAAGTGTAAGAGGAAGCACATAGACTCACCTGAGTCTGTCACCTCTGACACAGATTTAGAGGATTCGAGGGTTCCCCGTTCCCCTTCTGAAGATGTCTCCTTTGCAGACATTCTAGAGATCCTGAAACAGAGGGGAAATTGGCCAGCCCTTAACCCTTCGGAGGATGAATCTGTGTATCTTGAGGCGTTTGGCTCTCACCCTTCCACCTCCTGGGTGTCCCCCCCCCCCCTTTTGACCCCCTCATGCAGGTGGTAGCAAAAAAGGCTTGGACGGCTCCTGACTCAGTGGACCCCACCCCAGGAGACCTTCAAAGTTTATCACAGCACCAGCAGATAAGCAATTTCTGACCAAGGGAGTTTCTGTGGATGCTATGGTGGTAGCTGCTGCCACTAAGAAGGAACTAGCTGATCCTTCGGTGCCTGTCCATCCTCCTAACAAGGAATCTAGGTCTATGGACAGGTACAGGAAGCGGATGTTTTCGTCAGCGACCTTTGCTATGCGTTCGCTGAACTACCTATGCCATTTCACTCGTCTTCAAAGAGATTTGATCAAGGAAGCGAGTGAGATGTTGAAGGATCCTACAGCTGCGAGTTTTCAGGACAAGATGAACGCTCAGCTGGCTACCCTAAACTCTATAGCTAACTCCTCCATGCGCCTCCTTTCATATGCGGCTGATGGAGCGAGCAGAGCCGAGGGACAGGTGTTGCCTTACGCCAGCATGCCTGGATGCGGCTATGCAATTTTGCGGACCCCTTTAAAACGTCTTTCACTAATTCCCCGTTTGATGGATCATCTCTTTGGTCCTCAAGTGAAAGAAACCTTGACGAGGTGCGAGACGGATGGCAAAACTCTTTCTGCCGTTGGAGTCCGTTTTCTACTCCTTCTAGGCCTTACCCCAAAGGCCAGAAAAGTGGGAAAATGTGGTTCCGCAAACAATCTCAAGGGACTTTGCCTGACGACAGAGTCGGTTCCCCTCCAGAGGCAGAGGGGGAACAATAATGGTAGACGCCGCCCTAGAGGCAGGGGGTCCGCAGATCCAGGGCAATCGAGAAACTTTTCCGATAAGCCCTTCCAGCATCCCTGAGGTGTTGCACGACTGTCCACCTTAGGATGCAGTCGGGAAGATTGTCACTGTACCCAGAAGCCTGGCGATCCCTAACTCAAGACAAGTGGGTACAGTCCATCATTTCGAAGGCTATTCCATTCCGTTCTTCGTATTCCAAATCAATCAAAAAAATCCCTTCCAGATGTTCCACCCGCTCAAAGGGATCAAGCAGCGTTGGAAATTTCAAAGTTGCTTGCAAAAAGAGCCATTCAGCCAGTGCCAGCAGACCAGCAAGGATCCGGAATCTACTCCAAATTCTTTTTGGTTCCAAAGAAAACAGGGGACTGGAGACCCATTTTGGATCTCAGTATCTTGAACAAGTCGGTCAAGAAAACAAGATTTCGGATGGTCACACTACAATCCATCCTACCCCTATTGGGAAAGGAAAACTGGATGTGCTCTGTAGACCTCCAGGATGCGTACTATCATATAAAAATGAACAGACGCTCCAGGAGATTCCTCCGCTTCCGGCTGGGAACCAGTCACTTTCAATTCAGAGCCCTGCCCTTTGGTCTCACCACTGCCCCGGGGGTGTTTACCAAATGCATGGCAGTGGTAGCTTCTCACCTGAGACGTCAAGGATTCCAGGTGTTTCCATATTTGGACGACTGGCTCCTCACAGCTCCTACCAAGCATCTTCTTCTAATGGCCAGAGACTACACCTTTCGCATTTGTCAAAAGTTAGGCATCTCAATAAATTGCGAAAAGTCTGTTTTGTCGCCTTGTCATGCTATTACCTTCATAGGCGCAAATCTAGACACAGTCAACATGTCTGCGAGCCTAACAGACCAAAGAATAGCAGACATACGCAAACTGGTCTCCCTTCTCTTCCACAGCAACAGAGTCAAAGCCAGATTAGTTCTGAAAGTACTGGGGATTATGGCGGCTGCTATCCCTCTACTTCTATTAGCCAGATTCCACATGAGAATCCTTCAATGGATGCTCTTCACACAATGGTCGTACCAGCAACTTCCGATGTCCCACACCATTATGATTACGCAAGCATGCAAGAATCATCTTCTTTGGTGGATTTCTTCCCCTCAGCTCTTTCTGGGAAGACCCTTTGTTCCTTCCCCTCCGGTTGCTACTCTGACAACGGACGCCTCCCTGATCGGGTGGGGGGGGCATTATCAGGGCAGAACAGTCCAGGGCATATGGCAACCAGACGAATGCCACTTGCATATAAATGTTCTAGAGATGAGAGCAGTGCTTTTAGCGTTGCAAGCCCTTCAAAACTCTCTTCCCTTGGGAACGATAGCAATCCAGACGGACAATATGTCTGTAGTGTGGTATATCAACAAACAAGGCGGAACCAGGTCCTAACCCCTATGTCGAGAAGCACTCAGACTGTGGCAATGGGCTATTTCTTCTCAGCGGTTTCTGATAGCAACGCACATCCTCGGGAATTCCAATCTAATCGCGGACAAGTTGAGCAGAGCTATCCTCATGCCTCACGAGTGGTCTCTGAAAGATTCTATTCTGGAGAAAATTTTTCTCAGGTGGGGTCAGCCTTGCTGCGACCTTTTTGCTACTCCCCAAAACAGCAAGTGCAGAGATTATTTCACCCTATTCCCGTTACCAGGCCAGCCCAGCAGAGACGCTCTAGTCCAAGTTTGGCCCCGGGGACTTCTGTATGCATTTCCTCCCTTCCCACTAATCTCTCAAGTGATACAGAAAGCTATCGCTCAGAAGGCCTCATTGATCCTCATTGCTCCTTACTGGCCTCGACAGGTTTGGTTCCCCTTTCTACATCAATTTCTGTTGGAGCAACCTTGGCATCTGGACCTAGTTCCAGATCTTTTGATCCATCAGTCGGGTCAGTTACATCGCTCCCTTCCCTCTCTGAACCTCACTGCTTGGTTCCTCCAATTCCAACCTTAGCCAGGCTTCCTCAAATATCTCACTCTGTTCGAGATATTTTGATAGCTTCCCATAAATCTTCCACTCGGAAGATTTATCTTAGTAAGTGGAAACGTTTGCGCCTATTGGGCTCAAGGAAGGGACATAGATCCTTTCACTGCTTCCATCCAGATAGTCCTTGATTTTCTAGCTGAACTCTTCCATGCAGGTTCATCTCCTTCTACTCTTAAAGTTCAATTGGCAGCTATTTCTAACTTTCATGTGGGCATTTCAGATTCTGCCATCATGTCTCACAAGCTTTGCAAAGCTTTTTTGAAGGGAGTTTTTCTTCTCAGACCTCCTATAAGAAATCCTCCTCCTTCTTGGGACCTTAATTTAGTTCTCACATCTTTGATTCTTCCCCTTTTGAACCTGCAGCTTCCTGTTCATTGAAATTGCTATCCTGGAAGACTCTCTTTCTGGTAGCCATTACTTCAGCTAGAAGGGTCTCAGAACTTCATGCACTCAGCAGTCGACATCGTATCTATTGTTTCATAAAGACAGGGTGTCCTTACGAACCAATCCATCCTTTTTACCTAAAGTAGCCTCTCGTCTAACCTAAATCAAAGCATTGACCTCCCTGTGTTTTTCCTAACTATTCTAACAGGTCTGAACAAAAATTGCATTGGCTAGATGTTCATCGTCAGTTAAGGTATTATTTGGATAGAACCAAACAGATCAGGAAAACTGACCAGTTGTTTGTCTCTTATGCAGAAGGCAGAAAGGGACTTTCAGTTTCGAAGGTATCACTCTCCAGATGGCTAACATCTCTGATTTCCTTTGCTTATGAAATTAGACACCAAAAGCTGCCTAACAAACCTAAGACCCACTCCACCAGAGCTTTGGCTACTTCTATAGCCTTCCAAGACAGGCTGCCTATTGACACCATTTGTGCAGCGGCTACTTGGGCTACTCCTCACACTTTCATTTCTCATTATAAGTTGGATTTAGCTTCTAGACATAGAGCTAACTTTGGTTCCACTGTTCTCAAGAGTCTGTTCCGATAGGCCACCGGGACAAGGTGCTAGGACGCGGTCCCATCCAGCAAGAATGAAGGCGAGATGGACAACTTAACATATAGAAGTTATGTTCTTACCATAACGTTCCATGTTAGTTGTCTTCTTCTCGCCTTCTTTCTTGCGTCCCACCCTCCTTCCCCCTAGCCTGGACAGACCTAGAGGAGTTTGATTGTGAACTCTCTTTCTACCACCTCTATTGTATATAGGTATATGCTATACTGTGCATATATTCCTTCATCAGGTTTTCAGGTCACCTTCTTCCCTTCCTTTTATAGAGGTGGGTTTTCCCTTTTCCAGTGGTTCTGGAGTTATTTTTGGCTGGGCATAGCTTACAAACGAGATCTGAGGTAATACCGCCTAGCATTGTGGGATATAAGGGGAGCCTCGAGCCGGTGGAACCAACTCTCGAGCTTTGAGTGGCGAGTGGCGTGGTCGGCTCCGAACCCATCCAGCAAGAAAGAAGGCGAGAAGAAGACAACTAACATGGAACGTTATGGTAAGAACATAACTTCTATTTTTAGTTCAGACTTAACATCTTTCAGAAAATGCATGCTAATGAAAATCCTGTTCGAGCAACTGTGTAATAACCACTTTTAAAATCTGTCCCTATTTTGTGCTTATGTCCTTAAATTATTTTTGGAACCAAAAATTCGAACAACAACTAGTGAAATGTGAGGAGCAAGGAACCAAGCTTGACAAGGAGAAAAATGCCAGCAAATACCAACCAAAGTGGTCTCCACAGTTAATGTAATGTATGTTCCAAATGTTAATAGAATATCTCCAAAAAGCACGACGCCAGTTGTAAAACGAACCTTTATTTGAACAATATGCTTTTACCTAGGTTTCGTCCGTAACGACGAACTTCATCAGAATGCATCATCACATTATCTAAAACAATTTAAATACAAACAGCTACACCCAGAAATATGATTAATTAATTGACTGGTAGTGTGTGACTCATAGCTGCTGACAAATCAAGTTGACAAAGTAGATTCACCCCACAACTAAAAGCGCTAAAACCATCTAATTGTAAACATAATCCTATGTATAAATACTGTTAGATATATAAATTACGCTAACTTATAATACTAATGGTATGTTGATGTATTAACAAAATAAATTTTAAAAATAAAAGTAAAAATTAACATGCAGTGTAAAAATATATATTGTGTGTAAAAAATATATGATGTTCTTCATCTCACATTGCTGCAGTCCTTACACTTGGGTAGTCCGCTGTCCTCGGTCGGCCCGAATATCAAAGTATTAGGCTGACGTCGGTCAAGGCGCTTAAGACTGACATCAGGACGTCAGGGTACGAATGCGCATGACCGATGTCATATCCTCAGTCTTTTTTGCCGCATGGTCCGATGCAGAAGCAGCGTTGCAAGTGCCGTTCGGCGTTCTGAAATTTTTCGAATTCGGAGTTTCAGACCGAGTCAAAGTTGGCTAAGTACCCCGTTGGGGAATATTTTAGTTTTTTCTTGCCTCAGTGACTTACCGGATGTCAGAAAAAGTGAATAACTGTATTTCTTGTGGGAAACAGATACCGCATAGAGATTATCATACTTTGTGTATTCCTTGTTTGGGGCCTGAGCACGACGTTGTTGGGTGTCGCTTTTGTGCTAGGTTCAATAAGCGCACTATTAAGCGAAGGTTAGATTGTGCCAGGTTGGTCTTTGGGAAGCGGTGCAATTATAAGATGCCGCGGACGCTCCGCCCGCTTTGAAGAAGCGCAAAGACAAGGCAGCTAAACCCAAGAAGAAGAGTCGTCCGTGCGGACGCCGGTTCTTTAGAGGTCAGTGGAACCGGTGGTTCCACGGAGGCTTCTCTGGAGTCCCAGGGAAACTTTGTTATTGCAGGATGTGGCCTCTCAGGAGGCAGGTCAGGCTGAAGGGGCTTCTCAGGTTACTGTACTCCCCTCCTTCCTAGGGTGGTTAGGCCCTCTCCTTCTGTTTCTAAGGCTTCTCCCAGAGGCAGGCCAGGTTTAGCTTCTGTTGGTGTCACTCCTAGTTCTTCAGGATCTGTGCCCAAGAAGCACATGCTTAAAATGGCAGAAGATTTAATTACTTTGATTAGAGGTTCTTTGCCCCCTCCAGATAAGAGGCCTAGGGTGGAACCAGAGTTGGGGAGTTTTGAGCAGGCTTCAGATGTTTCAGAGTCTTGCTGAAGACTTGCAGGAGTATTCTCCTTATTCTGATTCTGATGCAGATGATTCTACCCTTCTGCTTCTCCTCCAGAGGATTTTTTTTTCAGAGACTCTTCATTCCATGAGGGAACATTTTAAGTGGGAAGGTCAGGACTTCTCTGATTCCAGGAAAAGGCTTAGGGAGTTTTTGCTTTTACCCCAGCATAGGCCTTTGGCTATACCTCCTGTTCTGGATGTTGTGGAAGATGTGTTTGCGGAGGCTTCACTTAATCCTGATTCTTTGCCTCCTGCTCCTGTTAAACCGGATAGGTATTATAGGGTGCCTGAGGCTCATAAATATCTTTATAAGAGTCCTAGGGCGGACCCAGAAACTGTTAGTCAGGGACCTAAGGGTGTCAAGGCCTCTGTTGTAAAAAATCCGGTTCCTCCTGATAAAGAAGCCAGAGCTTTGGATAGATGGGGAAAGAAAGTCTATACTTCTTCCACCTTAGCTATGAGGGCTTTGAATTGCCAGTTTCACATGTTGAAATATCAGAACTATCTTCTTTCTCAGCTGAAGTCTAAGGTAGATGCTCTGGCGGAAGGCATTGAGTGTAAGGAATTACAAGATTTAGTACATGTCTCTGAACAGGTGGGTAAACATTCTTTACAATGTGGTTTTGATGCTGTACAGGCCTCGTCTAGGGTGGCTGCCACTGGGTCAGTTCTTCGCAGGCACGCCTGGCTGAGGGATCAGAATTTATCTGAACATGTTAAGACAAGGATTTTGGATGCTCCTTTACAGTCTGATGTGTTGTTTGGTTCACCTGTTGAGTCAGTCTTGAAGAAAATGGAAGACAAGGCTAAGTCTATGCAGACTGTTAAAGATTTTTGCAAGTCCAGCCTCCAAGTTTAGTAGGAATTGGCCTGCTAAGGGGTGGACATACCCTTCTTATGATTCACAGTCTAGGGGTAGATCTAGACGTGGTAGGGGCAGAGCTCAGAGCTCCTTCAGACCTAGAACAGGGAGTTCTCCTGCACAATCTTCAGGTGAGGGCAGGGGCCAGTCCTTTCGTAAACAGGCCCAATGACCTACCTTTTCAGCTGCCAGATCCCTCTTGCCTGGCAGCACCTTTGGGAGGAAGGTTGGCACTCTTCAGGGAAAATTGGAATTTGATTGCCCAAGACAGATGGGTATTGGATATCATTCACCAAGGTTACAGGTTTTATTTCCATACCTTGCCTCCTTTCAAAGGCATGCCGGACGTTCCTCCTCAGCAAAGACTAGAGGCTCACAAGCAAATTTCTCTGCTGCTCCAAATAGGGGCCATACAACCGGTCCCTCTGCCAGAAGTGGGCCTAGGATTTTATTCTCGCCTGTTCCTAGTACCAAAGAAGGGGAACACGTGGAGACCAATTTTGGATTTATCTCTCCTCAACACTTATCTGGACATTCCCAAGTTCAAAATGTTGACGTTACAACAGCTTTTACCTCTGCTGGGCAAAGATCACTGGATGGTGACTCTGGATCTCAAGGAGGCTTACTTTCATGTTCCTATCAGGCTAAGTTGCAGGAAGTATCTGCGTTTTCGAGCTGGGACTTCTCATTATCAGTTCTCTGCATTGCCCTTTGGCTTATCTACTGCCCAGAGTGTTCACGAAGGTTCTGGCTCCAGTGATAGCTTTCTTCAGGCTAAGAGGAATACAGATCTATCCTTATTTGGACGATTGCCTGATTCTGGCCCAAGGAAAGGACGAACTTCTTCATCATTTGCAATATGTGATAGCAGTGCTAAGATGCCTGGGGTATTCTGTGAACGAAATAAAGTCCAGTCTAGTACCCTCTCAGGACATGTGCTTTCTGGGTGTGAGACTGAATACAGCATCCCAGATAGCCTTTTTGACCCCGGACAAACAAAATAATCTTTCTCTTTACTTCCATCAATTGTCTCATCAGTCCAGGCTGACTGCAAGGACAGTCCTTCAAGCCTTGGGGTTCATGGCATCTTGTATTCTGGTGCTTCCCAATGCCAAACTGCATATGAGGAAGCTACAATGGTGTCTCAAAAATGTATGGACACAGCACTGCCAAGATATGGACACTGTCATTCAAATAATACCTTGCATTCAAAAGGAATTTTTGTGGTGGGCTCAGGAATGTCACCTAAACAAGGGACTCTCTGTGACCCGGCCAGAGGCGAGTCAGATTCTAACGACAGATGCCTCAGACAAAGCTTGGGGAGCTCATCTAAATGGAAAGTGGGTACAAGACACGTGACCTGCCAGACTTCAACATCTACATATCAACTTGAAGGAGATGTTAGCAGTCCAATTTGCATTAATAGCTTTCAAGGATTTACTTCTTCCAGGGCAGGTGTTGATTCTAACAGACAACACAACTGTCATGTGGTACATCAACAAGCAAGGGGGAACACATTCTTATCCTCTATGCAGACAAGCAATGATTTTGTGGGAGACTGCTCTCAGTTTACAGCTAAATCTTCAGGCAATGTTTCTGCCGGAGCACAGAACTCCTTAGCAGATGTGTTGAGCAGGCAAATTATGGATCCCCACGAGTGGAAATTGGATCCTCATGTATTTCAGAAATTGACAGTGTTATGGGGAACTCCAGACATAGATCTGTTCGCTTCTCCACTAAACTACCAGTTGCCAAAGTTTTGCACAAAAGGTTTCATCCCACAGCTTGGAAAGTGGATGCTCTTTCATTCAACTGGAACAATCTTCATGTGTATGCCTTTCCACCTCTGCCTCTCCTCCCAAAGGTACTCCTGAAGGTCAGACAGGACAAGCCAAAGATGATTTTAATAGCTCCAGATTGGCCTCGACAGCACTGGTACCCATTACTGAGAAGTCTGGTACGGGAGCCTCCATGGCCTTTGCCTTCGATTCCACACCTGCTGTCTCAGGAGAACAGTCATTTACTCAATGTCAAACTTCACTCTCTTCACCTGACAGCCTGGCATATTCTATTTTAAACCCTGGAGGGTCTCAGCTTCCACAGCAAGTTTTGAATGTTATTTTGGAGGCCAGAAGGCCTAGTACAAGGAAAGTGTACGCAGATAAATGGAAGAGATTTTTATTTTGGAGTACAGCAAAGGAATTTGATGTTTCTAAGCCTAATTTAAGTGTGGCTCTTCAATATCTTACTGAGTTACTGGACAAAGGTTTGTCCTTCTCTTCTATTAAGGTTCATGCTGCAGCAATTTCTGCTCACTATGACTGTGACCCGCCATTGTTTTCTCATCCTTTGTTTAAGCAATTCCTTAGAGGGGCAAAGAATATAAGACGCCCACGAGAGCTCCTACTCCTGCTTGGGATCTCAATTTTGTGTTGGAGAAACTCACTCTACAACCTTTTGAGCCTGCAGCTACTGCTGAGTTGAAATATTTATCATGGAAGACTGCTTTTTTGTTGGCCATTACCTCTGCAAGAAGGGTTTCTGAATTACAGGCCCTTATGGCAGTTGAGCCTTTCTTAATTTTCCATAAGGATAGGGTATCTTTGCGTACTAATCCTTCCTTTATGCCTAAAGTGGTTTCTAGTGTGGCTTTAAACCAAACTATTCATTTGCCTACTTTTTATGCAAACCCCCAAAATAAAGGGGAAAAGATTTTGCACACTTTGGATATACACAGGCAGTTGCGATATTATTTGAGCAGAACTAAAGGGTTCAGGCAGTCTCAGCAGTTATTTGTTTCTTTTGCTTTGGGTTCTCAGGGCAAGCCTGTGTCAAAACAAACTATTTCTAAGTGGATTGGGTTTTGTATTGCTTTCTGTTATTCCCATCATGGCAAGGAGATTCCAGCTGGGATTAGGCCTCATTCCACTAGGGCTACTGCCACTTCTACAGCTTTTAAGGGGGGTGGCAACTAAAGATATTCTGGAGGCAGCTACTTGGAGTTCAGTGCATACTTTCTCTAAGCATTATCACCTTCCACTTTACTCTAAATCGAGGGCTGGTTTTGCCACTGCAATTTTACAGGGCATTTTGGCAGCTCCTACTGCTTTATAGTTTTGCCATCCTCCCTTATCTCTGCTTTGGGATTCTACCCAAGTGTAAGGACTGCAGCAATGTGAGATGAAGAACATAGTACAGTTTTGTACCTACCATAAATGTAGATGTTCAAGATCCACATTGCTGCAGTCCAATCCCTCCCTCCTTCCCTCTGTAGTTAGAGGCGGTTGTGTGGTTTGGGTTGTACATATTGTGAATATTGTATATATTGTACATATGGTTAGTACAAGGGTGGTTGGTTGTTTTTTGCTGTCTTTTGGTTTTGACCTTTCTGTTTAGGGTCTTCTGACATCTGGGGCAAGAAAAGACTGAGGATATGACGTCGGTCATGCGCATTTGTACCCTGACGTCCTGATGTCAGTCTTAAGCGCCTTGACCGACGTCAGCCTAATACTTTGATATTCGGGCCGACCGAGGACAGCGGACTACCCAAGTGTAAGGACTGCAGCAATGTGGATCTTCGAACATCTACATTTATGGTAGGTACAAAACTGTACTTTATATATAAAAAATATATGTATATACGTTTATAAATTATTAATAATTTCTATAAATATTTTACACGTAATGTGTTAAAAATAACATCAATTCCATATTGTTCAACTATTGTATGAGATGAACAGTTATTAATGTCATAATAACAATGATGTAGGTTAGTGGCGATATTACATATGATTCCACTAACTCTTACACTTATTTCCCTTAATTCTATTAATTTTCAATAGAGGTGTAATGGTGTGGTACTCATTCAAACCTGGTTTACTATATGCATCCAAAAAAATCTGCCATTTCAATTCTTTGAAATCCAAGTCATACTTCGTAACCATGCCTTGCTGATCATAAATAACATGTTGAATAATACAAAATTTAAACTTATGTTCAGCATTACTTAAAATGTGTCTGGCCAAAGCATTGGTTGTTCTGGAATGTTGAATGTTGAGTAGATGTTCTTTCACTCTATCTCTAAAGTGCCTACTGGTTTTTCCGACATAAAATGCTTTACAGTTTTGACATAATGCAAGATAAACCACATTAGAGGTATAACAGTTAAAATGTCCATTAATTTTGATATTACAAGAATTCACAACGATGTTGGCCCCTGTACAATAAATATGTGTGCACACAGTACATCTACCACATTTGAAATTCTCTTTCAATCTAGTATTGTATCTTTCATTGGTATTGTTATTATATGTTAAATTATTTTTGGCTTTCTTACAAATTTCTGCACTAAGAGGTTGAAAGTTATGTTTTGGACACTGTCCTCCAAAATGAAAGTGACCACTGTTGTATCTGCTGTGAGATAGGGTTACATTTTGCACAGCAGACAGTCCAAGGCACTTGGTCAACCCAAGAGGCTTCTTTGTACATCATGTTAGAAGACAGGTCTGTCCCACTCACCTTGAAGGCATTTCCAGACTCCCTGCCAACTGGAATGGCTCAGTGGTAGGTTTTAGACTTCAGTACCCTGGCAGGTCATCAGTGGCAAGTCTGTAACATGAATTGGCTCTTCTCACCAGCCTGGGGTTCCAGATAAATATTCCAAACCCTTTGACTCCATCATATAGGACTGGGTTTCTAGAGTTCATGAGGTCCCAAAATTATCATCCTGTGGAAATTCAGATTCCAGTTTTGGTCTTATAAGAATGAACTGCATGTGTGGAGACTTCACATAATTCAGAATTCAGTTTTTTCCCCCTTGTATCCAAAAATTGCCTCATATTTTGTTTGAGAAGAAGTTTCAGTGAAGGTAAATTGTGCAGCCTAAGGGGCAAGTCAGACAGGCCAAAGTATGTCAATTTCAAAGGGATACTGCTATGATCCATGCAGTAATCTTTTTTTTGTTTGGGGTCTCCAGGACCCTTGAACGTGATTGCAGACAACAGAGTGATGCGTCACTTCAGCTAGCAGAGAGGCACCAGGTCTTTCCCTCTGTGTCTGCTATTTGATAACTTTAGAGGTAGCTCTTCAACATTTCCTGATTCTCCAAGCATCTTATATTTTGTCAGAGCAATATGTAATGGCAGACTAGGATAGATCCTCATTAATGAAAATTCCATAAGGGAGTCTTACAGAGAATTAACCATTTCTGGGGAGCACCTCAAACAGTTCTGCTCACCTTCTTTCAAAACAGACACTTAACCATATTCTATTCCAGGATTTCTTTAGGTAGACTGAGGAAACAGATGCATTTCCACTCTTTCCACTAACATACAAGATCATTGATTCAGAGGGACTCTTCAGATCTTTTGGTAACTCCCCTCTGGCCTAGGCAATGGTGGTTCTCCCTTTTTATGGAATTAGCCAGGGGCAATTGCAACAAACATCATATTGGATTTACTCAAACAAGAACAAGGATGCTTGATACAACCCAGTCTCAAACAGTTACAACTGACTGGCTTGAATGATTCAATTCTGACACCTTTTAGGAACCTCTTTAATGAGGGCATGCAGCAGGTAATAAAGGAGGCAAGCAAAGCTACTACTAGAAGATCATATATTGGCAAGTGCAACAGATTTTCTAGTGGATACCTAGCTAATAACCAGGGCCTTCATAGGGATTATGCACCATTGGTTTTCTAATATTTGTGAGAGTTGCTTTCTTCTGGCATATCCATGACCCCTTCCTTGTCCTTTTTTTCAGTTTAACATTTCTTGAAAGAAAAGTTCGTATTAGGCCACTGAGAAAGGTGACTCCTTCTTGGAACCTTTAACTTTGTGCTGGAAAAGCTAGCAGTGTCTCCATCTGAACCTGTTCATGAGGCAGGTTTACAGTTCATTACTTGAAAACTGATGTTCTTCGTGTTTCACTGTTGCAGCCATTTTACATTTGGGTCATCTGCTTGCAGGTTGCCCTCAGTCGGCCTGATTAACAAAGTCTTGGGTCCTGCGTCGGTTGCTGTCCCTTCTTCCATGACATTAGGTTGTCAGGGGTATAAAACATGCAGCCGATGCCATTACATCAGTCTTTCTTGCCGTGCGGTGCCCAAAGCAGAAGCAGTTCGCAAGTGCCGGCTGGCCAACTTCTGAAATTTCGTTTTCGAGTTTCAGAACCGAAGTCTTCAACTAAAGCTAAGTACCCCGTTGGGGAAACTTTGTTTTGCTCCTTACCGATGTCAGTAAAAGTTAATAATTGCATTACTTGTGGAAGGCAAATACCTCATAAAGATTTTCATTCGTACTGTATTCCTTGCCTAGGCCCTGACCATGACATACCTTGCCGTCAGTTTTGTGCTTTATTTAATCAGCGCACTATCTGTCATCTGTATATTTTTGCGTCTGATTATTTCGGTTCTCGGTTTAATTATCCAGAAATGTCATTGGTTAGCCATCTGACTACCGGGATTCCGAAAAAACCGCAAAGATAAAGACAGAGACAGGCTGCCGAAGTCCAAAATTGCCGACGACGCCAGTTCACTGGTACTCAGTGAGGTGCTTTCGCAGCCCCTGATACCCGATACTTCTGATTCGCAGGCCTCTACTCGGACCCATTCTGAGTCCGGTATGCCGCGAGATGCTTCAGCTATGGAACCCACGGATGTCTCTACCTTAGATGGGCCCAGTGCCGCTGTGCAGGCACCGGCTTCTGAGGGTGTATTCAGGCCTATGGACTTGCATATTAAATCGACGCCTCCTTCATTACTTAGGCCTAAATCTTGATCCATGTCTAAAAAACAGATGCCCAGGCCACATGCTCAGGCCTCTATGCCTAAAAAACAAATGATAAGAATGGCTAAAGATCTAATAACTCTAATCAGGGGTAGCCAACCCCCCCTTCTAAGAGGCCTAGGACTGAGGTTGATTATGAATCTTCTGATCAGGATTCTGTTTTTTCTGACTTTTCTGATGATCTGGATTTGTCCTTACTTACTTATGAGGATTCTGATGCAGAGGATTCTATTCCCTCTGCTTCCCCTCCTGAGGATTGTTCTTTTGGTGAAACCTTACATATGCTAAGGGAGCATTTCCACTGGGAAAGCCAGGATTTTTCTGATTCAAAAAAGAGGCTTAGGGAATTTCATTTTCCTACCTCAGCATAGGCCTTTAGCTATTCCTCCTGTACTAGACATTGTTGAGGATGCTTTCTCAGAATCTAGTTTGGCCCGATTCCCTGCCTCCTGCTCCCAGAAAACCTGACAAGATACTACAGGGTCCCTGAGTCCCACAAGTTCCTTTTCAAAAATCCTATTGCAGATCCAGAGACTATTTCACAGGGGCCCAAGGGCACTAAGGCTTCTACTGCTAAAAATTCTACCCCTTCTGATAGAGACTCCAGGGCGCTGGATAGATGGGGTAAGAAGGTTTACACTTCTGCAACCTTGGCCATTAGGGCTTTAAACTGCCAGTTTCATATGTTAAAATATCAGCAACATGTTACTGGATTGCTTAAACAGAAAATGATGTTGATTCTTGACTGTGTGGAAAATAAAGAATTACAGGATTTAATGCATTCTGACGAACAAGTTGGAAAACGTACTTTGCAATGTGGTTTTGATTCATTAGAGGCCTCTTGCAGGGCTGCTGTTACTGGGTCTGTGCTCAGAAGGCATGCTTGGCTTAAGGAGCAATCTTTGCCTGATCATGTTAAAGCTAAATTGTTGGATGCTCCTTTAAATCAGTACCGCCTGTTTGGCAACAAGGCTGAAGAAGTTCTTAAAAAGATGGAAGATAAAGCTAAATCTATACAAACTGTTAAAGATTTTTGACAAGTTCAACCTCCTAGATTTAGTAGGCACTGGCCCTTTAAGAATTGGTCCTTTCCAGCCCCTTCCAGGTCTTCTCAAGCCAAACCCGGACACAGCAAAAGCCCCTGAGTTTCAGTCCCAGGAGACTCACAGAACTAAGCAGTGGGGGGCCTCCACTTCCAAGTCTGGGAATAATAAGACTCTCCCCCATGGTAAACCATCTCAATGACTTCCTTTAAAAATTTCCAAGCACTTCCCAACTGACTGCCCCTTTGGGGGGAAAGATTGCTCTTCATGCAAAGAATTGGGAACTCATTACCCAGGACAAATGGGTTTTAAATATAGTGTCCCAGGGATACAGATTTCATTTCCACACGTTGCCAACACCAAGTGGGTGGTTGGTCTTACCCCAAATCACTGGGCAGAGGCCCAAAAACAAGTACTTGCTCTCTTAAGCATGGGGGCTATTCAACTGACACCAGAAGAGGAAAAGGACAAGGTTTCTACTCGAGACTTTTCCTGCTACCCAGAAAAGACAATTCATGGTGTCCTATCCTGAACCTGTCTACTCTAAACACCTTTTTGGAGATTCCAAAATTCAAGATGTTGACTCTTCACCAATTACTTCCTATGCTAGACAAAGATGCCTGGTTGGCAACACTAGATTTAAAAGACGCATACCTGCACATCCCAATCAGGGAATCTTGCAGAAGATACCTACGCTTCAAAGCAGGCTACACGCACTATCAGTTCTCTGCACTGCCCTTTGGCTTATCTACTGCACCCAGGGTATTCACAAAGTGCCTAGTTCCAGTTATTGCATTTTGCAGGCAAAGAAATATTCAGATATACCCATACCTGGACGATTGTCTAATTCAGGCAGAAAGCCAGGACATACTTTTGAATCATCTGGCCTTTGTAAAAAGTTGTTTGGGGTACACCATAAACAAAAAGAAATCACACCTGGTACCCTGTCAACAAATTATATTCCTGGGAGCAAGCTTGAATACAACTTCCCAGATGGCTTACCTCACGCCAGAAAGAAAATTAATTTGACAACCTACTTCAAACAAGTGGCCACAAAACCACTGCTATCTACAAGACAAATACTGCAAGCCTTGGGGTTCATGGCCTCCTGCATTCTTCTAATTCCATATGCAAGACTGCATATTGAGGAAACTACAGTGGTATCTAAAAAGCCTATGGTGTCAACATTCTCAAGACCTAGAAACAATGATTCCTATCGTACCTTGCCTACGCCTAGAGTTCCTTTGGTGGGCAGAGGCCTGCCACCAAAACAAGGGACTACCTTTCACACCACCCCCTGACGCCCAAACCCTAACAACAGATGCATCAGACTATGCATGGGGGGCTCACCTGGCAGGGAAGTGCATTCAGGGCAAATGGTACCCAAGTCAAATGCATCTGCATATCAATCAAAAAGAAATGTTAGCTGTACAGAATGCTCTGACAGCCTTCAAGGACCGCATTCTTCCGGGACAACTAATGGTAAAGACGGACAATACCACTGTTATGTGGTACATAATTAAGCAGGGGGGTACACATTCTTATCCCCTCTGCAGACTAGCCATGGTATTGTGGAACACAGGCTTGAGCTACCAAGTGCACCTACAAGCTCAATTCCTGCCAGGAAAATTAAATACACTGGGAGACGGAGTAAGCAGAAACCTCATGGACCCACACGAGTGGAAACTGGAACCAAGGATTTTCAACATGTTGACAAGCAAATGGGGGAGTCCAGATATAGACCTGTTTGCCTCTCTCCAGAACTACCAATTGGACAAATTTGCACAAGGACTCCCCACAAGCAAGCCTGGAAAGTGGATGCTCTGTCCTTCAGCTGGAAAAACCTATCAGTCTATGCCTTCCCCCCTCTGCCTCTGCTCTCCAAAGTACTACTAAAAACAAACAGGACAAACCAAGGATGATTTTGATTGCTCCAGACTGGCCGCGCCAACACTGGTACCCCCTCCTGCGCAGTGTGTCACGGTCATCTCCATGGCACCTGCCTCAGACTCCTTCCCTGCTGTCTCAGCAGGAGAACCAAATTATGCACCCTCAGCTTCCAACACTAAACCTTGCAACCTGGCTAATTACTTAATCTCTCCTTTATCATCCCTCAGCAAACCTGTGATGGATATCATCTTAGAGGCAAGGAGGCCTAGTACTAGAAAATCTTATGCTGAAAAATGGAAAAGATTCCGTGCCTGGAACCACTCTCAAGGGATGAACACAGCAGTGCCCAATTTACCTCAGATTTTACAATACTTAACTGAGATGCTTCACAAGGGCCTGTCTTTTTCCTCCATTAAAATCCACACCTCAGTCATTTCAGCTCATTATAACACAGAACCCTCCCCTCTTCTCTCATCCACTGTTCAAGCAGTTCCTCAGAGGGGCCAAAAGTTTGAGACCACCCAGGAGAGCTCCAACCCCAGCCTGGGACCTTAACTATGTCTTGGAGAAACTCACTCTACCTCCTTTCGAGCCAGCTGCTACTGCAGACTTAAAGTTTTTTTCTTGGAAAACAGCTTTCCTTTTAGCAATCACTTCAGCTAGAAGGGTATCTGAATTACAGGCCCTTATGGCAGTGGAGCCTTTCATCAACTTTCATGCCGACAGGTTGTCCCTCAGAACCAATCCATCCTTCATGCCCAAGGTGGTATCCAGTGTGGCTCTTAATCAGTCCATTCATTTGCCAACCTTCTTTCCCAATCCACAGAATAAAGGGGAACGGATACTGCATTCCTTAGATGTGCACAGGCAACTTAGATTCTACTTGGACAGGACTAAACCTCAAAGGAAATCTGAACAACTGCGGTAGCATTTGCTGCAGGGGCAGAGGGGAAGGCTATTTCAAAGCAAACCATTTCTAAATGGATAAGCCATTGCATTCATTTCTGCTATAAGCACCATGGAAAACCTATCCCCCAGGGGATCAGACCTCACTCCAGCAGGGCTGCATCTACCTCTACAGTCTTTCTCAGAGGCATCCCTACCAGGGACATCCTAGAAGCTGCCACCTGGAGTTCTGTACATACTTTCACCAAGCATTTTCATTTGCCAATTTTCTTTTCTCTAAATCCAGAGCTGGCTTTGCCACTGCAGTCTTGCAGGGCCTTATAGCTGGCTCTAATGCTATCTAAACTCCTCCTCCCAACCATAGCTTTGGGAATCTACCCAAATGTAATGACTGCAAAAGTGAAACACGAAGAACATAGTACAGTTGTGTACACTTACCATAAATGTAGATGTTCAAGAGTATTCACTGTTGCAGTCCTGGTTACCCTCCCTCCCTGCAGCCCCCTAACTTCTTTTGGCTATACCTCTACTTTCCTTTACTATGCTTAAAAGCCTTTTTGGTGTATTTGCTTTTTGTTGGAGGTATATCTTTGTGCTTTTATGTTTAATTGCTTTCAAAAACAATATCCCTGAAATCCAACAATCCAATAAGGCAAAAACACAACCAGATATTTCCAAGGAAACGCCAGGATCCAAGCACTGTTCAATTCTCTTTATTAAAACCACGAAAGACAAGTGTAGGTTTAGCGCTTTCATCTACGTAAAAAGACTTCTTCAGAACCTGAAGTTCTGAAGAAGTCTTTTTACGTAGATGAAAGCGCTAAACCTACGTTTGTTTTTTGTGGTTTTAATAAAGAGAATTGAACAGTGCTTGGATCCTGGCGTTTCCTTGGAAATATCTGGTTATGTTTAATTGCTTCCCTTTAGGGGGGCACCTGACATCTGGGGCAAGAAAAACTGATGTAATGGTGTCGGCTGCATGTTTTATACCCCTGACGACCTCATGTCATGGAAGAAGGGACAGCAACTGACGCAGGACCCAAGACTTTGTTAATCAGGCTGACTGAGGGCAACCGGCAAGTAGATAACCCAAATGTAATGACTGCAACAGTGAATACACTCGAACATCTACATTTATGGGAAGTGTACACAACTGTACTTTCCTCATATTGCATCTGCAAGAAGAGTATCTGAGGTGCAAGCTCTCGTAGTGGGTGAACCCTATCTGGTATTCTCCAGAGACAGGGTTAGTTTAAGAGCAAATCCCTCATTTATGCCCAAAGAAGTCTGTGTGCCTTTTGAGTCAAGCTATTAGTCTCCTGGTATTCTACCCAGAAATTCAAAACCAGGGAGAAAAGATAGTACATACTCTAGGGATGCATAGATAGCTCGAGCACTGTATTTATTGAACCTAGTCCTTTAGAAAAGCTAATCAGCTATTTATTTCTCTTGGTGGAACTAAGAAAGGACAACCTGTCCCAAAATAAACTACCCCACACTCACCTGCCACCCACTTTTCTTTCCTATATATAATTGTTTTGGGGGGTATAAAATGCTTTTGTGTTTTATATCTGGTTAGAGGTTCAGGATGAGGTTACCAATTTTTTTCTGTGGGTGAGAAAGTTCTGTTGTCACTATCTTCTGTCCGCTGTTTATGTGATTAGTACTGGCCAATCACCAGCCATAAGGAGGGTGTAGGGGGGGCCAGAGCTTTTGAAGCAGGCTGGTTGTTGCTTCTTAGGCAGGAAGAAACCCAAATAGCTAAAAGCTACTGCAGCAGTGTCAAATATGACCATCTACTGTTACAGTATGTTCTTGCATAACTGTACTTTATCTGATCACAAATGTAGCAATTACTTACCCTCGTTCTTCCGTTAGGAGTGTTACCCAAGAAAGCTCTGGTTCCAGAAGTGGCCCCTAATGCTGGTTTCTGTTTTTTTTCTTACTGTAAAGAACGTCAAGAAGGCTAAGATGAGCAAAGCTAAATTTATCCTGATGCTTCCCCCAACACTTTTTCCCCCTGTTAAGTTTGGTTTTCTTGCTTTGGTCACACTTTTTGGATAGGCCTCCTCCTGAAACCTCCTGCTCCCAGAAAACCAGATAGATATTACAGGGTTCCTGACTCTCAGAAGTTCCTGTTTAAAAATCCTACTGCGGATCCTGAGACCATTTCACAGGGACCCAAGGGCATAAAGGCTATTACTGCCAAAAATCCTACCCCCTCTGATAGAGATTCCAGGGCACTGGATAGATGGGGTAAGAAGGTATACACTTCTGCAACCTTGGCCATTAGGGCCTTAAATTGCCAGTTTCATATGTTAAAGTATCAGCACAATGTTATTGGATTGCTTAAACAGAAAATGATGTTGATGCCTGACTGTGCTGAAAATAAGGATTTACAGGATTTAATGCATTCTGCTGAACAAGTTGGAA
Organism: Protopterus annectens; assembly: GCF_019279795.1. Taxonomy (NCBI): domain Eukaryota; kingdom Metazoa; phylum Chordata; order Ceratodontiformes; family Protopteridae; genus Protopterus; species Protopterus annectens. The sequence continues at coordinate 411,033,508 of NC_056742.1, read as the reverse complement.
AACATACTTTGCGGTGTGATTTTGATTCACTGTTGGCATCTTGCAGGGCTGCTGTTACTGGCTCTGTACTTAAAAGGCATGCTTGGCTTAAGGAGCAGTCTTTGCCAGATCATGTTAAAGCTAAATTGTTGGATGCTTCCTTAAACCAGGACCGCCTGTTTGGCAACAAAGCAGAGGAAGTACTTAAAAAGATGGAGGAAAAAGCTAAGTCTATGCAAACTGTTAAAGATTTCCTGCAAGTGCTGTCTCCAAGATTTAGTAGGCATTGGCCCTCTAAGAATTGGTCCTTTCCTGCCTCTTTCAGGCCTTCACAGTCCAAACCCAAAACCAGCAGAACACTCAGGCTTCAGTCCCAAGGTGTACTCTGGACTAAGCAGTGGGGGGCTCCCACTTCCAAAGCAGGGAGTAGTAAGACCCCCTCTTATGGTAAACTGTGTCAATGACTTAACTTTAAAACTTCCAAGCCCTTCTCAACTGACTGCACGTTTAGGGGGACAGATTGCTCTGCAGGCAAAAAACTAGGAACTCATTACCCAGGACAAATGGGTTTTAAATATAGTTTCCCAAGGATACAGATTCCACTACCAAACTTTACGAACCCCAAACGGTTGGCCAGATCTACCCCTAAATCAGTGGGCAGAGGCTCAAAAACAAGTTCTCTCTCTCTCAAGTATAAGGGCTATTCAAACTGTCCCAGAAGAGGAAAGGGGACAAGGTTTCTACTCAAGACTTCTTCTGGTGGCCAGAAAAGACCACTCCTGGCGTCCTATCCTGGATCTCTCTATCCTAAACACTTTTTTGGTGATCCCAAAATTCAAGATGCTAACTCTTCACCAGTTGCTTCCTATGCTAGGCAAGATGCCTGGTTGGCAACACTCGATTTAAAGGAAGACTACCTGCATATCTCAATCAGGGAATCTTGCAGAAGATACCTACTCTTCAAAGCAGGCTACTTGCACTATCAGTTCTCTGCACTGCCCTTTGGCTTATCTACTGCGCCCAAGGTATTCACAAAATGCCTAGCTCCAGTCATTGCATTTTGCAGGCAAAGAAATATTCAAATATACTCATACCTGGATGATTGTCTAATTCCGGCAGAAAGCCAGGACATACTATTGAATCATCTGTCGTTTTTACAAAAAGTGCTAACTTCTCTGGGGTACACCATAAACGAAAAGAAATCACATCTGGTACCCTGCCAACAAATTGTATTCCTGGAAGCGAGGTTGAACACAACTTCCCAGATGGCTTTCCTCACGCCAGAGAAACTAGTTCATTTGACCGCTTCCTTCAAACTAATGGCCACAAAGACCCTGCTTATCTGCAAGACAAATACTGCAAGCCTTGGGGTTCATGGCCTCCTGCATTCTCCTAATTCCATATGCAAGACTGCATATGAGGAAACTTCAATGGTATCTAAAAAGCCTATGGTGTCAACATTCTCAGGATCTAGAAGCAATGATTCCTATTATACCTTGCCTACAGTTAGAGTTCCTTTGGTGGCCAGAGGCCTGCCACCAAAACAAGGGACTGCCATTCACTCTACCCCCTGCTGTCCAAACCCTAACAACAGACGCATCAGACTATATGCATGGGGGGCTCACTTGGCAGGGAGGTGCATTCAGGGCAAATGGAACCCAAGTCAAATCCACCTGCATATCAACAATCCAAAAGAAATGTTAGCTGTACAGAATGCTTTGACAGCCTTCAAGGACCATATTCTTCCAGGACAGTTAATGGTAAAGACTGACAACACCACTGTTATGTGGTACATAAACAAGCAGGGGGGATCCCATTTTTTACCCTCTCTGCAGACTAGCCATGGCTCTGTGGAACACAGCCTTGAGCTATCAAGTGCACCTACAGGCTCAATTCCTGCCAGGAAAGCGATATACACTGGCAGACTATCTAAGCAGAAATTTCATGGACCCACACGAGTGGAAACTGGAACCAAAGACATTCAATATGTTGATAAACAAATGGGGGAGCCCAGAGATAGACCTGTTTGCCTCCCCCCAGAACTACCAATTGGACAAATTCTGCACAAGGACTCCCCACAAACAAGCTTGGAAAGTGGATGCCCTGTCCTTCACCTGGAAAAATGAATCATTTTATGCCTTTCCTCCTCTGCCTCTCCTCTCCAAGGTACTACTAAAGATCAAACAGGAATAACCAAGAACGATACTGATCGCACCAGACTGGCCACGTCAGCACTGGTACCCCCTCTTGCGCAGTGTGTCACTGCTGGCACCATGGCACCTGCCTCGGACCCCTACCCTGCTGTCCCAGCAGAAGGGCCAGATTCTGCACCCTCAGCTTCAAACCCTGAACCTGGCAGCCCGGCTAATTACCTGATCTCTCCATTACCATTCCTCAGTAAACAAGTGCTGGATGTCATTCTGGAGGCAAAGAGTCCTAGTACTAGAAAATCTTATCCTGAAAAATGGAAAAGATTCTGTTCCTGGACCCAAACTCAAGGGATGAGCACAGCAGCACCCAATTTACCTCAGATTCTTCAATACTTAACTGAGATGCTTTACAAGGGCCTTTCTTTTTTCTCCATCAAAATTCATGCCTCAGCCATTTCAGCTCATTACAACAAAGAACCACCCCTCTTCTCTCATCCACTGCTCGAGCAGTTCCTCAGAGGGGCCAAAAATTGAAGACCACCCAGGAGAGCCCCTACTCCAGCCTGGGACCTTAACTTTGTATTGGAAAAAACTTACTCTACCTCTTTTTGAGCCAGCTGCAAATGCAGAGTTGAAATTCCTTTCTTGGAAGACCGCCTTCCTTTTAGCCATCACTTCAGCAAGAAGGGTGTCTAAATTACAGGTCCTTATGGCAGTGGAGCCTTTCATCATCTTTCATGCGGACAGGGTGTCCCTTAGGACCAATCCCTCCTTCATGCCCAAGGCAGTATCCAGTGTGGCTCTTAATCAGTCCATTCATTTGCCTACCTTTTTTTATAATCCACAGAACAAAGGGGAATGGCTGGTGCACTCCTTAGATGTGCACAGACAACTTAGATTTTACTTGGACAGGGCTAAACCTCTCAGGAAATCTGAACAGCTGCTGGTGGCATTTGCTGCAGGGGTAGAGGGGAAGGCCATTTCAAAGCAAACAATTTCTAAATGGATAGGTCCATTGCATTAATTTCTGCTATAAACACCATGGAAAACCTATCCCACAGGGGATAAGACCACATTCCACCAGGGCTGCATCTACCTCTACAGCCTTTCTCAGAGGTGTTCCTACCAGGGACATCCTAGAAGCTGCTACCTGGAGTTCTGTACATACTTTCACCAAGCATTACCATTTACCAATTTTCTCTAAATGCAGAGCTGGTTTTGCCACTGCAGTCTTGCAGGGACTTATAGCTGGTCCTAATGCTATCTAAATTCCTCCTCCCATCCTTAGCTTTGGGACTCTACCCAAATGTGATGACTGCAACAGTGAAACACGAAGAACATAATACAGTTGTGCACACTTACCATAAATGTAGATGTTCGAGTGTATTCATTGTTGCAGTCCTGGTTACCCTCCCTCCAGCCCCCTGACTTCTTTTGGCTATACATGTATTCCTTTTTTCTATGCTTAAAAGCTTTTTTGGTGTATTTGCTTTTTTGTTGGAGGTAGAACCTTGTATATATATTTAATTGCTTCCCATTAAGGGGGCACCGGACATCTGGGGCAAGAAAAACTGATCTAATGGCGTCGGCTGCATGCTTTATACCCCTGACTACCTGACGTCATGGAAGATGAGACTGCAACCGATGCAGGACCCAAGACTTTGATAATCAGGCTGACTGAGGGCTACTGCAAGCAGAAAACTCAAACGTGATGACTGCAACAGTGAATACACTCGAACATCTACATTTATGGTAAGTGTACAAAACTGTACGTTTTCTGCCCAGATACTGTGTATTAAGAATATGTATAATAGTAAATGTCCTCGATCCCCTTTGATACAGTAATCAATACGAAGTATTCTAGAATATCTCTTTCTCAGATTTTCAGTTCCTTATTGAGTTTTGCATGCATTGAAATTCATATAGCAGTCATTATGTGTTCCATCAGTTTACACAATCTTCTTTCTTGCCCTGTCTTAATGTAAGAAAAAGTTTATTTAGGGGTGTATTTTGTTGCATCCCTCTTCAAGTCTTCTTTATCTCTTTCCGGGATTACTTTCACACCTAAGAAGCTGAAGCGGACTTCTTTTGCACACTTAATTTACTTGGAAGACTCTTCTTGGCTCTTGCTGCTTTGGTAAGGATTTCAGAGCTGCAAGCTTTATGCATTCATCCACCATAAATTTATTTCCGGTATGGCAGATTTTCAATCTGTAGCAATTATTCATTCTTGCTGTAAGTCACCAGAATTTACTATGTCATTTGACTGACCTGCCAGTCTACTTGAATTATTCCAGTTGAGGTGAGTATCTGTTGCATTGTTTGGCTGTACAAAGACAAGTGCATATGTTTTTTGGACAGAACCAAATTTGTGAGAGGGAATCCTCAGCTATTTGTTACTTTCTACAGGAAAGGAATTGTGTCAGAAAGTTTCCAAAGTTTTTCTGTCTACTTGACTTTCAATTCTATTAAGTTTTGTTACCAAAACTATGGAAACTTGTTACCTCTGGTTACCAGGGCTAACTCTACTAGATCCAAATTCACTTTACAAACCTTTTTCAGAAATGCTTAATTATCACATTTGTACAGCTGTTACATAGGGCATGTCTGTGTAATTTGCTGAGCATTCTAAACTGAATAACCTCTCCACGTCAAGATCTTCTTTTGAATCTGACAGAATCCAGGACATTGTTTTTTGATCAGCCACAGGTGTGCTGGAATGAGATTTTGTCCTAAAAATGGTAGAGTTGGAACTTCCAATGTCCGATACAAGTGTTACTGTTAATAAATCAGTGTTAGCAGTTTCCACTCTATCACCATTACAGCCCACTAGTGCCTGGCCTAGGATTCCTCTGGATGCCTTCCTCTTGTGAGATTTTTTTTGTTTGGGTTGCTGCAACTTTCAGGCTTATAAGTTCTGAAGGAGGTTCCTTTGGAACCAGGGATTGCAGGTGAAGGGTGGGGGTGGGGGCCTAACAACCTAGGAAAGCTTTATAAGCTCAGCTAATAAAATACTTGCTGCTTCCAATTAGAAGTCCCATAAAGCTGATTAGTTTAATTTTGCCCAGAGCCTTTTCAAAAGCTTTCAGACTAGTCAACATTCTTCCTGGTATTCTAGGCCTTTAAAAATAAGTAGAGAGGATTAATTTGAGGAGAAAGACTGCATGTCATGAATTCCTTCCACTTTTGGATTTGAGTCAGAAGCTGAAGGCAGAGAGGTTTCTTACTCCCAGAGGATATATTATGATCTCTTGAATATGGATGTTCACCAACCATTAACTATCCCTCCTGCTTTGGGAGTATTAGAAGGTGATTTTCTAGCTGCAGCTTTATCTCTTGACGCACAGCCTCCAGCCTCTAACAAGCCCAGTATATTTTATATAGCTCCTGATAGTTGCAAATCTCAATAAAACCCCATGGAGTTTCTGATAGTCATAAATATATCTACAAAAACCTTATGCCTTTTCCAGCTGTCCTGCATTTCCCTTGATTCAGACAAGGCAACCAGGACTATTTCTACTCCCACTCCTTTTTTAATGACATACAGCTGTGCTTTAAATTGATACAATAAGAATGTTTATATCTCTGCCACCTTATCATTTAGCGCAATTAAATGTTGAACTTGTATGACAAAATAACTTCTAGCCATTTTGGATAATATAGGACAAGACTATACCTAGCATTCCTAATGCTGATGTTAAAGGTAAACTTTTTGACATGCGTTCAGCCACTCAGGTTGCTAAGCATACCATTAAATGCAGTTGCAGTGCTCTGGGTATTGCCTTTAATGAGGACACATGCTTGGCTAAGAACTCAGCCCTTACCAGAAGATGTTAAAAGTTCAACATCTAAATGCTCCCTTAGGCAGAGGCTTATTTGAAAATTTTCTGCAGTTTTTTTGTTAAAATTTGAATGAAAGAGAAAACTTGTGCAAAGTGTAAAACAACGTTTTCTGTCTCCTGTGCCTACGTTTTCATAGAAATTATTCAGCTAATCCAGGGTCATTCTTTAACAACCACCTAAATCCATATGGCAAAAATTTGGCAAGAGTTTAAACAAAAAAGCATAAAGACCATAAAAGAAGGTCCAGTGGATCACAAGTATCCAGGTCTCAAAATATTTTGACTATCCTTGCCAAAGAAGCCCCCCCTCCAAAAAAATGTGGCCTACCTCCTCAAAAACAGCTTTCAAATGTACTCTCTGTCTCGCACTTCATTCCTACAGTCCTTTTAGATTTACGTCTTCAAGGGATCTTAGAATCAGCTCTTGTAGATCAACAGGGAAAATGTTTTAATTTAATGCTGTTTCTTCTTACCAGAGAAGACAGTACCTGAAGACCCATTGTAGAGCTCTCCACATTAAAAAAACCTTTATGCACATTCCAAAATTCTGGCACTTAATCTGGTCCTGTCTCTGTACTGGAAACTAATGAACTGATCATCTTGGCCTCTTTTTATTTGCAGCAAGAATTCTGCAAGCTTGAGCTTCACCCTTTCCCATAAATCCTTGCTCCTCTGAGAAATATTCCAGATCTCGTAGTCACCATTGCTACTATACAGTAAACTCTCAGTTAACTGGCACCCATGTGAACTGGTAGATGCCAGATAACTGTAGATGTGATGTTGTCAGTCTTTACACTACGAAAGAACTCCAGGCGAAGAAAACTAGATCCCACTCAGTTTTATTAAGCGCTTTTCGTCGTTCTCATTAGAATGACTTCTTCAGATGAATTACAAATCACAACCTACAGCTTATATATCCAACCTAAGATAATTAAACGAACCAATTAACTAATCAACTAATAAACTCATTAATTAGTTGTTTTAAGGTTAAGAAAAATACCTATATATACACAAATCTATAAGTATAAATTGTATCAAAAAATCAAAGAAATATAAAAACCTTACTACGCTTATACTAAACCAACAACATCACAATTTTTGACTATATATAAAATAATTCTATAATAAAATACTGTGTCATAATAAATTCCATGCCATACAACTTCTTCAATACATCTAGAACAGGATCAAGGAATCTATTGGGTTGTAATTTAAAATCTGTATACAAAAACCCAAATAATAACAAGTTATCAGTTTAAATCTATTGAAGTGTAATGTAAAATATATATATGTGACATTACAAAAAATTTTTTTTACCAGTTATTAAAAGAATATATATATTAATTAATATTGGTTGTATATGGCTGTTCGCTACTTATCTATTCAAACTTCTGAGTTTTAGAAGACATGAAATATTGCAATGTTCATTTAGTCCTGGCGCCAGAAAAGCATTAGTTCTAAGTTGCCAGGATAGTTCATGTTCTTCCAATAGTAAATTAAAGGGGCCTCTTCTACTAGCGGGTTGTACCTGGTCTAATCCCACAAATTTAAAATTATGGTTGGGATAAGAGAGGATGTGTTTGACTAGAGCATTTTCAATTTTCATATTCGAAATAGCATTAATAGGTTGTTTTTTTTTTAGTTAAAGTGTTGTGCTCATAAATCCTATCACGTAATCTCCTCTCTGTTTTCCCTATATAGAAACACGGGTAATATGAACACAAAGCCCCGTATACTACCATTTTGGAATTACAGTCTAATTTGTAGTTAAGATTGTAGGTCATTTTATTAATCATATGTTTAGTACCTGTCTTGATGTATTTACAATAATTACAACTTCCGCAGCCAGAGGTCCCTTTTACCTTCGCTGATGTAGTTGTTGGTCTACTTTCTAACAGCACTTTGAGGTTTTTACCCCTCCTGTAAGTCACCTTCGGGAGGGTGTCGAACTGGGTTGAACACTTATCATGTAATAGGATAGTCCAATTTTTATACAAGATGTCTCTTATAATATTACTTTCAAGACTAAATGTTGTAATGAACCTCATATTCCCATCTTTAATGCAAGGACTATGTTCTTCTATATTAGGGCTATTCTCCCTATGTTCCAATGGACTACTACTATTATTCAGATGCAAGTCCAGCTGGGATTCATGGATTGGTATGTCTCTATTAATAGTGTGGGGCGCTTTTAACAGTGGAATAATCATTCCATTTTCCCTCTTTGATATGACTTCGTCGAAAATATTTTTAAGAAACAACTTAGGGTATCCTCTATGATTGAACATTCCCTCAAGGAAACTACATTCCTGGATGAAGTCCTCATCTCGTGTTGTCATACGGGCTGCCCTAATAGCTTGACCTTTCACAATCGCTTTTTTCTGGGAATAAGGGTGTAAGCTTGTATAATGCAGGAAAGAATTGCTGTACGTTTCTTTCCTGTGTATCCTGGCAGAGAATTGTTTATTCTCGTTATCTTTAGCTAACCTAACGTCCAAATAGTTGATAGTACTCTCCTGAAAATCAAACGTAAATTTGAGGAAGTTAGTGGTGCTATTCAAATAAGTTACCAATTCAATAGCAATATCTTTATTACCATCTAGGCAAATGAAGATATCATCCAGGAACCGTGTATAATACTTGATATGATGTGAAAAACGTTCCGAATTGGTAATATGGTTCTCCTCCCAGTAGGCCATAACAGTATTTGCAAAGCTAGCACCTACTGGGGACCCCATAGCCACTCCGCATTTCTGCAGGCATAAGTCGTTATTGAACAGGAAGTAGTTGTTTGTTAAGATTATATCAAGTAAAGATGTTACTAAATATACTTCTGTTGTCGAAGCTCCTTTTTTAACTAAATAAATGTTCACCCATTCGAGGCCTACGTCGTGTGATATTGAGGTGTATAAGTCCACGACATCTACTGTTAAGAAATTGAGTTCTGCATTGAACTCAATTTCATTAATTTTGCTTAAGAAAGCCCATGAATCTTTACTTATTTGGGTTTCATTATTAAGGTATTTCTTTAGAATATTATCGACCAGTTTTGCACTTGCATAGGTTATAGAGTTCCTACCATCAATAAGTGGTCTAAACGGGGGATCCTGTAAGCTTTTATGTATTTTTGGTGTAGCAAACAATACTGGTATTTTTGGCCATTCTGTTTTTATGTAATTATACATGTCAAGGTCCAAATACCCTTCTATATTGCACTAACCTCTACTTCATTGGCGTCTTCTGCTGAAAATCCCGTACCATTAGGGTGCTGGAAATCCATTTTAGTAGTGTCCGTTAACCATCTTTCGAACCCAGGACTTCCAATAAGCTCTCCGACGCCTCTCCTTTCAGCTAAAGAACGGACAACTGGACTGGACAACAATACTTATCATAGAGCAAGTGTCAGTGAAGTCAACTTGGTGTATAGATTAATCAAGAGTCACTTCAGTGATTACTTCATAGAAGGTTATTTGGACCTTGACATGTATAGTCCCCAGAGTCCAGGGTTATGGACATATTTGGGAAATGGGTCTATACATCATCGACCTTCTCCATCAGGTCTTTGAATTTTTTTGCACATTTTACTAGACTCCAAAGAAATCTGGTTAAGGACCTGTCAGATACCCTGGTGGGAGCTGTGGCTGAGGGGGTCCCAGAGAAAGTAGCCTCCCAACTAGCTACCCCAGAGTCGATATCGAACTCTTCCATGAGGCTTATTGCACATGCAACTGAAGGGGCGACCAGGTCAGCAGCTTGAGGCATTGCTGTACGAAGACTCATTTGGATCCGCCTGTGTGAGTTTGAGGAACCCTTCACATCTTCCTTTGTCACTGCCTCCTTTGATGGGTCCCCCCTGTTTGATTCCCAAGGTTAAGTAAACTCTGTCCAGGTATGAAAAGGATCGAAAGACTATCTGCTGTGGGTGTGCGTTTTTCCACTCCTCAATGATCCTACTCCAGGAATCAGAGGAGTGGGAAAATGTGGTTCAAAGAATCCCAAAAGCCTTTCCAGGACACACATGGCTTGAACTCCCCTCGGGGCAGAGGGGGGAGTTTCAGAGGAAGCCGCTGTCCAGGAGGCAGGAGTGGTTTGCAGAATCAGGGTTCCAGAGATTCGTTCTCCGGTCAACCTTATCAGTGCTCCTGAATGGAGGCCTGATTGTTTACCTCTGGAAGCATTCTGGGGAAAGCATTCTGGGGAAGAGTTTCCTTGCAACCAAACACCTGGCGATGCATTACCACCAATGCCTGGGTGCTAAGGATAATTACCAGAGGCTACTGAATTCCATTCAACTTTTATCCATGAACCCCTGCAAAACTCCCGATGTTCCACCCAGTCAGAGAGGTCAAGCAGCAGAAGAAGTACAAAAGCTGCTAGAAAAAGGAGTCCTCCAAGAAGTCCCACCAGACCAATTATGATCCGGTTTTTGCTCAAGATTCTTTTTATTGCCAAAGAAAACAGGGGACTGGAGGCCAATTCTGGATCTCAGTATTCTAAACAAATTTGTCCAGCAAACAAAATTCCAGATGGTCACGGCTCAGTCTATTCTCCCCTTCTTGGGGAAAGATGACTGGATGTGCTCTGTTGACTTTCAGACTCATATTACCACATAAAAGTGGAAAAATGCTCAAATTTTATCCGCGTCCGAATAGGAGCCAGTCATTTCCATTTCAGGGTGCTGCCATTTGGTCTCACCACAGCCCCAAGGTGTTCACGAAATGCATGATGGTGGTATCAGCACATTTGAGGCTGCAAGGATTCTGAGTGTTTCCTTACCTAGACAAATGGCTCCTCACTGCTTCCACCAGGCTTCTACTGCAGCAGACTATAAACTTCATACTGGACCAGTCCCACCAATTGTGCATAACAGTCAATATTGCCAAATCCCAGTTAACTCCCAACCAATACATGGAATTCATCAGAGCTCGTCTCAACACTTCTTCTTGCATTGTGTCGCCTCCCCCGCACAGGTTGCAGAAAATACAGATGCAAGTCCAGCCACTTCTGCACTCAAACTAAATAACTGCTCAATTAATTCTACAAGCTCTGGGCTTCATGGCAGCGGCTATCACATTGGTTCCACTAGCAAGGTTCCACATGAGACTTCTCCAGTGGCTATTAGCAAACCAATGGTCAATTCTGACTCATCCCATGGACCACTTAATTTGCATTTCCAGCCGATGCAAAAACAGTCTCATTTGGTGGATGCATTTCAGAGATTCTTCAGGGTCCTCCCTTTGTCTTCCCACAGCCCAAGGCCATAGTGACCAATAGATGCTTCCCAGATGGGGTGGGGGCATTATCTAGGGAAGACGATCCGAGGCACTTGGTCACCCTCCGAGGCCAGCCTGCATATCAGTGTACTGGAGCTAAGGGCAGTGCTTCTGACATTGCAAGCGTTTCATTCTGCCCTACCTCCAGGGATGATTAGCTGTTCAATCAGACAACATGTCTGTAGTCTGGTACATCAACATACTGAGAGAAGTCAAGTCCTATCCACTGTGTCGAGAAGTTTTAAAGTGTGGCAATGGGCTATATCTTCCAACCACTTTCTGATAGCAATACACATCCCGGGGACTTCCAACGTAATTGCAGACCAGCTGAGCAGATGCATCATCCTGCCTCCCGAGTGGTCTCTGAACTCCAGAGTAGCGAAGGAGATTTTTCTTCATTGGGGCCAGCTTTGCTGCGACCTGTTTGCTGCACCCCCCTCAGTAACAAGCACAGAAGCTACTTTGCCCTAATTTCCTCTCAGGGGAAGTCACCCAGAGATGCTGTTCTACACAATTTGCCCTTGGGTCTGCTCTATGCCTTTGCTTCCATTCCTTTGATCCCAATGTTTCTCAAGAAAGCATCTTGGTTGAGAAGCAAGCCGATTCTCATTGCTCCTTATTGGCCTTGACAGATGTAATTTCCTTTCCTGTGGCCTCCTCTACTTTGCTGACCATGGATTCTGCACCCAGTTCTGGATCTACTGTCCCATCTTTATGGACTAGTACATCCCAACCTTTAGACTCAAGCTGACAGCTTGGTTCCTCCACTTCCATTAGTTGCCAGGCATAATGCTGTACCTTCTCCTGTATGGCTTGTTTTGCTGGCATCGCATAAGCAATCCACTAGAACTCTCTGCCTAAGCAAATGGAAGAGATTTTCTGTCTAGGCCTATGATAATGGGTTTAGACCTCTTTTCAGCACCAATAGAAAAAGATTTGGAATTTCTGACTGCCATTTTTAATAAGGAAGCCTCTGCTTCTACAGTCAAAGTTATTGTAGCAGAGATTTTGAACTTTCATATCTGTTTTGGAGACCAACCCTTGATATCCCACAGGCTTTGCAAAGTTTTCCTAAAAGGTACTATACGTTTAACCCCCCCCCCCCCCCCCTTAAGGGTCCTGTCCCACCTTGGGATCTGACTTTAGTACTACAGTCACTTACAGCACCACCTTTTGAACCAGCAACTACTGTGATTTAATGTTTTTCTCTTGGACGACGTTCTTTCTCGTAGCTGTCACTTCTGCGAGATGAGTCTCTGAATTACAAGGCCTATGCTTTAAAGCTCCTTACTTAATTTTCCATAAGGACAGAGTGTCATAGGTTCATAGGTTGGTACTAGACTATCAGCCCTAGGGTCTATACAAGCCTAGCCATAACAATTCCCTGGATATTTCTTCCCACAATATTTACTTCCCTGGACCCCTGTCTAGCAGGGCGAATGACGTGATCCCCGGGGTGAGTTTCCGATCGTCAAGCTTCCTTTTGAAGAGGGCCAAGGAGGTGCTTTGCTTGACATGTATGGGCAGTCTATTCCAGAGGACGGGGAGTCTCTGGGTCAGGAACCTATCCCTCCAGCATGTTTTGTTCATTGTGATGGCAAGATTTAGATCTCTGGAGCATGTGGCTCTGAGTGATTGGGATTTCTTTAAGTGGAGCATGTCCAACAGCCCAGGGTTTGACATGGCCTTGTATGTTAAGCAGAGATCGCCTCTGAGTAGACCATATGCCACAGAGTATAGCTGGTGTTTTTTTAGATGGTCAGCATATGGCATCTGCTTTAGGCCTATGATTGTTTATGAGGTATTTCTGCGGCCTTTCCAGCTGTTGCAGATGTCTTGCGAGGTACATACCAAATGGAGCGATGTTATGTAGTCCTATCTCGCCTCCATTATTAGGTGTGGGTTCGTAGCCGATCCTCGGCTCTGACTCGGCCACATAGAAAGCCTGAAAACTTCTGATTGGCTCGTGGCTAGGAGGTATCCCATAGTGCATGAGCACATTCCCCAGATCTCATTTGCCGCGTCTTCAGTCGGAAGCTTCTTTTGGTTGGCCGTGGCTAAGTTCATTATTATTACTGCTTATTAGGAGTTTTTTGCTTCTTGTGAAGTGTTTTTCTGATTGCTGACAGTCTTGTTGTGATTACCGTTTTGTGTCTTTAACCGGATTTGACTTATTGCTGTTTAAAAATTTATTGGGCCTGTTGGCCATTTGTGTGTGGTTCCCATGAGTGTGTTTTTTTGACTAGACCGTTTAACTTAGAGGTGCTAGTTTGTTCCCTTTTTCTTTCTTGCACTAGCTTCGTTTAAGTTAGAGAACCTAGTAAAACCTTCTTTTTTTTTTTTTTTTTTTTTTTTTTTTGTTGCTGGTTTTAGGGCTAGATCTACTTAAGTTAGAGAGGATGTAGTTCCTCTCCTGTTGTGTGTGTGTTTGTTGGTTTTCTCTCTGCTGCCATTATGTCCAAGGAACATAAAGAACGTAAACAGGGTTTAAAAAGTGTACTAAATGCTCGCAAAAAATGTCCGGCACCGATGGACACAGCATCTGTGTGTACTGCTTAGGGGCCATACATCTACAAGAAACTTGTCTCTTTTGTCATTCTTTTAGCCCTAGAGTACTCCAGGAATGGAAGAATAAGCTGATTTTAAAAGGCATGTTAAAACCTTCCTTCGGGGAAGACTTAGCTAGTTCTTCCTCCTCTGCTAGGTCGCAGTCTTCTAGAAAGGATAAGGGCAAGACCTCTAAAAGGCCTTCTCCAGCCTCAACGTTTGTCTCTGAACCTCCACCAACGTTACCAAAATCGGAGTCGGCCTCCGTCTCTTCGGCTCCACAGTCTTCGGGGCCGATTGAGATTCTGGACACGGACCCTGCAGTATCGGCACCAAGTGTTTCGGTGCCAATCACTAGCAGTCCTCTTCGGAGCCGGTCTACATATATTCCACCAGTCTCCCTTACTCCAAAATCGCCTATATTGCAGAAAACGAGGTCTCTCACACTGTCCTCCAGATCCTCCAGGAGTTTATTTGAAGAAGACATCGAGAGAGTGGTGCTCAGACTCCTCAAGTTGTCAGCCTTGCCAAAATTTTTATCGGCTCCGAGCAGACTCCTGCTACCGATCCTGCTACCGATCCTGCTCTTTCCTCCTCCAACCCAGATTGGGCCTTTGGAGCCGATATTGCTGGTACTGACTATAGTGGTGTCCTCGGCTCCAGCACCCTATGTGATTGTCTCTGAGCCGAGCTCTGCTCCAACACTCTTGGCATCGTCCAAAGTGACTAGGGTCCAAAGCTCTTCGGTCGGGACACTTGGAACCGAACCTGTTAGGTGCCGAGTCTTCCTCTTGGTGCATCAGCACAAGTGAGCTCGGACCCTACATTGTTCTCTGAGCCGATTCTTTTGGAGCCATCAGCACCTATGCTCTCTTCGGAGCCGGTGCGTTGTTCGGAGCCGGAGGAATCAGTCTTCGTGAGGATGAGGAGCATGTTGAATAGTTAATCCATCCCACGTAGAAGTACCGATGCTATACTCCCTCAAGCGCCGACTACGATCTCAGCAACCTCTCTCTCCCCTGGGATGGCAGAGACCCACCGCCTCAGGACCCCCATTTGGGTGGCCCCCGATCTTCCGAAACCTCCCCAGAGGACCCCGCTGAGGAGCCCCCTCGGAAGAGATCATGTAAGAGGAAGCATGTAGACTTCCCTGATGAGTCTGTCACATTTGACACTGACCTCAATGAGTTGGAGGGGTCCCCTAAGTCGTCCTCTGAAGATGTCTCCTTTGTAGACATTTTGGAGAGTCTCAGGCAGGGAGGCGGCTGGCTCACCGTTACCCCGTCCGATGAGTCAGTGTACCTGAAGGCTTTCGGGTCTCAACCCTCAGCTTCATGGGTGTCTTCTCCATTTGATGAATTACTGGTTCTTGTGAGTCAGAAAGCATGGCAGACTTCTGATGCTGTGGAGCCGGTCCCCAGGAGGCCGAATAAATTTATTTCCGCCCCTAAAGACAAAGAATTTTTATCCAAGGGCTTACCTGTTGATGCCATGGTGGTGGCGGCGGCGGCCACTAAGAAGTGGCTAGCAGAGACTTCTTCTATCCATTCGCCCAGTAAGGAATCCCGAACGATGGATAAGTACGAGAAGCTTATCTTCTCTTCAGCGGCTTTTACTCTCCAATCGTTGAACTATCTATCGCATTTTACAAGACTTCAGAGAGATCTCCTAAAGGAGTTCGGAAATACTCTTCAGGGTACTTCTACTGAAGCAGTCCCATCTACAGTGTCTGCTCATTGGCTACTCTCACATCCATTGTTAACTCCTCCATGTGGCTGATCTCGTACCCAGCTGATGGTGCGAGTAGGGCGGCGGGTTCAGGAGTCTCCCTAAGGAGACATTCCTAGATGCATCTATGCAACTTTGCTGAGCCTTTCAAGTCTACATTCACCAATGCCCCCGTGGACGGATCCTCTCTTTTTGGACCCAAGGTGAAAGATACCCTCACCAGGTGTGAACAGAAGGAAAGACTCTCTGCCGTGGGAGTCCGTTTTACCGTTCCTTCTAGACCTTACCCTAAAGGTCAGAAGAGCAGTAAAATGTGGTTCAAGAAATCACAGAGACCTTTCCAGGATACACAGGATGATTCCTCCTTCAGAGGCACGGGAGGAGGAAATAATGGTAGACATCGCTCTAGAGGCAGGGGAGGCCCACAAAATCAAAGAGGTTGCGATTCTTTTCGTGACAGTCCCTATCAGCGTTCCTGATGTGGAACCCGACTGTGCGTCTCTGGAGCTGGTCGGGGGTCGCCTGTCCTTGTACCCAGAAGCCTGGCTAAATCTCACTCGAGACAAGTGGGTACAAGACATTATCACCAGAGGTTACTCTATACCCTTTTCCGTTCCACCATGCCCTCCCCAAAGGATCCCAGATGTACCTCCCAATCACAGGGATCAAGCAGCTATAGAGATAAAAAAGCTGCTATTAAAAAGAGTCATCCAAAAGGTCCCAGCAGACCAGACAGGATTCGGACCATACTCCAGGTTTTTTTTAGTTCCAAAAGGAACAGGAGACTGGAGACCCATCCTAGACCTCAGCAGGTTAAACGAGTATATGTAAAGAAGTCCAAGTTCCGAATGGTGACTCTACAGTTTACTATTAAAATTTCGAAACAAATTCCGTCGACTGTACTATTGTCGAACATGGAAGTTCGAAAACAGTAATATCGATGACAAAAAACCCCACCTAGGAACGGGTTTTAACATGAGTCCGAGATAGGTGTAAGTGTTATTCCGGACTACAAACATCTCCACTATCTCGAACCATGTTAAAACCCGTTCCTAGGTTGTTTTTTGTCATCGATATTATCATTTTCGAACTTCCGTGTTCGACAGTAGTACAGTTGACTGAGTTCATTTCGAAATTTTAACAGTAAACCGACTACAATCCATACTCCCTCACAGATTCTTGCAAAAAGGATCTACGCTGGTGGATTCAACCAGGTCATCTTACCACAGGGACTCCCTTTGTACCGCATCAACCCATTGCCACTGTGACCACTGATGCGTCCCAGATGGGGGAGGGGGGCATTATCTTGGCGGGACTGTCCAAGGCATATGGCAAGATCAGGAGGGACATCTGCATATCAGTGTCCTAGAGATGAGAGCGGTGCTTTTAGCGTTGCAAGCACTTCACGACTTTCTCCCTCTAGGGACGATAGCTATCCAGACCGACAACATGTCGGTGGTTTGGTATCTAAACAAACAAGGGGGGACCAGATCATACCCCTTATGTCGAGAGGCCCTGCGAGTTTGGAATTGGGCGATTTCTTCCCAATGCTTTCTCATTGCAACGCACATCCCGGGACTTCCAATATGATAGCGGCCAAGTTAAGCAGGGCGATATTGTTACCTCATGAATGGTCCTTGAACCAGAAAGTAGCCCGTCTGATCTTCCACAAGTGGGGACAACCCTGCTGCGATCTCTTTGCCAGCCCCATCAACACCAAATGCAGCACCATTTTCTCCCTCATCCCCCCCTCCGGGAGAGTCTCCAAGAGATGCACTCGTCCACGATTGGCCCCCGGGAATGCTTTATGCTTTTCCTCCTTTTCCACTCATTCCCAAGGTCATACAGAAAGCAATGTTGTTGGGAAGCAAGATGATCCTCATCACCACATACTGGCATCATCAGATTTGGTTCCCTTTTCTCGAGCCTCACCTGTTAGACTATCCATAGACTTTGGACCCAGTGCCATGCCTCCTGACACATGTCAGGTTTTCTTCACCCCAGTCTCCACACTCTCAAATGAACAGCATGGCTGCTCCAGTTCTGTCACTAGTCAGGCTTCATGATCTGTCTCCAGCTGTAACCCATATTATTACCTCTTCTCACAAGTCTTCGACTAGAAAATTGTATCACAGTAAATGGAAGAGATTTTCTATATGGGCGCACAACAGAGAAGTTGATCCATTTACAGCTCCCATTACTATTGTTTTAGAGTTCCTTTCAGAACTCTTTCACCAGGGTTCAGCGGCTGCTACAGTCCGAGTTCAGCTAGCAGCAATATCTAATTTTCATGCGGGGATTAATGATTCCAGTTTTATGTCTCGCAAACTGTGCAAATCTTTTCTTAGGGGTTCCATGATGTTAAGACCTCCTGTTCAAGACCTCATTTCTCCCTGGGATCTGAATCTAGTCTTGTCTAGACTTACTTTGCCACCCTTTGAACCAGCCTATAATTGTCAGTTGAAATTTCTGTCTTGGAAGACTTTTTCTGGTGGCAATAACCTCAGCCAGACGAGTTTCTGAACTTCATGCCCCATCAGTTAAACCTCCATATTTAATTTTTCACAAAGACAGGGTTTCTCTCTGGACCAGTCCTTCCTTTATTCCTAAAGTCTGTTCTCAATTTCACTTAAACCAAACAATTGAATTGCCAGTGTTCTTCCCTAATCACACCAGTAAAGCAGAGTATACATTCCATCAATTGGATGTGCATAGGCAACTGTGTTTCTATATCCACAGGACCAAAGGATTTAGAAAATCAGAACAGTTGTTCATTTCTTTTGCTGAGGTGAGAATGGGCTTGCCAATTTCTAAGGTCACACTATCAAACTGGATCTCTAGTTGTATTTCCTTTATTTACAGTTCTCAGGGAAAGGAGTTACCCTTTAAAGTTAAAGTGAATTCTACCAGGTCCTTTTCTACTTCTGCTGCTTTCCAAGCCAGAACACCTATTGATAATATATGTGCAGCAGCAACATGGGCTACCCCTCATACATTCATTTCCCATTATAAATTGGATTCAACTTCCAGGGGTAGAACCTCGTTTGGTTCCATGGTACTCTGGAGTATTTTCCAGTGAGCCACCCATTCAAGATGCTAGGGATGCTGTCCCACACGTAATAATGGAGGCGAGATAGGACTACATAACATAAAGAAGTTATGTACTCATCATAACATTCCATGTATGTAGTCCATCTTGCTGAACATTATTACGAACCCACCCACCAGCCCTCTTCCTGGAGGATCTGGAAACAGTTTTTTTTCCTTTTCTACAGTGGTTTAAACCGTTAAGGGTACCTTTATTACAGTTTATGCTTCCAGACTTTTGTCCTTTTTCCTGTCTTATTCTGATAGACTAGTAGCAAACAAGATCTAGGGAATGTGCTCATGCACCATGGGGATACCTCCTAGCCACGAGCCAGTCAGAAGTTTTCAGGCTTTCTAAGCGGCCAAGTCGGAGCCGAGGATCGGCTCCGAACCCACACATAATGTTTGGCGAGATGGACTACATACATGGAATGTTATGGTGAGTACATAACTTCTTTTTATACTCTATAATGAGTCTAATGAGGGATGAGTACAGTGGGACAATGACCTCCTTTTTTCTGGATGAAAAGCACTTGGTGATGATGTGTGCCACATAGAAGGATTTCCTGACTGTTGTGGTGATGTGGTTATTGAAGGTGAAACCATTGTCCACCTGTGTCCCTAAGTCTCTCATCACACTTTTGATGTTTAGTGTACTGCCACCTATGCGCTAATTCATGCGTACATGTTTTTTTCCCAAAGGGGATAACTATACATTTCTTGGCATTAAGCTTGAGCCCATGGCTCTGGCACCAGGCATCTGTTTCTGTAAGGCCCGTTTGTAGAATATCCACATCATTTGGGGATTCAATAATGGTTCCCAGTTTGCAGTCATCTGCGAACTTTATTAGCCAGTCCCTTATTGTTGGCCTGTACTTCAGGGAAGTAGATGCCAAACAAGAGCGGCCTGAGGACTGAACCCTGAGATGCCAAACAAGAGCGGTCTGAGGACGGAACCCTGAGATACTCCACTTGTTACTTGTCTGGAGCTGGATTTGGAGTCTGCTACTTTTACAGTCTGGGTTCTGTCAGTAAGCCAGTTGGCAACCCATCGAGTGATGTAGGGATTTATGCCCGGCTTAGTAAATATATCTATGATTCTAGAGTGGGGGATGGTGTCGAAGTCCTTGGCGAGGTCCAGATAGGCAGTGTGGACTGCCTTACCCTCGTCCACAGCTCTGGAGACTGATACGAAGCAGTCATTCAGGTTCAGGAGACCGGCCCTTCACAAACCCAAACTGGGTGGGGTCCAGTGTTTGAAGGTTGCCAGTGTCTTTGTTTATAAGTTCCATGATAATGCGTTCCGTGCCCTTACATTCAGAACAAATCCGACTTTTTTGCTTAGTGATTTCAAATGTTAATATCAATCCGTCTATAGAGTTACCATTATTTTTCCCAAATTATTCTAACAAAGGAGAGTACTGCCTTCACCTTCTGGATGTACATAGGCAGCTGCGATTCTATTTACATAGAACAAAATAATTTAGACAGTCTGATCAATTGTTTATATCCTTCACCAGTGCAACTATGGGAAGACCAGTTTCCAATGCAACTCTCTCCAGGTGGTTGAGAGGATGTATATCGTTTATACAAAAAGTTGAATATGACCCTTCCGAAACCAGTTTGAGCAGCTTGAGAAATTTTTTTTTGTTTGGCACGAGCTGTGTAATGACTGGATCGGTTCCGAGGGTCAGAACCATACCCATTAGTCAAGAATAGATGAAGATCGACAACACAGATGGAAGGTTATGGTAGACGTAACTTCTTTTTTTCTGGTTGCTTGAGAGCAACTATTAAAAATAAACTTGGCTAATACTGTACCCTATACTATTTGTTTGGTTTGAATTGTTCTCAGGTTCGGGAGAAAGGGAATTTATTCTTGTCTTCCTTTTTAAAACTCTAAAAACGAATGGTATGTTTTTGCGAGAGGAAAACAAGTGCAATACATGAAAATTGCACTGTATTTCTTTTCTTTCTTTTTTTTTTCGGGGTGGTTGCTTGAGAGTGCCGGTTGCTTGAGTTCCGGTCAACTGAGAGTTTACTGTATCTTCACGCTTGACTAAGCCTTTCGAGGGTTGTTCTATCCTTTGGGTACAGATAAGTGCTTCAAAATTCTAAAAACGAACAAAAAAAAAATGTGTAAATACTGCTCGATTTTCAGCAAGTGTAAATCTTGGCTCTCTTGTCAGAGGACCAGGCTTTTTTTTTTTCATTATCCTAAACCTTTCAATCTTACACTCCCTCTCTGCTTCTTGTCAAAAGAAAAATCTTTGTCATGCCTTCGATTTTCTGACTTAGAATTACTGCCTGAGGCATTCTGAAGTTTAGTGCTTTTTTTTTTTTTTTTTTTAAGTTCTTAGATTTTAGTACAACATACAAACATTGTGACACTGTGGGTAATGATCTTACTAATACAAGTGCATAACTGCTATAGTAAAGTGGTAGTTTATGGCTTAGTTTCTCCTTGTAAGTTGATGCTGCTCAGGGCAGACTGTGGTATGTCCAAATTAGAATGCTTTTGTTGTAATGCAGATCTTTATTTAGATGTTTGACATATGTTAAGAAAAGAAATGTGGTTAATTTATATCATCATTTCCAGTGGAAGTGTTTAAACAATGAATTGATTTTGAAGTATTTGCTTTAGCCAGTTCAGTTAATGTCTTGTCTTTTTTATTGGTTGCCTCCTGGGTGCTATATATTTAAAGCAAGTTTTTCGGTAGTATATTTTAGAACCTTGGCCAATGAGTCAGTTTGTTTTAAGTTATTGGAGTAGAAGATCTGTCTTTTGTTACCCTTCATTGTCTGGGACAGTTTTGGTTCTCCATCCTTTTGGAAAGGGAAGAATAGTTTCTGCACCTACTGCTGAAAGAGGGCATTCTGGTATAGCTAGGTGGATTAAGTTCTACACCCACATGATTTGTGGCTGAGGTTTTGATGCCTAACGGAGAACTTGTTGCTGTTTCCAAGAGCGTCAGTAACCTGCTACTAAAAATCTGGCCCTTTAGAGTGGAAGATTTTGCCTTTGGTGCTAGAGCAGTTGGTTTTCCATTTTCTCTTGCATTTCATGGTTTGGACTGACTACTAACTACAGCATGTCTGGTTATGTTTTGGGTTTGGAGTATACACACTTGTTCATGCACTGTGCCTTTTTTTTCTTGTTGGATAGTTGAAACTTTACTGATTTTTCTGGAGTGTAAGCTTTGAAACTTTAAATGACGTTGCAGTCTTCCCATCAGACTGCAAGATGAGATATTTCTTTACTAAAACTTGAACCGAAGAACAGCTTCTAGCAGGGTTTTTTGAACCCTGTTGTCTTAGGATTACATCGAACAGATGAAAATGCAGCAAGTATCTAATTTTATGATGAATATCTCATGCAATTTTACTTTATTCCTTTGTCCATGTGCCTTTCCTCTGGGTACTCTGTTATCCTTCAAAAACAAGCTGGTTAATCAGCTGATGTAAGCTGCTTTTTGCATATGCATTTTCCCTTGTGACCAAACTGTGGTTGAAAAGTTCCAAAGGGATCAATCACCTCATGTTCTGATTATTAATAGATGAGTAAATAAATACATTACAGTAGCAGCAAATCCTCAAAACCATTTATAGTAATAATTGCACTGCTCCTACTACTGTCCTCATCATCTTTCTCTGTAGAACTGTGGTCTGTGCTTTTCAGTGAAGTATTTTTGCTTTTTCTACATTTTAGCTCTGTATTCAGTCATTTGTGAATTTACTGAGGAAGTTTGGAGTGTCTTAAGTTCACTTATTCAGGCAGTTGGTGTAGGAGTGTAATGCTTTATCCAAAAATTATTGCAGGCTTTGTTAGTTTTTATATGTTTTTAGAATTTTTTTATTTGTTGAAGAATATATTTGGGAAATTATTAAGAAATGTGAAATGTATTTTTTCATATTGATTCTGGTTCTTAAGTGTGTGATGATCTAGTAATTTTTGCATTTTCCTTCTGTTTAGGTACCAATTATTAAATTTAAAGATTCCGTAACTGAATTGAAAGTAGATATCAGCTTTAACATGTGGCATGCAGTAAGATCTTCCAAGGTTATTCTGGACTTTGTGGAGGTAAGCTTTCTAAAACTGATAAGCTCTGTGCAAATACACATGAAGATAATTCACATTTTTCCTCTTATGAATGGTCTGTGTTCCATGTAAGTGAAGATTAGTAAATGACAGGACTGTACTTTGCAACATTGCAGGTAACTGAAATCACTGTTGCAGTGTTCCTAACACACGAGTTTTCACTGATGTCATCCAGCCAAGGTACCAAAGCTTCATCTTCCCAGTATCATAAGTCTGCTGTGTGACCTCAGCTTGCAAACATAGGGGTATATAGGTGGGCATGTGAGCATAATTCCTCAGATGATCTCACCACCAGCTCAACACAAGTTACATATCCATTGAACTGATCATCATTTGGTCATTGGTAACTTTACTTTGAATACTCAGATAAGTGTTCAATTGGGTTCCTTTCTTTATATTTATTAACTGCTTTTCTTATCAGTATTAGATGTCAGCTAGGATGGTTGAAGTGCAAGTGCAGTAGACTAAGTCCCATACAAAGACTTGCAAACCCAGTGTCTTTTGCTTAGGAGTGGAATGCTACTACAAAGCTTGTTCCATCTGCCAGTCCTTTGTTCCTAAGACCTTGTGGTCCTGTTGGGTCTGCAGAAAAGTATTGAGAAGGCAAATATCTTAAATGCTTGGTCCACTCCAACATAGTGGATTCTGCTTCCCAGATGTACCTCCATCACTTAAGAAAAAGCTTAAAAGGTGTAGGCCAGAGAATCAATTGACCCTTTGAGTCAAACGTACAACTCGCAGTATGGCTGATTCCTACTCAGATGCCCTCTACAGAGACCCAGTGGGAGGCCAGTATGTTGCTGGTGGCCTTGACAGCTGACAATTCTGTATTCCTCAGATCCTGCTTAGAGAAGAGATCTCAGGCAAACTAATCAAGGTATGTCTCGGAATTGAGCCATCACATCTAGTACAGGTGGATAGCACACAAAAAAAGAAGCACCAGAAAGCTAAACATGTTGCATCCCCCAATGTCCTCCTCCTTTTTCTGGGCAGAAGGAATGGATGGATTTCTGTCATGGGTTTTTAAGGCCATTTTGGCTCTGAAGCTTCCATCTTTATTTTCCCAACTTCCTTACCCTCGCCTCTCAGAAGATTGCTGTGAATTCATCTTGCTCTGAGGATGAGGAGGCTTCTGATTCTGACCGTTCTGTGGCCTGCGCCTCTTAAATGTACTCTCCTGGCCAAGTCCCTTCGGGCAGTGAGGAGTCCATTTCACCTAATTCTCCAGTGGAATAAGCTTCTTTTGGAAAGACCATCGTAAATATGATGAAGGAGATTTCAGAGGTGCAGAAAAGATACTAAAACTTTGGAAATGGGCACCCCAGCCCCTTCTACTGTACCTCTTGTTCTTAAGGCTTTTTTGTTAAAAGACCAAACAGATTTTACGAAGTCCCCAATGATCTTAAGTTTCTGTTTAAAATTCCTCTGCAATTTCCCTCTCTTCTGATAAACCTTCTAAACTCCTTCCCAATGCCGGTGAATCTTCCCTTCAGATGAGGATAGGAGGGCTGTGGATAGGTGAGGTAAAGAGGTTTATACCTCCTTTACTATGGCATTCATGGTTACTAATTGCCAAACCCAGATGACCAAATACTTAATAGCCATTCTCAGTTATTTACATAAGGTAATAGGTGGATATCTTTACATATTGCTGTTGCAATATTCTTCATAGAAAGGATCACCTGCCAATGATAGCCCAACATCTGGCCAGTATACCAAAGCCTTTAGATCTTATAGGTATCTTATGTCACAGACATGCTTCCCACGAAAGACGTAGAGCATAAAGGTAATTTGCAGATACAAGTACTCAGAACTACTTTGACGTCAGTCTAAACTCAGTCTAAACTCCCTTTTGCTGTGCTGATTACTAAGCCATTTTTAGATAAGTTCCCTGTTGGCGTTTTCTTTGTATTTTTCCATTCGGTTGTTGTTTACTTGTGTTCATGTCATCCAAGAAGGGGAAAAGGCAGTGTGGAAGGCAGACTCCCCATAAAGATTGTCACAAGTTTTTTTTTTTTTTTTGCCTAGGTACTTCCCATGACCATGCACAGTTCTCTGTCAAGCTGAGACCTGCTGTAGTTGCTTGTCTTCTGTCTCCATGTACTTCGAGAACCAGTTTCTTAAATTGTTGGCTCAGGGTGCTGTGGCAGAATCTTCCCATCCCGAGGAACATCCATCTTCTAAGAATGTCAAGAAGTCTAGGCCTGATCCTTTTGCTGTCCAGCCTCCACCACATGTCCCTGTAAATCTAGTGAAAGCCCTGAAGTCTGTACTGTTCTTGCATCAGATTTCTCTGCCACAACCCTGTCAGAGGCCAGCATGGATCAGAGTTCTCGCACATCCTCAGAGGCCTTTCAAACATTTGCTCTGGACGTGGAAGTGGAGCCAGGGCTGATTATTTGTGGGGATGGCTCCTCAAATCATAGTCAGTGATGAGATTCCTAAGGACAGATGTCCCTCTTAAGAAAAAAGAAAAGGGAAATCATATTATCCCTATTGCTAAAGACCCCCCCCCCCCCAATGTGAATGACAGGATTTTACCCAAAACTTGTTCAGTGCCTTGATGGCGTTGAAACCTCCAAGGGGGTTTCAGTCCCTGCTTCTCCCCTAGTCTTTGACTCCTGTTAAGAGGACAGGAGAACCGGATTCCTTTGATGAGGACTTGGATTCTGGGGAGGAATCCCTAGCTTTACATCTCAGATTTCCTTCTGTCTAGACTATGGCTCAGAGGAAGAGGATACTTTGAGCCTGGTTTCCCCTTGGAAGATTTATCCTTTGGGGATACTGTTGCTTGTATGATGGAGTATTTTAAGTGGGATTGCTCCCAGGCCTGTGACATTTAAGAGAGGTACTATGAATCATCTAAGCCATCTGCAGTTTCTCCTGTTTTGTCAGCTCTTTTGGATACTTTTTTACTGCATCTGTAGCTTCAGATTGTCAGCCGCTGCCCCCTAAAAAACCTGATAGGTTCTACAAGGTGCCCGAGGACCTCATATTTTTTCTTTGCGTTCTTCTGCTGATGCCTCTATGATTTCATTCTCAACTGATAAGCCTTCTAAGCTTCTAACCTCCTCTAGGCTCCTTTCTTCAGATAGGGCCAGTAGAGCTATGGAAAAATTGGGTAAAGAAAGTGTATACTGTTGTCACCTTGTCAGTTTGGACTATTAGTTATCAAACCCGTATGACCAGGTATGTCTTGGGTAGCAAAGGTTGTGTCTAATCTTCCTGATTCTGAAGGGAAAGCTTCAGCCCTTTCCCTGCTTTGGTCGGGTCTATATTATGTTGTCGAAAGGGCTATTCATCGAACGCCCTTTCATCGACATGTAAACATCAAAGTTCCAAAACTCCAAAATGACCATGTCATCGAATTTTTTTCCCAAGGGAATAAAAGTCCCTCAGCCATCGTCGGTAATTTGTTCTTTCCTCCAATGTAATGCAATCTTGGAGTTGGTATATTTAGTTAGAGGAGGTGTGTGTGTGTGTGGGGGGGCACAGCCCCCCACATCGGAGGGTATGAGGGGCAAAGCCCCCCACTTCATAAGGTCTGACAGCTTGTTTTATTTGTTGTTAGCCAAGCAGTTTTTTTCCCCTGGGAAAATAATTGCTGAAGTTGGCCATTCAGAGTTTTGGTACTTCTATGTTTACGTGCCGATGAAAGGGCATTCAATGAACAGCCCTTTCGACAACGTAATATAGACCCTAGGGTCAACTTCCAAGTTTGCTTGTCTCTCTGTAAAATGCAGTTATGATGCTGTCCCTTCCAGGGCTGCTGCGTTTGGTTCTGTGATGAGGCATTATTATTGGCTTCTTCTTTAGGCTTTGCCTGATGATATTAATGTCAAACTTTTGGATGCTCCTCTGGATAATAAAAATCTTTTTGGGACAGCTGTGGCTGACCTTGGAAGTCCCTCCAGCATAAGGGTAGGGCCATGCAGGAACTCTGGCATATTTTGTCTCCCCTGTGCCTCATTTTCAAAGGAATTACCCTTCTAAGTCCGTCTTTGTCTGTATTCAGACTTGTCAGCCTTCCAAAGGTATGAAGGGGTCTAGGTGTATTGCTCCTGCTGAGTCTACTCAGACACCTACATCTCAGAAGCATTCCTTTCAGAGCAAGCCTGTCTCTGTTTGACACTTTCCTGTCCCCCTCAGTCAAGTCCCCTTGTCTTCCCATCTTTCTCTCTCTCCCCCACCTCGGAGTCATGGGTGTTGTCTATCATTCATCAGGGGTATTTCCTGGTATGGATGGCCCCCCACACAGACTTTTTCAACCATTCTACAACCTCTTCCAGACCAACTTTCGCATTTCCTAAAGGTTTTGCAATACCTTTTGGATCAATGCAGCATTCAGCCTTATCCATCCACTCATGTGGGAAGGGTTTTTTACTCCAGGATGTTTTTGGTTCCCCAGAAGGAAAGGGACTTGGAGACCAATTCTGGACCTTTCTCTACTCAACCCATTCCTCAAGGTACCTTCTTTCAGGATGCTATCTCTTCAGACCTTGTTTGCTGTCCTTGTTCCTTAGACCTTCTTGGTCTCGGTTAACCTTAAGGATGCTTACCTTCATATCCCTGTTCACCCTCTCCTCAGGAAATTTTCTTTCTGTTTCTTCCTCTCATTTTCAGTTCTCTGCTTTGCTCTTTTGACTTTTCTACTGTCCCAAGGGTATTCACCAAACGCCTTGCTCCTGTAATTGCTTTTTGCAGGCTTCAGGGGTACAGATGTTCTTCGTGTTTCACTGTTGCAGTCATTACATTTGGGTTATCTGCTTGCAGTAGCCCTCAGTCAGCCTGATTAACAAAGTCTTGGGTCTTGCGTCGGTTGCTGTCCCTTCTTCCATGACGTCAGGTCGTCAGGGGTATAAAACATGCAGCCGATGCCATTACATCAATCTTTCTTGCCGTGCAGTGCCTGAAGCAGAATCAGTTCGCAAGTGCCGGTCGGCCGACTCCTGAAATTTTCGTTTTCGAGTTTCAGAACCAAAGTCTTAAACTAAAGGTAAGTACCCCATTGGGGAAACTTTTTCTTGCTCCTTACTGATGTCAGTAAAAGTTAATAATTGCATTACCTGTGGAAAGCAAATACCTCACAAAGATTTTCATTCGCACTGTATTCCTTGCTTAGGCCCTGACCACGACGTACCTTGCTGTCGGTTTGTGCTTTATTTAATCAGCACACTATCCGTCGTCAGTATATTTTCGCCTCTAAATATTTTGGTTCTCTGTTTAATTATCCAGAAATGTCGTCGGTTAGCCATCCGACTACCGGGATTCTGAAAAACCGCAAAGATAAAGACAGAGACAGGCCGCCGAGGTCCAAAGCTGCCGACGACGCTTCTCCTAAGCCAGTCGCCAGTTCGCCTGTACTCAGTGAGTCGCTTTTGCAGCCCTTGATACGCGCTACTTCTGACTCGCAGGCCTCTACTGAGACCCATTCGGAATCCAGTATGTCACGAGATGCTTCTACTGTGGAACCTGCGGATGTCTCTACTTTGGATGGGTCCTGAGCTACTGTGCAGGCACCGGCTTCTGAGGGTGTATTCAGGCCTACGGACTTGCATATTAAACTGACACCTCCTTAATTTAGGCCAAAATCTCGAACCATGCCTAAGAAACCGATGCCCAGGCCGCATGCTCAGGCCTCTATGCCTAACAAACAAATGATAAGAATGGTTGAAGATCTTATAACTCTAATCAGGGGAAGCCAACCTCCCCCTTTTAAGAGACCTAGGACTGAAGTTGTTAATGAATCTTCTGACCAGGATTCTGATTTTTCTGATTCTTCTGATTATCTGAATTTGCCCCTATCTGCTTATGAGGATTCTGATGCAGAGGACTCTATTCCCTCTGCTTCCCCTCTAGAGGATTTTTCTTTTGGTGAGACCTTACATACTGTAAGGGAGCATTTCCACTGGGAAAGCCAGGAGTTTTCTGATTTCTTACTCCTGCCTCAGCATAGGCCTTTAGCTATTCCTCCTGTACTAGACATTGTTGATGATGCCTTTTCAGAATCTAGTTTGGCCCCTGATTCTTTGCCTGCTGCTCCCAAAAAACCTGACAGATATTACAGGGTTCCTGATTCATGCAAGTTTCTTTTTAAAAATCATATTGCGGATCCAGAGGCCATTTCACAGGGACCTAAGGGCATTAAGGCTTCTACTGCTAAAAATCCTAACCCCTCTGATAGAGACTCCAGGGCGCTGGATAGATGGGGTAAGGAGGTTTACAATTCTGCAACCTTGGCCATTAGGGCTTTAAACTGCCAGTTTCATATGTTAAAGTGTCAACAACATGTTATTGGATTGCTTAAAAAGAAAATGATGTTGATTCCTGACTGTGCTGAAAATAAAGAATTACAGGATTTAATGCATTCTGCTAAACAGGTTGGAAAACATACTTTGCAATGTGGATTTGATTCATTAGAGGCCTCTTGCAGGGCTGCTGTTACTGGGTCTGTGCTCAGAAGGCATGCTTGGCTTAAGGAGCGATCTTTGCCTGATCATGTTAAAGCTAAATTGTTGGATGCTCCCTTAAATCAGGACCGCCTGTTTGGCAACAAGGCTTAGGAAGTTCTTAAAAAGATGGAAGATAAAGCTAAATCTATGCAAAGATTTCTTACAAGTTCAGCCTCCGAGATTTAGTAGGCACTGGCCCTCTAAAAATTGGTCCTTTCCAGCCCCTTCCAGGTCTTCTCAAGCCAAACTCGGATACAGCAGAAACCCCAGGTTTCAGTCCCAAGGGACACACAAGACTAAGCAGTGGGGGATTTCCCCACCCAAATCTGGGAGTAGTAAGACTCCCCCTATGGAAAACTGTCTCAATGATTTGCTTTTAAAGCTTCCAAGCACTTCCCAACTGAATGCTCCTTTAGGTGGAAAGATTGGTCTGCAGGCCAAAAACTGGGAACTCATTACCCAGGACAAATGGGTTTTAAATATAGTGTCCCAAGGATACATGTTTCACTTCCAAACATTACCAGCACCAAGAGGGTGGCCAGATCTACCCCCAAATCAGTAGGCAGAGGCCCAAAATCAAGTAATCTCTCTCTTAAACATGGGGGCTATTCAGTTGGTACCAGAAGAGGAAAAGGGACAAGGTTTCTATTTGAGACTTTTCCTGGTACCCAGAAAAGGCAATGCATGGCATCCTATCCTGGACCTTTCTACTCTAAACACCTTTCTGGTGATTCCAAAATTCAAAATGCTGACTCTTCACCAGTTGCTTCCTATGCTAGGCAAAGATGCATGGTAGGCAACACTAGACTTAAAAAAGCATACCTGCACATCCCAATCAGGGAGTCTTGCAGAAGATACCTATGTTTCAAAGCAGGCTACATGCACTATCAGTTCTCTGCACTGCCCTTTGGCTTATCTACTGCGCCCAGGGTATTCACAAAGTGCCTAGCTCCAGTCATTGCATTTTTCAGGCAAAGAGATATTCAAATATACCCATACCTGGAAATTGTCTAATTCAGGCAGAAAGCCGGGACATTCTTTTGAATCATCTGGCCTTTGTTCAAAGGGTACTGACTTGTCTGGGGTTCACCATAAACGAAAGTAAATCACACCTGGTACCCTGTCAACAAATTATATTCCTGGGAGCAAGCTTGAACACAACTTCCCAGATTGCTTTCCTCATGCCAGAGAAACAGATTCATTTGAGAACCTACTTCAAACAAGTGGCCACAAAAACCCAGCTGTCTGCAAGGCAAATACTGCAAGCCTTGGGGTTCATGGCCTCCTGCATTCTTCTAATTCCATATGCAAGGCTGCATATGAGGAAACTACAATGGTATCTCAAAAGCCTATGGTGTCAGCATTCACAGGATCTAAAAGCAAGGATTCCTATCTTACCTTGCCTACGCCTAGAGTTCCTTTGGTGGGCAGAGGCCTGCCACCAAAACAGGGGACTACCATTCACATTACCCCCTGCCATCCAAATAACAGACACATCAGACTATGCATGAGGGGGCTCACCTGGCAGGGAAGTGCATTCAGGGCAAATGAAACCCAAGTCAAATGCACCTGCACATAAATCAAAAGGAAATGCTAGCTGTACAGAATGCTCTGACAGCCTTCAAGGACCACATTCTTCCAGGACAACTAATGGTAAAGATGGACAACACCACTGCCATGTGGTACATAAACCAGCAGGGGGGTACACATTCTTACACCCTCTGCCGACTAGCCATGGCATTGTGGAACACAGCCTTGAGCTACCAAGTGAATCTGCAAGCTCAGTTCCTGCCAGGAAAACTAAATACACTGGCAGACGGACTAAGCAGAAACCTCATGGACCTACAAGAGTGGAAACTGGAACCAAGGATTTTCAACATGTTGACAAGCAAATGGGGGAGCCCAGATATAGACCTGTTTGCCTCCCCCAGAACCATCAACTGGACACATTTTGCACAAGGATTCCCCGCAAGCTAGCTTGCAAAGTGGATGCTCTATCCTTCAGCTGGAAAAACCTATCAGTTTATGCCTTTCCCCCTCTGCCTCTACTCTCCAAGGTACTACTAAAGATCAAACAGGACAAGCCAAGGACGATTTTAATTGCACTAGACTGGCCTTGCCAACACTGGTACCCACTCTTGTGCAGTGTGTCACGCTTGGCTCCATGGCACTTGCCTCAGACTCCTTCCCTGTTGTCTCAGCAGGAGGACCAGATTCTGCACCCTCAGCTGCAAACCCTGAACCTAGCAGCCTGGCTAATTACCTAATACCTCCTTTACCATCTGTCAGTAAATCATTGATGGATATCATTTTAGAGGCAAGGAGGCCTAGTACTAGAAAATCTTATGCTGCAAAATGGAAAAGATTTTGTGCCTGGAACCAATCTCAAGGAATGAACGCAGCAGTGCCCAATTTACCTCAGATTCTACAATACTTGACTGAAATGCTTCATAAGGGCTTGTCCTTTTCTTCCATCAAAATTCATGCCTCAGTCATTTCAGCTCATTATAGCACAGAGCCTCCCCTCTTCTCTCACCCACTGCTCAAGCAGTTCCTCAGAGGGGCCAAAAATTTAAGGCCATCCAGGAGAGCTCTCATCTCCTTTGCAGACTAGTTGTAAAAGCCTGGGATCTGGTTACCAGTTACTAAGTGGCTGCTCAGGCAGTTTACATTTCTTCAGAGCACAGTCTAGTGGCAGACTCTTTTGAGCAGGTCCAGAACATAGGCCCACGAATGGCTGCTTCACAGAGATGTGTTTGTGGGCAAAGTCCATCTGTTGGGTATTCTTCAGGTTCATTTTTTTGCCTCCCCTATATACAGACAACTTCCTGTATTCTGTTCGAGAGTACCAAGTCCTCTGACTTGGAAAGTGGATGCCCTGTCTTTTCCTCAGAAGGCAATATTTCTGTATTCCTCCCCCCTCTCCTCTGTTGTAGAGAGTTCTGCTCAAGCAGGGCCCAAATCTTGTTGGTGACTCCCTTTTGGCCCATACAGCACTCACCCCTCCCCTTCTTTTTCATCTAGCCAGCAGCAGTCACCACAAGATGTCCTACTATTCAATGTTGCAGTATTCTTTACATATGGGCTGTTTTCTGCCCTTACGACCTGATGTTCTGCTAGTGTGCAAAAGCTTCAAGCTACTTGCCAGTACATGTGATGTTGCATGTGTGCTTTGACAATGCTAGGCATAAAAAGATGTCTGCATGTACCATCCTCAACTTTTCTGCTGTGATTCGGAAGGTTGACTCCTACGTTCAGCTTGCAGTCAGATTTTGTTGGAGGACTCCGACGTCCATGCCATTGATGCTGTGACTAGTGATCTGGCTTCGTCTGCCGGTAGGACTATGTCAGGTTCCTTTTCTTTGTCCCCTCTTCTAGAAAGACATGTTAAGAAAAAGCAGAAAAGTAAACACCCTAGCATTCCTTCTTCCTCTCTTCAGCCGGATTGGGAAGCTTTTTCTCAGGGTCTTAAGGCCTTGAATGGCCTTGAAACCTACTTCCCCCTCTGCCTTCTTTTTCTTCCTCCCCACCCCTTCTGAGGACTACTCTTCTGATGATGGCTCTTTGGCATATTCCACCCAGCCTGCTTCACCTTTGGAATGTGCATCTCCTGAAGAGGAACTAATGGAGGAGATTCCCCTCAGGAAGAAATTTCCTGTGGACAAACTATTACTAAGGTGAGGGAGTTCTTCAAATGGGATAGTTCCTAGATTTCTGAAGAACAGAGGAGATGCTTTGACCTTCTTCAGATGGAGGTTTCCTCATCCTCTGCAGTCCCTTCAGTCCTTCCAGCTTTCTTGGATGCATTTGATTCTTCTTCTTCTAAAACCCCTGTATCTCAGGCTCCAGCTGGTAAAAAGCCTGACCGGTTTTATAAGGTCCCTGATGATTGTACGTTTCTCTACAAGTGCGCCTCTGCAGATCAGTAATGATCTCCATAGCTTCAAATAAGTCTTCCTGGTTATCCCCTTCTGCCAAGCTTCTTCCATCTGATAAAGAGAGCAAGATTCTTGAGAGACTGGGTACAAAGGTATATACTACTACCACTTTAGCGGTCAGAGCTATTAATTACCAGAAGCATGTGTTTGGGTACTCCTTATCTTTGCTTTCTCAAGCCTATCAGGCCTCCTCTTCCTTGCCATATTCTGAGATTAAAACATGTCATGTCTGTCTTGGCAGCTTCTGCTCAGGTTGCTAGGCATTCCATTATTGCAGCTCTGATGCTGTGGAGGCATCATCTAGAGCTGCTGCTTCTGCCTATGTGCTTAGAAGGTATTAATGGCTCAGACTTTAATGATTACCTGACGACATTAAGGCCGAGTTACTAGATGCTCCTTTGGACAAGACTGCTGTTTTTGTTTTAGTGGCTGCAGAGCTTTTTAAGGTCCTGCAGAAGAAAGGAAAGGAAAGGAACTCCAAGACCTTAAACATCTCTTTCTTTCTCCAGTTCTTAAATGTCATAGGAATTTTCCTGTCAAAATATCTTTTGTTAGGAGACCAGCGCATTCAGCTTCCTCTTCTGCCTCTAGGCCTAAGAAGTCTTCTAGAAGACCCCATTAGTCAAAATCATTTTCTTCAGTTCCCTCTTCTCAGCAGTCCTTTTAGCCCAGACCCAGTTCTGTATGACTACCGAGAGTTTCTTCCAAGTCACATCCCTGTTTCTCTTCGCTGTTCTCTTTCCTTTCCAGCCTGGACAAGGATCACTCCAGATGCATGGGTTTTGTTCATTATCCAAAAAGGTTACTTTATGACTTGGAAGCATCTCCCTCCTTTCATGGGTATTCCTCAGCCCCCCTCCAGTCAGATGCAGCTTTTTCCAGATCTTCTTTCTCAATTGAGGTCTCTAGGCCACCATATGGACCCGTTCCTTGAGATCAGAGAGGCAAGGGGTTTTACTGAAGAATGTTTCTGGTTCCAAGAAAAGATGGTCCTTGGAGACCAGTTCTAGATCTTTCCCACTTGAACACCTTCTTGCAAGTTCCTTCAGTCCGAATCTTGTCCCTGCAGACACTTTTCCCTCTCATTTCAACTCAGGCCTTCATGGCTTCCCTGGATCTCAAAGATGCCTGCTTGCATATCCCCATCCATCCTCTTTACAGGAAATGTTTACGTTTCTCTGTGGGTTCTTTGCACTTTTAATTTTCTGCCTTGCCTTTTGGTCTTTCCACTGCCCCAATGGTGTTCATAAAGTGCCTGGCTCCAGACATTGCCTTTCTGAGGGTCCAGGGTATTCAGGTTTATTCCTACCTGGACGACCTTTTCATTGCAAACTACTCCATTCTCTTATCTCTAAACCTAGGTAAGACCATTCATCCATCTCCTTCAAAACCTAGCTTTCGCCATCAATTTAAAAAAAAAATCCAATTTGACTCCATCTCATGATTTCATTTTCTTGGGGTGCAGGTTCAGGACAGACCTGATGATGGTCTTTCTTCCAACAGACAAGGCTCATTTTCTCATCCATTTCTTGGAGACCCTCCAAACTTTCCCAGCCATCTTAGTCAGGGAGTCCCTGAGGCTCCTAGGATGTTCTTCATCTCACATTGCTGCAGTCCTTACATATGGGTAGTCCGCTGTCCTCGGTCGGCCCGAATACCAAAGTATTAGGCTGACGTCGGTCAAGGCGCTTAAAACTGACATCAGGACGTCAGGGTACAAAAGCGCATGACCGACGTCATTTCCTCAGTCTTTTTTGCCGCATGGTCCGATGCAGAAGCAGCGTTGCAAGTGCCGTTCGGCGTTCTGAAATTTTCGAGTTCGGAGTTTCAAACCGAATCAAAGTTGGCTAAGTACCCGTTGGGAATATTTTGTTTTTCTTGCCTCAGTGTATTACCGGATGTCAGAAAAAGTGAATAATTGTATTTCTTGTGGGAAACAGATACCGCATAGGGATTATCATTCTTTGTGCATTCCTTGTTTGGGGCCTGAGCACGACGTGGTCGGGTGTCGCTTTGTGCTAGGTTTAATAAGCGCACTATTAGCGAAGGTTAGATTGTGCTAGGCTGGTCTTGAAGCGGTGCAATTATAATATGCCGTCGGATACTCCGACGCCCGCTTCCTGAAGAAGCGCAAAGACAAAGCGGTTAAACCCAGGCAAGATGAGTCGTCCGTTCGGACGCCGGTTCTTTAGAGGCTTCAGTGGAACCGGTGGTTCCGATGGAGGCTTCTCTGGAGTCTCAGGGGGAGACTTTGATTTTGCAGGATGTGGCCTCTCAGGAGGCAGGTCAGGCTGAAGGGGCTTCTCAGGTTTCTGTACTCCCTCCCTTCCCAGGGGTTAGACCCTCTCCTTCTGTTTCCAAGGCTTCTTCCAGAGGCAGGCCAGGTTTAGCTTCTGTTGGTGTCAGTCCTAGTTCTGCAGGGTCTGTGCCTAAGAAGCACATGCTTAAAATGGCAGAAGATTTGATTACTCTGATTAGAGGTTCTTTGCCCCTCCTGATAAGAGGCCTAGGGTGGAGCCAGAGTTGGAAAGTTTTGAACAGGCTTGGATGTTTCAGAGTCTTGACTGAAGACTTGCAGGAGTACACTCCTTATTCTGAATCTGATGCAGAAGATTCCCCTCCTTCTGCTTCTCCTCCAGAGGATTTTTTTTTTCAGAGACACTTCATTCTATGAGGGAACATTTTAAGTGGGAAGGTCAGGACTTCTCTGATTCACGGAAAAGGCTTAGGGAATTTTTGTTTTACCTCAACATAGGCCCTTAGCTATACCCCTGTTCTGGATGTTGTGCAAGATGTATTTTCAGAGGCTTCACTTAATCCTGATTCTCTGCCTCCTGCGCCTGTTAAACCGGATAGGTATTACAGGGTGCCTGAGGCTCATAAATATCTCTATAAGAGTCCTAGGGCGGACCCAGAAACTATTAGTCAGGGACCTAAGGGTGTCAGGGCCTCTGTTGTAAAGAATCCGGTTCCTCTAGATAAAGAGGCCAGAGCTTTGGATAGATGGGGAAAGAAGGTCTATACATCTTCTACCTTAGCAATGAGGGCTTTGAATTGCCAGTTTCATATGTTGAAATATCAAAATTTTCTTCTTTCACAGTTGAAATCTAAGGTGGATGCTCTGGCAGAAGGCATTGAGTGTAAAGAATTACAAGATTTGGTGCATGTTTCTGAACAGGTGGGTAAGCATTCTTTACAGTGTGGTTTTGATGCTTTGCAGGCCTCTTCTAGGGTGGCTGCCACTGGTTCAGTTCTTCGCAGGCACGCCTGGCTTCAGGATCAGAATTTATCTGACCATGTTAAGACAAGGATTTTGGATGCTCCTTTGCAGTCTGAAGTGTTGTTTGGCCCACCTGTGGAGTCAGTCTTGAAGAAAATGGAAGACAAGGCTAAGTCTATGCAGACTGTTAAAGATTTTTTGCAAGTTCAGCCTCTGAAGTTTAGTAGAAATTGGCCTGCTAAGGGGTGGACGTATCCTTCTTCTGATTCTCAGTCTAGGGGTAGATCTAGACGTGGTAGGGGCAGAGCTCAGAGTTCCTCCAGACCTAAAACATGGAGATCACCTGCACAATCTACTAGAGAGGGCAGGGGCCAGTCCTTTCGTAAACAGGCCCAATGACCTACTTTTTCAGCTGCCAGATCCTTCTTGCCTGGCAGCACCTTTGGGAGGACGGTTGGCACTCTTCAAGGAAAATTGGATTTTTATTACCCAGGACAAATGGGTATTGGATATCATACACCAAGGTTACAAGTTTTATTTCCATACCTTGCCTCCTTTCAAAGGCATGCCAGACGTTCCTCCTCAGCAAAGACTAGAGGCTCACAAACAGATTTCTCTACTACTTCAGATAGGAGCTATACAACCGGTCCCTCTGCCAGAAGTGGGCCTAGGATTTTATTCTCGCCTGTTTCTGGTACCAAAGAAAGGGAACACGTGGAGACCAATTTTGGATTTATCTATCCTCAACACATATCTGGACATTCCCAAGTTCAAAATGTTGATGTTACAACAGCTTTTACCTCTGCGGGGCAAAGATCACTGGATGGTGACTCTGGATCTCAAGGAGGCTTACCTTCATGTTCCTATCAGGCCCAGTTGCAGGAAGTATCTGCATTTTCGGGCTGGGACTTTTCATTATCAGTTCTCTGCATTGCCCTTTGGCTTATCTACTGCACCCAGAGTGTTCACGAAGGTTCTGGCTCCAGTGGTAGCTTTCTTCAGGCTAAGAGGAATACAAATCTATCCTTATTTGGACGATTGCCTGATTCTGGCTCAAGGAAAGGACGAACTTCTTCATCATTTACAGTATGTGATGGCAGTGTTAAGATGCCTAGGGTATTCTGTGAACGAAATAAAGTCCAGTCTAGTACCCCCTCGGGACATGTGCTTTCTGGGTGTGAGACTGAATACAGCATCCCAGATGGCCTTTTTGACCCCGGACAAACAAAAGAATCTTTCTCTTTATTTCCATCAATTGTCTCGTCAGTCCAGGCTGACTGCAAGGACAGTCCTTCAAGCCTTGGGGTTCATGGCATCTTGTATTCTGGTACTTCCCAATGCCAAACTGCATATGAGGAAGCTACAATGGTATCTCAAAAATGTATGGACACAACACTGCCAAGATATGGACACTGTCATTCAGATAATACCTTGCATTCAAAAGGAATTTTTGTGGTGGGCTCAGGAATGTCACCTAAACAAGGGACTCTCTGTGACCCGACCAGAGGCGAGTCAGATTCTAACGACAGATGCTTCAGACAAAGCTTGGGGAGCTCATCTAAATGGAAAATGGGTACAAGACACGTGGCCTGCCAGACTTCAACATTTACATACCAACTTGAAGGAGATGTTAGCAGTCCAATTTGCATTGATAGCTTTCAAGGATTTACTTCTTCCAGGGTAGGTGTTGATTCAAACAGACAACACAACTGTCATGTGGTACATCAACAAGCAAGGGGGGACACATTCTTACCCTCTATGCAGACAAGCAATGATTTTGTGGGAGACTGCTCTGTTTGCAGCTAAATCTTCAGGCAAGGTTTCTGCCAGGAGCACAGAACTCCTTAGCAGATGTGTTGAGCAGACAAATCATGGATCCCCATGAGTGGAAATTGGATCCTCATGTATTTGAGAAATTGACAGTGTTATGGGGAACTCCAGACATAGATCTGTTCGCTTCTCCACTAAATTACCAGTTGCCAAAGTTTTGCACAAAAAGGTTTCATCCCACAACTTGGAAAGTGGATGCTCTCTCATTCAGTTGGAGCAATCTTCACGTGTATGCCTTTCCACCACTGCCTCTCCTCCCAAAGGTACTCCTGAAGGTCAGACAGGACAAGCCAACCATGATTTTAATAGCTCCGGATTGGCCTCGACAGCACTGGTACCCATTACTGAGAAGTCTGGTACTGGAGCCTCCATGGCCTTTGCCTTCGATTCCACACCTGCTGTCTCAGGAGAACAGTCATTTACTCAATGTCAAACTTCACTCTCTGCATCTGACAGCCTGGCATATTCTGTTTTAAACCCTGGAGGGTCTCAGCTTCCACAACAGGTTTTGAATGTTATTTTGGAGGCCAGAAGGCCTAGTACAAGGAAAGTTTACGCAGATAAATGGAGGAGATTTTTAATTTGGAGTACAGCAAAGGACTTTGATGTTTCTAAACCTAATTTAAGTGTTGCTCTTCAATACCTTACTGAGTTATTGGACAAAGGTTTGTCCTTCTCTATAAAGGTTCATGCTGCAGCAATTTCTGCTCACTATGACTGTGACCCACCGTTATTTTCTCATCCTTTGTTTAAGCAATTCCTTAGAGGGCAAAGAATATAAGACCCCACGTAGAGCTCCTACTCCTGCTTGGGATCTCAATTTTGTGTTGGAGAAACTCACTCTACAACCTTTTGAGCCTGCAGCTACTGCCGAGTTGAAATATTTATCATGGAAGACTGCTTTTTTGTTGGCCATTACCTCTGCGAGAAGGGTTTCTGAATTACAGGCCCTTATGGCGGTTGAGCCTTTCTTAATTTTCCACAAGGATAGGGTGTCTTTGCGTACTAACCCTTCCTTTATGCCTAAAGTGGTTTCTAGTGTGGCTTTAAACCAAACTATTCATTTGCCTACTTTTATGCAAACCCCAAAATAAAGGGAGAAGATTTTGCACACTTTGGATATACACAGACAGTTGCAATATTATTTGAGCAGAACTAAAGGGTTCAGGCAGTCTCAGCAGTTGTTTGTTTCATTTGCTTTGGGTTCTCAGGGCAAACCTGTTTCAAAACAAACTATTTCTAAGTGGATTGGTTTTTGTATTGCTTTCTGTTATTCCCATCATGGTAAGGAGATTCCAGCTGGGATTAGGCCTCATTCCACTAGGACTACTGCCACTTCTACAGCTTTTTTAAGGGGGGTGGCTACTAAAGATATTTTGGAGGCAGCTACTTGGAGTTCAGTGCATACTTTCTCTAAGCATTACCACCTTCCACTTACTCTAAATCTAGGGCTGGTTTTGCCACTGCAATCTTACAGGGCATTTTGGCAGCTCCTAATGCTTTATAGTTTTGCCATCCTCCCTTACCTCTGCTTTGGGATTCTACCCATATGTAAGGACTGCAGCAATGTGAGATGAAGAACATAGTACAGTTTTGTACCTACCATAAATGTAGATGTTCGAAGATCCACATTGCTGCAGTCCAATTTACCCTCCCTCCTTCCCCTCTGTAGTTAGAGGTGGTTGTGTGGTTTGGGTTGTAAATATTGTAAATATGGTTAGTGCAGGGGTGGTTAGTTGTTCTTTGCTGTTTTTTGGCTTTGGCCTTTCTTTTTAGGGCCTTCTGACATCTGGGGCAAGAAAAGACTGAGGAAATGACGTCGGTCATGCGCTTTTGTACCCTGACGTCCTGATGTCAGTTTTAAGCGCCTTGACCGACGTCAGCCTAATACTTTGGTATTCGGGCCGACCGAGGACAGCGGACTACCCATATGTAAGGACTGCAGCAATGTGGATCTTCGAACATCTACATTTATGGTAGGTACAAAACTGTACTTTTCATGGCCTCCATAATTCCCATTCTGCCTTTTGCAAAACTCCACATGAGAAAGTTTCAGTGGTTTCTAAAAACTGTTTGGTCTCAGCATGCTCATCCACTAGATGCCATAATTCTACTTCTTCCATGTCTGAAATCAGAGCTCCTTTGGTGGATTCAGCAGTTTTCTTTGAATCTAGGTATTCCCGTTCTGCCAAAGCCTTCTCAACAACTCTTCACAGATGCTTCAGACATGGGCTGGGGGGGGGGGGGGGGTACCTTTGCATCCAGGAAAGTTCAGGGTCAGTGGTCTCCATCTCAGAGGAGAGAGCAAATCAACATCAGGGAAATGAGGGCTGTGCTCATAGCTTTGCAAATTTTCCACCTTGTTTTTCAACCATGTCCTCTGCAACTCCTTACAGACAACACCACTGTCCTATGATCTATAAACAAACAGGGGTACCAAATCTTACATTATATTCAGGCTGGTAATGAAGGCATGGGAACTAACCATTCAGTACAAGGTCACTCTTCATGCTGTATATCTTCCATCTGCTCAAAATGCAGTGGTAGACTCATTAAGCAGGACTATGACACAATCCCACAAATGGATGTTTCACTGGGATGTGTTATTGGACCTGATTCGTCAGTGGGGGTATCTACATCTGGATCTATTTGCCTCCCCTCAGAACAGACAACTTCCTCTCTTTTGTGCCAGGACCCCACATCCTCTGGCTTGGAAGGTGGACGCCCTTTCTGTCTCATGGAAGGGGATGTTTCTTTATGCAATCCTCCCCTTCTCTCTCATACAGAAAGTCATGCTGAAGATTCAGTAGGACAAACCAAAAATCTTGCTGGTGACTCCCTTTTGGCCAAGACAGCATTGGATGTCCTTCAAGGATGCATCTGCAGTCATCACATATGGGTTGTCCTGCCTCAGGCAGCCCTTCGGTCGGCCGGATTCCAAAGTCTGGGTCCGGCGTCGGCTGATGTCGCCCCTCTTTTGTGCCAGGACCCCACATCCTCTGGCTTGGAAGGTGGACGCCCTTTCTGTCTCATGGAACGGGATGTTTCTTTATGCAATCCTCCCCTTCTCTCTCATACAGAAAGTCATGCTGAAGATTCAGTAGGACAAACCAAAAATCTTGCTGGTGACTCCCTTTTGGCCAAGACAGCATTGGTTCCCCCATCTTCTGCAGTTAGCCAAGGGCCTTCACCACAAGCTGCCTCATTGGATGAATCTTCTCACACAGGACAAGGGATCCTTACTTCATCCACATCTGTCAACATTACAATTGACCCTCTAGGTGATCAACTTATCATTTTCAGGCACCTTTATTCTCTGGGTGTGCTTGAGGTT
Source organism: Protopterus annectens (assembly GCF_019279795.1). NCBI lineage: Eukaryota > Metazoa > Chordata > Ceratodontiformes > Protopteridae > Protopterus > Protopterus annectens. The sequence continues at coordinate 410,992,029 of NC_056742.1, read as the reverse complement.
TTGCAGGAGGCCAGGAAACCCAATACAGGAAAATCTTATAATTCCAAATGGAGAAGATTTTCTATCTGGTGTCTTACAAGATATTTAGATCTATTTACTGTGGACATTCCTGTTGTGCATTCCAAACTATGTGAGCTTCTAAAAAGTGGCTTATATTCTTCTGTGAAAGTCCACAACTCTGCTCTTTCTGCTTGCCTGCCCTTGTCACATCCTTTAGCTTCCAGATTGGAAGTCAAGCTTTTTCTTAAAGACGTACTTCATGTTAAGCCCCCACTTGGGACATTAATTATGCTCTGGAAAAGCTGACTCTTCCTCCTTTTGAGCCTGCAGTTTTGCACCTGGAAAACTTTGCTCCTGGTTTGCCTTGACTTCTGCTGGGAGGGTCTATGAGTTGCAGGCTTTGATGACATCTCCACCCGTTTTTGTTTTCCACAAGGACAGAGTTTCCATGCAAACTAATCCCTCCTGTATGCCTAAGGTTGTGAATGACTTGTCTCTTAATCAATCTGTCCAGCTGCCAACCTTATTCCCTTCTCGTCCGAACTCCAATGAAAGAATTTTGCATACATTACATGTGCACAGGCAACTTAGATTTTACTTGGACAAGACTAAAGCCATTAGGAAGTTAGATCAGCTTTTTGTGTCCTTTCATCCCAGGGCTCTGGGTTTACCTGTTTCTAAACAACTGTTTCTTCTAGGATTTCAAAGCTATTGCCTTTTGTTATTATTCCCATAGTAAGGCTTTGGCTACTTCTGTCAGAGCCCATTCAACTAGATCTGTGGCTTCCTCAGGGGCTTTCTTTAAGGGTCTGGATACCAACTTCATTTTGGAGGCTGCTACTTGGTCTTCTGTGCACACTTTTACTAAACATTGCAAGTTGGACTCTATTTCTAGGTCCAGAACAGGGTTTGCAGGGGCTATTCTTCATGGCTTTCTGGGGTCTTCTTCCTTGTAACCTTTTTCTGTTCCTTCCTCCTCTCTAGGTTCCATTTAAGCTATTGCACTCTCCCATATGTAAAGAATACTGCAACACTGAATAGAAGGACATATACAGTAGTTGTGTAGCATAACCATAGATGTCCTTCTCTTCTATGTTGCAGTACTCTGTCCCTCCTGCCTTCCCCCTGCATCTTGTTTCTTCCCTGGATGACTTATTGTTTTCCTTAGGACTCCTGTTCCTCATGGGGCATTCTAGTTCTGAGGTTGGTACGTGCTGACGTCCTTTTATGGCTGACTTTGTCAAAGCAGATGTGACGTCCCATGTACTTGGCAGTAGCTTGAAGCTTTTGCTTACTGGACGGATGTCAGGACGTAAGGGCAGAATGCAACCCATATGTAAAGAATACCGCAACATGGAAGAGAATGGACATCTATGGTTATGGTAAGATTTTACACAACTATTCTTTACCTCACTGGGTGGATCATCTCACACAGGACAAGGAATCTCTTATCCATCTTCACCTGTCCAGTCTTCAAATGATACTGTGAGTGATAGCTGCCTAAATGAGATCAAAACCCTGTTTTCTGCAGACATGCTTCGGGTTCTGTAGGAGGCTAGGAAACATGCTACATGAGTCATATATGTCTAAATGGAAAAGATTTTCTGTTTGGTGCCTCTGTCGCCATCAGGATCTGTTTTCAGTGGAGGGTTCTCTTGGTTCTCTCTCATTTGTGTGATCTGCTCCATGCCTGCTTGGCATATTCTTCAGTTAAAGCTCACCTGTCAGCAATCTCAGCTTATCTACCCTTGAATCCCACTTTGTTCTCTTGGTTTGAGGTCAAGCAATTTCTTAAAGACATCCTTCATATCAACCCTCAAAAAAGCCTATCCCATCTTCTTGGGACCCCAATTTTGTACTTGACAAATTTACTTGGGCTTTTTTTGACCCTGCTAGTTCAGCTTACTTGTAACTTTATATTTGGAAGAATATTCTGTTGGCTCTTTCTTCCACCGCGATTCTGAACTTCGTGCTGTTTTTAAGTTTTCACAGACACAGGGTGCCTCTCTGCACTAATTCTTTTATGCCCATGGTTATTAATGAGTTGTCTCCTAATTGGTCTATTCAACTTCCTTCCTTTCTTTTTCTTTTTCCTCCATTGTCTGCCATTGTGATGGTTTTTCACACATTGGACCTCATAGACAGCTTAGATATTATTTGGATAAAACAAAGGATATTCGCAAGCCTGAGCAACTTTTTGTTTCTTGTCATCCCAGAACTTTGCATTTGGTTGTTTCCAAGCAAACTGTCTCCTCCTGGATCTCTAAGGCCATTTCCTTTTGTTATTCTTTTCATGACAAATGTCTTTATTCGTTTGTAGGGCAATTGCCCCTTCTGCTGCCTTTTTAAGGGTTTGGACACATATTCCATTCATGAAGCTCCAACTTGGACTTCCATTTATACTTTGCTAAGCATCATAAATTGGATTTTGTTTCCAGGGCCAGTGCAGGTTTTGCCAGGGCTGTTCTGTGTGGGTTTGTAGAGGGCTTTTCTGTTCCTTCCTCCTGCCGGCTTCTTCTTGAGCACTTGTAACTCTGCCTTGGGTAAAGAATACTGCAACAGTAGCATGGAAGGACATAGTACCCTTGTGCAGAATATTACCGTAACGGTAGATGTCCTCCTCTTCACTGTTGCAGTATTCGGTTAGTCTCTCCTTCCCACCTCTTTTGTATCGGTTTCCCCTGTGTTTTGTTATCCTCCTGGCCAAGGTTTCTGCACTTTTTTCTTATGGATGTGCATGTTCTCCTTTGTCCTCGAGGGTGTTTTGTTCTTCCTGGGGCAGTTTAGATGTTCTTCGGGTTTCACTGTTGCAGTCATCACACTTGGGTTATCCTGCCAGGGGTAGCCCTCAGCCCGAATACCAGAGGCTTAGTATTTCTGCATCGGCTGAGTGTTTGCATCCGTAAAGGCTTTGGTGTACAGGACGGATGTTGGTCTAGCCTTGGCAGGAGATATCATCTGTGAAGAAGAGAAGGATATCTAGTATTATGGTATAATTTTACGCAACTATACTATTTGCAAGATAGTAAACAAATGTTATCCTTACTTAATCAGGCTACATAAGTGGTCAGATACAGCATTAAATATAGTTATACTACTGTAGAGGTCTTGTCCAGAGAAGCTGTGTTACAGGGTCTGTAATCTGCAGTGATATCCATGGATGTCCTTTGATATCACTGTTGAAGTATTCTTCACAGTAGAGATTTCCTGCCAAGAATAGCCCAATGTCAGGCCAGTATACCAAAACCTTTAGATCTTGTATGTGCTGTACGCCATATCTATGCTCCCTGTGTAGGATGTAGGGCTTAAATGTGAAGAATGGATGCAGTTGCCCAGAACAACTTTGCTGCCAGTCCGAATGCCATCATTATTTGTTGATCTGGAAGCCTTTTTGCTGTGCTGAATACGTAGACATCAGATTAAGTGCCCTGTTGGAGTCTTTTTTTTATTCTTCTTTGGTCTTTATTTACCTAGAGTTCATGTCCTCCAAGAAGGGAATATGTCAGTGTGGGTGGCAGATTACCCATAAGAATCATCACAAGCAGTCTTTTTTTTTTTTTTTTTTTTGTCTGGGTTCTTCCCACGACCATACATCCTGTAGCATTTGCAAAGGGTCTTTACCCAAAACTGTTAGAAGTCTCTTCTGTTATCTTCCCTGGCCATCTCTCTTAAACAAGAAACATCTTTATTAAACCATCACTTACAACATAGGCAGTTATACATTTAAATAAATAAAAACAAACCACATTGACACAATCCTGGTTGCAAGCATTTTGTATCACAAACTGATGCACTCTGAGTTGCAAACATACATCACTTATAATCTACCTAAACATTTTCAGTCTAATATTACATAGTTCATTTAAGTCCTGCCTATTTTTAATCGTCCCCCCCCCCCCCGCCGTGCATATATTGTTCCCACAATTCCTACTTTTCCTATGTAGTTGTTTTGTCTGTTACTATATTCACTGCTTCTTGTTTAGTTGGTTTAGATTTTGATTTCCATTTTCTAGTAATTGCTTTTTTGGCAGGCACCATAATTAGACACTGCAAGCCCTTACCATGTCTGTGCAATTCAGATCCTGTATCATAGCTCAGAAAAATCATCTCTCTCGTCACACCAGTCTGCCCACTCAGCATCTCCGATAATGCATCCCTCAGGGAATTCTAAGTCCACCAACTCACTGCACTCCCAGAAAATATGTTCCCAGTTACCTATTTCTTCCCTGTCACACCTCCAGCATTTGCTGTCTACCTGAGGAAAAATTCTCTGGAGTCTACTTGGTATGTAAAAATGTCTATGTAAACATTTCCAAGCAAAAAATCCTAAATCTTCTAGATTGTGTTGTATATTTGGGAGAATACATATATCCTTCTATTGTTTCTTTGTAAATTACTTATCCAGTCTCTGTTCCCAATCCTTTCTAATATGGCCATCCCTCTGTTTTGTTTTTTCTAACTATGATTGATTCTTATGGTTGTCCTGCAGTATTTTATATGCTGTACTGATTATTCCTTTTTTAATCAGTGGCCATCTGTCTTGAGAACCAGAGGCTTAAACTGTTAAGCCAAGGTAGCATGGTGGAATCTCCTAACTTCCAGGTCTCTTTGAGCAAGAAAAAGGCCAAGAAATCTCAGACAGTTTCTTTGGCTGTCCAGCCTCCATCAGATGCCCCTCTTGAAGTGGGTGAAAAAACTGTAGGCTTTCTTGTCTCTACATCAGATTTGTCTGCTGCAACCCTTTCTGAGCCATCATGGACCCTTCTTTTTGTGCATGTCCTCTGAGGCTTTGCAGGCATCTGCTCCAGATGTCTAGGGGAGATGTGGTTGATAATGGCGTAGGGCCTTAGAGTGATTGTGCAGATTCTGGGTACTCTATTGAATCTTGTCAAGGGTTGGAACCTTTCGTGTTTGTCAGGACTGATGTCCCTGCTGAGAAAAAACAGAAGACAAAGCATACTTCTGTTTGTCCTAAGGATCTTGAAAGGAAACTACAGGAGTTTACTCAGGGCCTTAATGGCCCTGAAGCCTCCTCAAGGTGATTCTGTACCTACCCCTTTGGACTTCTACCACAACTACTACAAAGTGAGCTAGGGAACCCGATTCCTCAGATATATATTCAGAGTCTGATGATTAGTCCCTGTCCTAAGATGCCTTCACCTTTGGCTTATGGTTCTAATGAAGAAGAGTCTAAGTCCCGACCCTCCTTTTTCAGGAATTGTCTACTGGAGACACTATAGCTAGAATGGTTGAATACTTCAAGTGGGATTCTTCTCAATTGTCCGATATCCAGAAGCAGTATTATGAGCTGCTTCAGGTGGACACTCCTAAACCTTCTGCAGGACTTCTTGTATTGGCTGCCTTCTTGGACACCTTTATAGCTGCTCCTAACTCTCCTGATTCTCACCCTCCTGCTCCAGAGAAACCCAAAAGGCTGTATAAGGTTCCTGAGGATTGTCAATGCTTTGAATCCTCCTCTGGCTTCTTGCCTTTGAGGTCAAAGAGTTTCTGAAAGGTGTTGTACACTTAAGCCTGCATGGAAGCCTATTCATCCTCCTTGGGACCTGAATTTTTAGAAAAAGTGACCCAGGCTCATTTTGAGCCTGTAGATTCAACTTCTCTGCAACATTGTACCTGGAAGACTGTCTTATTGCTTGCTTTTACTTCTGCTTGGAGGGTCTCTGAGCTTCAGGGTTTTATGGCCATCCCTCTGTTTTGTTTTTTTTTTTCACAGGAACAGGGTATCCCTTCATACTAATCCTCCTTTTATGCCCAAGATTATTAATGAGTTGTCTTTGAAACAGGCAGTACAACTTCTGTCTTGTTTCCTTTTAGTCTGCTAGTGAGAGGGTACTGCATACTTTGGATTTGCACAGACAGCTCAGGTATTATTTGATTACAGCTAAGGCCATTCATAAGTCTGACCAGCTTTTTGTTTCCTTTCATCACAGGACATTGGGTTTGGTTGTTTCTAAGCAAACCATCTCCTGGATTTCTAAGGCCATTTCCTTTTAATTCCTTTCATGGCAAGTGTCTACTTCAGTTAGAGCTCACTCCTCTAGGGCTGCTGCCTGTTCTGTTGTTTTCTTCAATGATTTGGGCAACAATTCTGTCCTTGAAGTTGCTACTTGATCTTAAGTACATACTTGGATATGGTTGCTAGGGCCAGAGCAGGTTTTACGAGAGCCATTTTTTAAGGGTCTGTTGAGTGTTCTTCCCAGCCTTCCACCTCCCAGTCCTGTTCTTGAGCTTTTGCACTCTCCCTGCTGTGAAGAATACTGCAATAGTGATAACGAAGGACCTAGTACAGTTGTATAAAATCTTGCCATAATAGTAAATGTCCTCCTCTTCACTGTTGCAATATTCACTCCCTCCCTCGAGACCCCTTTTTTCTTTTGGGATTTGTTTTGGTCCCCCTCCTGGCAAAGGATCTTCGATTTTCCATCTACATTTTCTTTTTCTTGATGTGCATAAAGTTTTCTCTTCCTTGTCCAAGGGAGATTGTTTCTGTACTGGGGCAGTTCTGTTTCTTTGCTGGGGCAGTTTACTTTTGGGTAACTACGTCCATACATCATCTTTATGCCCTATGTGCTGTACTGGAAACGTGTGTAACATACAGCACATACAAAATCTAAAGACTTTGGTATACTGGTCAGATGTTTGGGCACCCTTGGCAGGAGATTGCCTACTGTGAAGAATACTGCAACAGTGAAGAGAAGGAGGACATCTACTGTTATGGTAAGATTTTACGCAACTATATCTGAGGACTTTAAAGCAAAAATAGTGGACTCCCCTTTAGACAAGGATCTCTTGTTTGCCCCCCAAAATGGCCAACCTTCTCAAAACCCTTCCAGAGCACAGTAAAATCATGAAGGACTAAGACGGCTCTTAACCTCTGTACCTAGTTACCAGATGAATTTCACAACCAGACTTTACCTGTTTTGTCAGAAGTGTATTCCTGGATCTAAAGGATGCTTACTTCAGTATACCATTACAGACCCCTTGCAGGAGATTCCTCAGGTTTTGTACTGGCTCATCTCACTGTCATTTTACTGTTCTACATTTTGGGCTATCCACAACCCCAAGAGTTTTCACTAAGTGTCTGGAGCCAGTGGTTGCCTTTTGCCGAACATAGGGAATTTACATTTTTTCCCTACTTAAACAACCTGTTAATCTAAGCTATTTCATTGCATATTTTCCAACAGCATCTCCAGTTCACTGTCCTCCTTATATCTCGGTTGGAGTTCACAATCCGCTACAAAAAAATAATCTTTGTAGCCATCTCAGGGCAGTGATCAGCATGGGAGATCCTAAGGGCTGTGAGGTTCATGGCAACTACTATCCCAATGCCCCCCCCCCCCCCCCCCAGCCAGAAGGCATATGACGAAATTCCAGTGGTACCTGAATACGGTTTGGTCTCGGCATTCACTCCCTCTGGACATAGTGATTCACATGTTACCCTATCTCTGATGGGAGCTTTTATGGTGGAAGGAGCAGGTGAATCTCAACCCAGGACTTCCCTTCGCTCGTCCAGCCCCAATTCAGAATATGCACACGCATTCCTTGGATGAGGCATAGGGGCCTGGACAGGCATCCAGCAAGTGCAGGGCAGATGGCAGCCAGTACTGCTAATAAAAATACATCAACATGAAGGAAATGAGGGCCCTCATCCAAGCTCTTCAGGTCTTTTCACATCTCTGGAAATCAAGTACCCTGTGAGTGTTCACAGACAATACAGCAGTAATGTAGTACATAAGCACGGAGGAGATGATATCTTACCAATTGTGCAGATTGGCACAGAAAGTCTGGTACCTTGCCACCAGGAAAAACGTATCTTGCAGTCGCATGCATCCCATCACAAGACAGTGTGCTGGCAGCCTCTTTAAGCAGGTCCTTAGAAGACACTCATGAGTGGGCTCAGAATAGGCAGATTTTTCAGGACATCCTTCAGCATTTGGGGACCCCCTCAGATAAACCTGTTTGCTTCAAAAACCGGCAAACAGCTTCCACTGTTTTGCATCAGAGACCCTTACCCCTCAGATTGGAGGACAGATGCTTTCTCTTTTCACTCGACAGGGAAGTTCCTGTAAATGTTCCCTCCACATCCCCTTATTCCAGAGTACCTCAGTCGGTCATACCTAAACATTACTCTCTGGATGATACTGTTCTGATTTTCTTACAGGCACTATTTTTCTGAGAATGTTATTAAGGATGTTCTTCGTGTTTCACTGTTGCAGTCATTACATTTTGGGTAATCCTGCTGGCAGGTTGCCCTCAGTCGGCCTGAATTCCAAGTCTTGGTCCTACGTTGGTTGCTGTCACCCCTTTCCTGATGTCAGGTCATCAGGGGTATAAAATAAGCAGCCGACACCATTTTCTTCAGTCTTTCTTGCCGCACGGTGCCCGAAGCAGAAGCAGTTTGCAAGTGCCGGTCGACCGACTCCTGAGATTTTCGTGTTCGAGTTTCAGATCCGAAGTCTTCAATAAAGCTAAGTACCCTGTTGGGGAAACTTTTTTCTTGCTCCAGACCGATGTCAGAAAAAGTAAATAATTGTATTTCTTGTGGAAACTAAATACCTTATAAGGACTTTCATTCTTGCGTATTCCTTGCCTAGGCCCTGATCACAACGTTTCTGGTTGTCGGTTTTGTGCTAGATCTAACCAACACACTATTAAGCGTCTGTATGATTTTGCTTTAAACTATTTTGGACGCCGGTTTAATTATCCAGATATGTCATCGGATAGCCATCCGACTATCGGAGTTCACAAAAAAACACAAAGAAAGGGAGAGAGAGAAACAACCGAGGCCCAAAACTGTAGACGAAGCTTCTCCTAAGCCAGTCGCTGGTTCTCAGTGAGGTGCTTTCGCAGCCCCTGACGCCCGCTACTTTAGAGTCGCAGGCCGCTACCGACTCCCCACGTGGAGTCAGCTATGCCACTGGAAACTCAAGGTATTGGAGCCTTGGACACTATTCCCTCAGATGGGTCTGGAGCCGTTGAGCAGGCACCGGCTTCTGAGGGTGTATTCAGACCTAAACATCTTTACATTAAACTGACTTCAGCTTCAAAGGCAAAGACTAAAGCACCTTCTAAATCAAAGAAACAAACTCAAGAGCCATGTGGTCAGGCCTCTATGCCCAAAAAACAGATGCTCAAAATGGCCGAAGACTTGATTACCTTGATCAGGGGTTCCCATCCCCCTCCTGATAAGAGGCCTAAGCAAGAGACAGACTTTGAATCTTCAGATCAGGTTTCTATTTCTTCTGATTTCTCTTCTGATCAGGGATATTCTCTTCCCCCTATGAGGATTCTGATGCTGAAGAATCTATACCTTCAGCTTCTCCTCCATAGGACTATTCGTTTGGGGAAACCTTGCACACCATGAGGGAACATTTCAACTGGGAGAGCCAAGATTTTTCAGAATCTAAAAAGAGGCTCTGGGACTTCCTTTTACTACCTCAACACAGGCATCTAGCCATTCCACCTGTATTAGACATTGTAGATTATGTGTTTTCGGAGTCTAGTCTGACTCCTGACTCCTTACCTCCAGCTCTTGTTAAGCCTGACAGATACTACAGGGTTCCTAGCTCTTATAAATTCCTTTTTAAAAACCCTGCTGCAGACCCAGAAACTATTTCACAGGGTCCCAAAGGAATTAAGGCTTCTGCTGCAAAAAACACTATCCTCTCTGACAGAGATTCTAGGGCACTGGACATATGGGGAAAAAAGGTCTACACATCTGCTGCCTTGGTTATAAGGGCCTAAAACTGTCAGTTTCATATGCTCAAATATCAGCAACATGTCATGGCATTGCGTAAACAGAAAATGTTAAACTCTGAATGTGCAGAAAACGAGAAAATGCAGGATTTATTGCATGCAGCTAAACAAGTTGGAAAGCATACTTTGCAATGTGGTTTTGATTCTTTGTAGGCCTCCTGCAGGGCCGCAGTTATGGGTTCTGTAATTAGGAGGCATGCTTGGTTAAAGGAACAAAATCTGCCTGATCATGTCAAAGTTTAATTATTAGATGCACCTTTACAACACTATACTTTGGTGTTAATGCAGAAGATGTGTTAAAGAAAATGGAGGACAAAGCTAAATCTATGCAAACTGTCAAAGTTTTTTACAAGTACAGCCACCTAGGTTTAGTAGACACTGGCCTACAAAGAATTGGTCCTTTCCTGTGTCAGATAGACCTCAAAGGGGCAGATCCAGACGCCCTAGAGGCAGATCCCAGGCGCAAGGTTCATACAGGTCAAAGCAATGGGGTGCTTCTACCTCCAGAGTTGGAGAAGACAAATCCCAGCCATACAGGAAACAGTCCCAGTGACTTCCCCCTGCCTGTACCAGGCACTTATCTCCTGGCAGCACCCTTAGTGGGAAAATTTACTCAAAAGTGGTACATTATAACCCAGGACAAGTGGGTTCTAAATATAGTGCCACAAGGCTACAAGTTCCATTTCCAGACCCTGCCAAAGGCAAACGGTTGGCCAGATCTGCCAAAAAATCAATGGGCAGAGGCACAAAAACGAGTCTCATCCCTCATGGCCCTGGGGGCCATTCAACAAGTACTCGAGCAAGAGCAGGGACAATGATTTTACTCTACTGTTCTTGGTACCCAGAAAGGACAAAGCCTGGACACCAATACTGGACCTATCTATTCTGAACACATTCCTGGATGTACCAAAATTCAAAATGTTGACTTTGCAGCAGCTTCTGCCCATGTTGGGCAAGAATGCTTGGCTTGCAACTTTAGACCTAAAAGAGGCATACCTGCATGTTCCAATCAGACAATCATGCAGAAGATACCTCAGATTCAAGGCAGGCACAATGCATTACCAATTCTCTGCACTGCCCTTTGGCTTATCTACTGCGCCCAGGGTCTTTACAAAGTGCCTGGCACCTTGCATTCTGCAGACAAAGAGGAGTACAAATATATCCTTACTTGGACAACTGTTTAATTCAAGCAGAGAACAAGGACATTCTTGTACAACATCTGGCGTTTGTGAAAAGACTTCTAACATGCCTAGGGTACACAGTCAACTAAAATAAATCAAAACTAGTACCCTCTTAAGAGATAACACAGTCAATGAAAAGAAATCAAAACTAGTACCCTCTCAAGAGATAACATTCCTGGGTGAAAGCTTAAGTACAACTGCCCAGATGGCTTATCTCACGTCAGGCAAACAAAGGCAACTGACTACCTATTTCAAAATCTTGGCAACAAAGGCCCAGTTATCTGCAAGAAAAATTCTGCAGGCTTTGGGCTTCATGGCATCATGCATCCTACTAATTCCATATGCAAGACTGCATATGAGGAAACATCAATAGTACCTAAAAAGTGTTTGGGAATCAACATTGCCACAGCCTGGAAACAGTGATTACTCTCATCCCCTGCCTGCAACAGGATTTTCGATGGTGGGCGAAGGCCTGTCACCAGAACAAGGGACAGCCATTCACATTACCCCCAGCCAGGCAGACAGTAACAACGGATGCATCAGATTATGCCTGGGGGGGCACATGGCAGGAAGATGCATTCAGGGCACATGGTCCTCAAACCAAATGCATCTACATATCAATCAAAAAGAGATGCTAGCTGTTCAAAATGCCCTGACAGCCTTCAAGGACCTACTTCATCCGGGGCAACTACTGATAAAGACGGACAACACCACGGTCATGTGATATATAAACAAGCAGGGGGGCACACATTCCTACCCCCTTTGCAGACTAGCCATGAATTTGTGGGACACAGCATTGACTTAGCAAGTGCATCTGCAGGCACAATTCCTGCCAGGAAAGGAAAATACTCTGGCAGACGAACTAAGCAGAAACCTCATGGATCCCCATGAGTGGCAGCTGGATCCACAAGTCTTCAATGTGATAACAAGGAAATGGGGATGCCCGGACTTAGATCTGTTTGCCTCTCCTTACAACTACCAAAAAAGATTCTGCACGAGGACTTATCACAGAGAAGCATGGAAAGTGGACGCCCTATCTTTCAGCTGGAAAAACCTATCAGTATATGCCTTTCTGCCACTGCCTCTCCTCCCCAAGTTACTCCTAAAGGTCAGACAGGAGAAGCCAAAAATTATACTGATTGCCCCAGACAAGCCCCGCCAGTACCGGTGTCCAATCCTAAGGAACTTGTCTCAATGCCCAGCTTGGACCTTACCTCAAATACCTCATCTACTGTCCCAGCAAAACAATCAGATCCTGCACAGCCAACTCAGGACCTTAAACCTGGCAGCATGGCGGATAATGTAGTCATACAAAACACACCTCTCAGTAAAGCTGTGATGGATTTCATTTTGGAAGCCAGAAGGCCTAGTACTTGAAAATCTTATGCTGGAAAATGAAAGAGATTCTGTGCTTGGAACCAGGCACAAGGAACTGATTCAGCTTTACCAAATATTCCTCAGATTTTGCAATACTTAACTGAGATGCTGGACAAAGGCCTATCTTTTTCATCAATTAAAATTCATGCCTCTGCCATTTTAGCTCATTACAATATAGAGCCACCAATCATTTCTCATCCTTTGTTAAGGCAGTACCTCAGAGGAGCCAAAAATGTAAGGCCTCCAAGGAGATCACCAATACCTGCATGGGACCTCAACTATGTCTTGGAAAACTCGCACTGCCTCCTTTTGAGCCAGCTGCTACTGTTGATATAAAGTTTTTATCTTGGAAAACATCTCTGCTCCTAGCAATAACTTCTGCAAGATGAGTTTCAGAGCTGCAGGCACTCATGGCTGTGGAACCTTTTATCATTTTTTATCCAGACAGGCTTTCTCTGAGGACAAACCCAACATTTATGCCTAAGGTGGTGTCCAGTGTGGCTCTTAACCAAACTATTTGTCTGCCAACTTTTTATCCAAATCCACAGAACAAGGGGGAGAGAATTCTGCATTCTTTGGACGTACACTGACAGCTTAGATTCTACTTGGACAGAACCAAAAGTTTCAGGAAGACGGAACAATTACTAGTGGCATATACTGCAGGATCACAAGGAAAGGCTATCTCAAAGCAGACTATTTCAAAGTGGATAGGCCACTGCATTTGTTTCTGCTATTCACAGCATGGCAAGCCAGTGCCTAAGGGCATTAGTCCACATTCAACCAGAGCTGCAGCCGCTTCAGCAGCCTTCCTCAGGGGAGTACCAACCAAAGACATTTTAGAGGCTGCTATTTGGAGTTCAGTGCACACCTTTACAAAGCACTATCATCTGCTCCAAATCCAGGGCACGCTTTGCCACTGCAGTTCTGCAGGGCCTCATAGCCGCTTCTAATGCTGTTTAGCTCCAGCCTCCCAACCATAGCTTTGGGACTCTACCCAAATGTAATGACTGCAACAGTGAAACATGAAGAACATAGTACAGTTGTGTACACTTACCATAAATGTAGATGTTCGAGTGTATTCACTGTTGCAGTCCAGGTTACCCACCCGCCATCCCCCTTTTTTCTGCTGGAACTTATCTTTCCTTCTCTGACTTGTACGACCTATGTGGTGTATTTGCTTATAGATGAAGGTAAATTTTATATTGGTGCATGTATTTTTATATATTTATAAATTCTGCCTACCCTTTTAGGGGGCACCTGTCATCTGGGGCAAGAAAAACTGAAGAAAATGGCGTTGGCTGCTTATTTTATACCCCTGACGACCTGACGTCAGGGAAGGGGTGACAGCAACCGATGCAGGACCCAAGACTTTGGAATTCAGGCCAACTGAGGGCAACCAGCCAGCAGGATTACCCAAATGTAATGACTGCAACAGAGAATACACTTGAACATCTACATTTATGGTAAGTAACCACAACTGTACTTTCTTCAAGAAGCCAGGACACCACTCAAAAAATTTGGATAGCCAAATGGAAGAGATTCTCTAATTGGTGTCAAAGAAATGGACAGGACCCCAACCAGTCAGAGATGCCATCCATTCTGAAATATCCGTGTGAATTATTACATACTGGTCTGGCCTACTCTTCTGTCAAGGCCCACCTTTCAACCATCTCTGCATGCTTACCTCTCACTCTCCAACTTATGTCAGATTTGAGGGCAAGTTATTTGTTAAAGCAGAACTGCGCCCACAGACTCAAAAAAACATGTTTATTTTTTCATGGTTTGGTGTTTCCTACATTTTAACACCACTCTGGGACTATTTACAGGTTTTTAAATATTTTTATACATAATTTCTGAGTCTGACCACATGGAGTCTGGCATACTGAAGTAATTCTGATTGTTTAGTCTGTCTGTAAGTATCCCACAATGTAGTGATTGTCTGTAAAAAATTACATCACTCAGGGCTCTTTTTTCCTAAAGCTCCTGTCACTGCATTGATTTTACATGCATACACTGCTGTCTTTCAGTCACTTTTAAGTAACATTTCATGCCGTTCATTGACTACTTAAAACCCAAACAGTGCAAATGCCACAGAACAAATTTTCAAAGTGCTTTTTACTGCTGCTTCTTTTCCGAATGGCTAAACTGCAGTCTTGTGGAGCCTGAATTTTACTACTTTAAATCATCTCCCATCCCATTTACACCTAACTTCTCTAGCTGTCAAAGTGCTAAGGGTAATTTGAGCTGTTACCTGCTGTGATTGACAGCTCACAGAAGGAGACTTTGACTCATGTACTGTTTCGTTGTTCTGGCCTTTACTTTCTGTATGGGTGGGGGAAGGACCAGGGAACTGTGACATCACAGCATGGGTGGGTTTCTAGGACGGTCGTGCTGATGTCAGTTTGGGGAGGGAACTGGCCAGAAAACTAACTGTATTCAGTGGGCTTGATGAAATCAATGATTTGGAGACTGCAGCAAGCTTTTCCAGGGTGGGATAAAATTTTTTTTGAAAGTGAAACCACACAGTACAGTAAGGTACCCTTCTAGAGAAGCAGTTGATTTAAAATATTTTAAATGCTGTATTGTTGTTTATTTATAGCAGGGACAGTAAATAGGAAGAAAAAGGACAGAGAAGTTGAGCATTTAATAATAGAATCCTGTTGTTGTCCTATAAAGGAGTTCTGCATCTTAGACCACCTAGAAAGCCCATTACCCCTGCTTAGGACCTCAACTGTGTTCTGGAGAAGCTTAGACCTTACCTCTTTTTGAACCTGTTACACGAGCAAACCTCAAGTTCTGTTCTTGGAAAATTCTTCTTCTTCTGGCCTTCACTTCAGCTAGGAGAGTTTCACTGCTTCAGCCACTCATGACCATTCCTTCCTTCCTTCCTTTCTTATCTTTTACAAGGACGGAGTGACCCTCAGGACTAATTCTTCATTTATACCAAACGAGCCATCTGTCAATCAGGCCATAAATCTACCTACCTTTTTTTCTAACTTTCAGAATCTGGGGGAAAGGATACAGCATTCTGTGGGCATTGGGCAAAACAAAAGCCATTTGAAAATCTCATCAGCTGTTTTTTTCTTTTCTTTTGTGGACTCTAAACTGGGCAAACTGATTTCCACCCAAATTACTAAGGCCATCTCATTTTGTTCCTCTCTGTATGGCAAGTGTTCCTAAGCTCACTCCACCAGAGCAGTAGCAGCCTCTGGAACTTTCTAAAAAAGAATGGATGCTAGATTCATTTTGGAGGCTACCGCTTAGTCATCTGTACATTTTCACTAAATACAAGATATATGCATTTTCAAGGTTCAGAGCTGCCTTTGTTAGGTTAGTCCTCTCTGACCTTTTGGACAACTCTACTGCCTTTTAACCAACCTCCCTTACTTTCTCTTTAGCCCTAGGAACACTCATGTGTTAGGAGTACTACAACAGTGATTTCAGTCAAAACATAGTAGAGCTGTGTAAGAACGTACCATAACTGCAGATGTTCTAGTGATCACTGTTGCAGTATCCCTTCCCACTCTTTCTCCTCTATACTTTTATCACCTTCTTACTCAGTCTTACTCCCTCAGTTCCTTTCCTGTATGAAACATCGTAGAACCATTGGGGCTTTCTTAGCACTGCATATTGTGCCCCTCCTAGCTGACCAGTTTTCTGCCTCAGGGAAGTCTTCAGGCTGCTGGCTTGGAGATGGTCTGAAAAGTTATGCTTGTACATCCGCCTATATACCCCATTGTTTGTGAGCTAAGATCACGTGTCAGACATATGATCCAGGAAAGGTAAAGTTTTGGTACCCCACCCAGATGACAGTGGTGATAAACCATGTGTTAGGAAGGCTGCAACACCAATTAGCAGGAGATTTACTGTTATCTTAAGTTCTTATAATACAACTGTACTCCCTTCCCCCTATTTATACATTATTCCACCTTTTTGGCTTTAATATTGTTTTATAGATCAGTGTCAGCATTTAATGTTTCTAAACATTTTAAATGCATGATAGAAGATGGATATTTCTTCAATACTAAAACCACAAAGATGAATAGTCGAGTAATAGTGTCTCTTGTGTATTGCTTTTACTGCTTTGCTTTTTTTTATTTCCTATACCAGTTTAAGATTATTTTAAAGACAAAAACTATGTTTTTTAATAACAAATGTTCTTATTTGACAGCTTGTGTATGGCATTCTGTAATGGCCTACTTGGGCACAGCTACACCTTTGAGTTTAACTTTTTTTCCTCACAGTAATCTTGCTGGATTGAGGCCTTCCCTGCATCTTTTCTTTATCTTTGTACTGTTACTTGTGGTTTGTTGATGTTGTCAGTGTTGGAGTTGCTCTGATAATAGTTCATGCATTCATTCGTGTAGGGGTTGGTTCATTGTTTGGAATTTCATTTGCTCTTTGTTTTTTTCTGAGATCGTTCAGATACAGTTTCAGTGGATTACCCTGTTAACATCATCATCATCATCACCACATTCACTACCACCCCTCCCCCCATTTTTCTACATGGGGTCAAGATGTCACTTCAGCTGTCATCACTTCTCTAAATTCAGTGCCACTCTCTTGCCTTCAACAGTCATACCTAACTGTTAAAGGTCTTCTCTTACACTGATGTTCTTCGTGTTTCACTGTTGCAGTCATCACCTGTGGGGTCATCCCTGCTGTGGTAGCCCTTGGCCGGCCCAAATACCAGAGTCAATGTTTTTGTGCGCCGGCTACTGCCGCCTGTAGTCTTGACGTCAGTACTATAAAGCAAGGCAGCTGACATCATTACATCAGTCTTTCTTGCCATGGAGCCCATAGCAGAAGCAGCTCACACGAGTGCTGTTCGGTTGCTACCAGAAGTCGAATTTCAGCAGAAAACGTCTAAAGCCAAGTACGCCATTGGGGACCCTTTTTTCTTGCTCTAACCGATGTCCAAAAAAGCTAACAATTGTCTTGCCTGTGGAAAGCAGATCCCACACTGAGACTTTCATTCTTACTGCATCACTTGTTTAGGCCTAGACCATGATGTCCCCCGTTGCTGGTTCTGTGCCCTCTTTAATGCGAGAATCATTCACCGTAGATCTCTTTGTAGAAAATTATTTTCGCATTCTGTCTTCGAATTCTGATATGGCGTCCGTCAGCCAACAATCCACCGGCTTTCCGAAAAAAACAAATATAGAGACAGGCCACACAAGGCTAAGCCAAGGCTAAGCCTTCCGACGACACTGCCGCTAAGCAAGTGGTCAGTTCTCCGGAATTCAGTGAGGCTCTTTCGCAGCCCCTGATGCCAGACTCACTTTCTATGCAGGCCTCTGCCGAGACCCTTTTGGAGTCCGGTATGCCACAGAAATCCACTTAGTCTTCCGAGCCTTTGGCTGTCTCTGCCTCAGTTGGGTCTGGAGCCACGACGCAAACACCGGCTTCCGAGGAGGCCGTTCACACTACCGATTCTAGACAAAAAATGACATCTTCTTTTCTGACTACCATTTCTCAGGGACCGACGGATTCTCTCAGGCCTCAAAGTCAGGCCACTCCTAGAAAGTCTGCTTCTAGCCACCATCTTGCTACTGCTCCCCCACTGCAAAAAGGAAAAGGCTTCCTTCTCCAGAAATTATGTCAGACCAAGAGTCTGAGGAATGTGATTATTCTGCCTTTGAAAAGGAACAACAGCCCTTAACTGTTTGAGGATTTAGATGCAGAGGAATCCATCCCCTCTGCTTCCCCACCAGATGACCTCTCCTTCGGGGAAACCCTTCACTATTTTCACTGGGAATCTCAGGACTTCCCACAGTCAAAGAAATGACTTGGAGAGTTTCTGGACCTGCCCCCAGCAGAGACCCCTGGTCATCCCACCTGTTCTAGAAGTAGTGGATGATGTTTTCCTTGAATCCAGTTTAGCCCCTGATACCTTACCTCCTGCTCCAGCTAAACCTGACAGGTACTACAGAGTGCTGGATTCTCACAAATAGCTGTACAGGAACCCTGCTGCAGACCCTGAGGTCATTACACAAGGACCCAAAGGAGCCAAGACTAGTTCTGCCAAGAATCGTCTTCCTTCTGACAGACTCCAGAGCTCTGAACAGATGGGATAAAAAAGTATACACCTCTACAACCTTGGCTATCACAGCACTCAGTTGTCAGTTCCATATGTTAAAATATCAACCACACACTTTGGAACAATTAAAACAGAAATTTACTACTTCTCCTGACAGTGCCAACTCTAAGAAGCTGGCAGAATTATTACACTCTGCTTGTCAATTGCCAAGCACTCACTACAATGTGGATATGACGCCCTAGAAGCCTCTAGCAGGGTAGCAATGACAGGATCTGTTATTGGAAGACATGCAAGGCTGAAAGAACAACCTCTCCCTGATCATGTCAAGTCTAAACTTATTGATGTATCACTAGATAAGAAACACCTTTTTGGGGGAAAAGCAAAATCTATGCAAACAGTAAAAGATTTATTTCAAGTTCATCCACCCAGATTCAGCAGAAACTTCCCTCTAGGCACTGGGCCTTCTCTGCACACAGGGAGAAAGTGAGCCCCACAGGGACAGGACATCCAGGCCCCTATCCCAGGGCCAGCAAAGAAGCAAACAATGGGCCACTTCCACCTTTAAGGCAGGGAGTTCTAAGCCAAGCTTCTATGGTAAGCACTCACAATGACTCTCCCTCCCCCTCTGCCTTCCTTTCACTCTTCTAAAACTAGGAGGACAATTGGGTCTCTATAACCAAGGACCAATGGGTATTAAAGATCATTTCTCAGAGATGCAGCTTCACCTTCAGTGAACTCCCTATTCCAAGAGGGTACCCAGACCTTCCCCAAACCAGTGGGCAGAAGCATTAAAACAGGTAAAAACACTTAATATCCCAGGGGGTAGTAGGACCTGTCCCTCCGAATCAAACAGGAAAAGGTTTTTACTCCAGACTATACCTTGCTCCCAGAAAGGAGGGCGCTTGGCACCCCATCCTGGACCTATCCAAACTGAACACCTCCTTGGTGGTCCCCAAATTCAAAATGCTAACCTTGCAGCAGCTCTTGCCTATGCTGAGACAAAATGCCTGGCTGGTCACCCTATACCTAAAAGATGCCTACCTCCACATCCCCATCAGGGAATCGTGTAGAAAATTCCTGCACTTCAGAGCAGGCAGTCAGCACTTTCAGTTTTCTGTACTGCCCTTTGGCTTATCTACTGCTCCCAGAGTATTCACCAAATGCTTGGCCCCGGCTGTAGCATTCTGCGGACAGAGAAATATACAGATTTACCCTTACCTGAATGACTGCCTCATTCAGGCGAACAGAAAAGAAAAGCTGCTCCAGCATCTTCTCTTTGTCACAATACACCTAACTTCCCTTGGGTTCATCAGCGAGAAAAAAATCAAAGCAAAACGCCACCAGGAAGATTGTTTTCCTGGGAGCTGTGCTAGACACAGCAACCCTAATGGCCTTCCTATCCCCAGAAAAGCAGAGCTTCCTTGCCTTTCTGCTTCACCCAGCTGGCTACCAGAAGTCACCTCACTGCGAGGAAGTTCCTGCAAGTGCTGGGATACATGGCATCTTGCATCCTTCAAATCCCACTCACCAGGCTTCACATGAGAAAGCTTCAGTGGTACTTAAAGAATCTTTGGTGTCAGCACTCTTGGTCTCCAGAGACCACTCTCCCACTGATCATTTGCATAAGGGACGAATTTCTCTGGTGGGCAGAGGCTTGTGCCATGAACAAGGGTCTTCCCTTCATCCTACGCCCTTCCGGCAAGACCATCACCACCGATGCCTCAGACATTGCTTGGGGTGTTCATCTAGCAGACAGATGTACCCAAGGCCTTTGGAATGTCCAGCAACTTTACTTGCACATCAACCAGAAAGAAGTGATGGCAATGCAAAACGTTTTGACTTCCTTCTAACACCATCTCAGGCCAGGGATTTTTCTTATACAAACAGACAACACCACAGTAATGTGGTACATCAGCAAGCAGGAGGGCACCCAATCTTACTCCCTGTGCAGGTTAGCCATGAGTCTATGGCTTACAGCCACCTCCGTGGGGCTACGCCTAATTGCCCAATACTTACCAGGGATCAACAACACACTGGCAGACCACCTAAGCAGAAACTTACTGGACCCCCACGAATGGCAGCTCCACAGAGAAATCTTTCTGCAAATAACCCGGAAGTGGGGTACACCAGAGGTGGACCTCTTTGCCTCGCACCTCAACCACCAGCTACACAAGTTTTGTACGAGGGAGTATCACCTCCTAGCATGGAAGGTGGATACCTTGACCTTCCCCTGGAGCTCCCTCTTTGTGTACGGATGCCCTCCTCTGCCCTGTATTCCCAAGGTTCTGATGAAAATAAGAGAGGAGAGACCAAAGGCTATCCTCATCGCTCCAGATTGGCAAAGACAGCATTGGTACCCCTTACTATGCAGTCTGACCTTACAGCCCCCGAAGCTGCTCCTCCTAAGGTCAGCCCTCTTGACCCAGGAGAGGGGGAAGGTACTGCACACAGACCTACAAACTTTCAGCATGGCTTATACACTAAAAACTAACAAGAAGTCACTGTTAAGCAAACAGGTCCTGGACATCAGAGAGGCCAGAAGGCCCAGCACAAGAAAATCTTATGCAGGAAAATGGAAAAGATTCTGCTCCTGGAAACAATCAAAAGGGGGCAGTACCTCCCAACTTTCCATCCATCTCATCCTGGATTACTTAGCTGAGTTGCTCAATAGTGGCTTCTCCTTCTCCTCTATTAAAAATCCATGCTTCGGCCATCTCTGCCCATTATGACTCAGACCCACCCCTCTTCTCCCATCCTTTGATTAAGCAATTCCTCAGTGGGGCTTCTAAAAGCAGTCCTCCCAGAAGACCTCCTCCTCCACACTGGGACCTGAATTATGTGTTAGAGAAATTAACTTTACCTCCTTTCGAACCTGTCGCTTCAACAGAATTGAAATACCTCACCTGGAAGTCTGCCTTCCTACTAGCTATCACCTCAGCCAGAAGGGTCTCGGAGCTTCAAGCTCTCATGGCTGTCGAGCCCTTCGTTATTTTCCATGCAGACAGTCTCCCTGAGGACTAATCCCTCCTTTATTCCCAAGATTAGTATCTGATGTGACCCTTAACCAGGCCATACACCTTCTTTCCCAACCCTCAAAATAAGGGGGAAAGAATTCTACACTAACTAGATGTGCACAGACAACTCAGATACTATCTGGAACGCACTAAGCCATTTGGAAAAACTGACCAGCTTCTTGCAAGCTTTGCCCCAGGAGCAGAGGGGAAGCCCATCTCCAAACAAACCATTTCCAAATGGATTTCACACTGTATCCATTTTTTTCTACAGACCACATGGGAAACCCATCCCTAAGTCGATCCATACCCACTCCTCTAGGGCAACCTCCACTTTCACTACCTTTGTCAGAAGAGTACCTACCAGGGACATCTTGGAAGGGGCCACCTGGACCTCTGTCCATACCTGTACAAAACATTACCACCTACCTCTCCTTTCTAAGTCTAGGGCAGGGTTTGCCTCTGCTATTCTGCAGGGCCTCCTGACCAATACCTAGGACTCTACCTATCCTTCTACCCTTTACCTCTGATTTGGGAATCCTCCTGCAGGTGATGACTGCAACAATGAAACAAGAAGAGCATAGTACAGTTGTGTGTACACTTACTATAAATGTAGATGTTTGAGTGTATTCACTGTTGCAGTCTTGGTTTCCCTCCATCCCCCATTTAACATCTTCCTCTAGGGGGACACATGCTTCCCAAGGTGGCTCTTAGCCACCATGAGCACTTCTCTGTTTTCCCTTGTGCTTCTGATGGGTTAGGGCAAGAAAAACTGATGTAATGACATCGGCTGCCTTGCTTTATAGTACGGACGACCTGACATCAGACTACAGGCGACAGCAGCCGGTGCACCAAAACATTGACTCTGGTATTCGGGCCAGACGAGGGCTACCACAACAGGGATAACCCACAGGTGATGACTGCAACAGTGAATACACTCTAACATCTACATTTATTGTGAGTGTACACAACTGTACTTTCTAATTCTTGGCAGGAAGTCCTAATTTCCTTTTTGCTTTCTTCGTGTCTCTTCCAATCATCTTCACCAAATTAGCATCTCCTTTTCTACACATGTAACCAAACTACAGTAGTCTGTTCTCCTTGACCTTATCTGCAATCAGGGCTACTTTGGTTTCGGCTCTGATGTCTTCATTCTTTATTTGTCCCATATTTTACATCCTGCCACCTGTCTCATGTACTTCATCTGCTTCATCTCAAGCTTTTGCAAGTGCTATGCCATCACTGCCCAAATTTATGTAACGTACAATAGTACTGGTTGCACCACTGGTTTGTACTCCTTACTTTTCAGCTTCGTTGGCATTCATATGACACTCACTACCCCTGACTCTCCGTGCCAGTTGGCTGCAGCATCTCTGGTTATGGCTTGCCTTCCTCGTTCAGATTTCCCTTCTCAGCCAGCCTTCCCAGATGCTTGAATATGTTAACCTGTTCCACTGTTTTCCCCTTCTGTCTCAATTTTCAGCTCCTTCTAATTTCCCACATTTGCTTCCATGACAGCTGTCTTGCCTGTATTCAGTTTCATCCCATGTGCCTTCAGTTTTGCATTCCAGTTCCCTAGCATTTGTTGAAGGTCTTGTTCAGAATTTGACTGTAATGCCACATCATCTGCACACAGCAACTTTGTTGCTGTGTCCACTCCAACTTGATCACTAATGTAGTCCATCACCAGTGTGAACAGCAGTGGGTTAGAGCTGCATTCTGATGCACATCTACTCCACTGGTAACCCCTATGAAAGTTCACTGTTTATACTTCCGTAATTGGTTCATTGTACATTGCCTGTATTAAATTCTACCACTGTTTCTGGGACTTCAGACCATCCAGTACTGTCCAAATCAGCTACTTGAGCAGAGCTCCTCCTTTGGGAGTTTAATCTTTTTTCCTGACAGTAATCTTGCTGGATTGAGGCCTTTTCCAAGGGTAGGAATGCCCATTTGGACTCTCTCCTCATATCCAGCCGTTTCTTCACAATCTCTCTCACTGCCAACATCAGGTCAACGGTGTGTATCTTGATGTGAATTTGAACTACCAGTCTCCCATATTAGTTTCTATTACCTCTGCTGCACTTTCATGCAGTACTGCTCATGGCAATGAATAGCCACATTGTTCTTGTACCCGGGTAATAAAAGGCTTATTCTCCAGTCATCTGGGATTCTTACTAATGCAATGAGTACCTTCAGGAGCCATTTCTCCCCCAACTCATACATCATCTTGATCATGTCTGCCGTGATTTCATTTGAACCTGCTGCTTTCCCTGACTTCATTTTCCTTAGTACTGTTCTTACTTCTTACAGGGACTGGGTTCTTCCTCTTTTTTTCATAGACTGTGCATGGGGCAATAAAGCTTCTGTGGGGTTTTCCTAATTCTGAAGCTGATGGAAGTACTCCTCCTGCCTGCCTTTAATGTTCATTGGCTGTTGAGCAGATTGTTGCCGGGATCCATAATGAATGGTGTTTGACTATATTCTTTGTCATTATCTTTACCTTGCAGTCTGATAGTTTCTTTGTATCATCTGCTGTGTCACTTTCCAGAAGCTGGTAGAACTTATCTGATGCCTTGCTTTTGTCACTCCGACTGCTCTGTTAACTTGTTTTCCAACTAGTGTTTCTTTTTAGCCAGGTCTGTCTTTTCTGTCTCACATTTCTTCCTACTCTCCTATGTTAAGTTGTCAATCTCGCCTTCATTCTTGCTGGATGGGTTCGGAGCCGATCCTCGGCTCCGACTCGGCACTTGCTTTAGCTCGAGAACTCCTTTTACCAGCTCGAGGCAACCCTATATCCCATGATGCAAGGCGGAACTACCCCAGATCTCGTTTGCCGCTTAGCGAAAGAGGTCTCCTTTGCCAGCTGAGGTAAGTTTTTTCTTGTTAAAGAAGAAAAAGTTCAGTTAGGGGTTTATTTTTTCCCTTTAGTGTTAGATTAGCCTGTACTTAGTTACAGCCCACCCTATTCCCTTCCTTTTAAACTTTTATAATAGTTTTCAGTTTAAAGTTTTAGTCAGGCCTAGTTCCCCAAGTTATTCCCTTCCTGTGTGTGTCTGTATAGGGATTAAGTTGTGTGTTTGTGGGGACTGTTTGTGTCTATCCTTTTTAGGATGTCTAGAGAAGGCAAGGTCTCAGGCTTCAAGAAGTGTGACCAGTGCTGTCAGAAAATGTCCCTGACAGACGGTCACACTTCTTGTGTGTATTGCCTGGGGCCTTTGCACCTGCAGGACTCCTGTGCGTTGTGTCATGCTTTTAGCCAGAGAGTCCTGCAGGAAAGGAGGAACAAATTAATCCTCCGAGGTTTACTTAAACCTGAAGGTTCTCCTCCTAAGTCAGGGGCAGGAAAACCTCTTAAGCCACCGAAGGTTCAGGCTACAGTGTCCAAGCCTCCTCCGGTGGCTCCGGCTCCGTCGGAGCCGACATCGGCTCCGGCTGGAGTCGATACTTCTTCTGTTAGAGTAGTGGGTTCGGTGCCGACCGGCTCCGATACCCTGACTACTGTGGCCTTGTCGGCTCCGGCTGGAGCCGACACTTTATACAGCATCGGAGCCGAGATATCCTCGGCTCCATCTGGGGTTCAAGGGACTTCGGCTCCGATGGCTTCGACCCGTAAGAGATCCCGGTCCCCTTCGATACTAAGTATTCACTCGGCTCCGGGGTCTCCTCTTTTGTCGGAGCGGAGTCATCGGAGCCGATCTTCGAGATCTTCCAGGCTGTCTGACCACGATTTGGAGAGGGTGGTAAGCAGGCTGTTGAAGTCTCAGGCACTGGCCCAAATGCTCCATAGCCCGTCTCAACAGACTTCGCTATAGCCCGATTCTTGAGATTCCTCCTCCGACTCCACACCAGAGTTCGGAGCCGGAGCTTCTTGGGACAGCGACTGTTTCGATGACGGAGCCGATACATCTGTCGGCTCCGTCGTCTTCGGCTCCGATCTCCTCCTTGAGACCTTCCTTGGAGGGATCCGGTCGTCGGGTTTCCACTGTCGGCTCCGAGGGGCTAGTGGCATCGGACTCTTGTCCGACCCGCTCTCCCTCTCGGGCTTCGGCTTTGGTAAGATCGGCGACGACATCGGCCTCGGAGCCTTCTCTCTCCTTGGAGCCGACCATTCCTGTTTCTTCGGAGCGGGTGTGTTCAGGTCTCCCGGGGAGAGGGGCCTTTGAGGTGATGAGGAGTGTCCTGGCCTCTGAGCCTGGTCAACGGTCTATCCCTCTAGCTCCTCCCTCATCAGTGCCTGCAGATGCCTCTTGCCAGCCTCTTGCTCTCAGGCCCAGGGATCCATCGCCCCAGGTTTCCCCACTGGGAATTTCCTCCTCTTCCGAGGTTTCTCCTGACCCTGGAGGGGAACCCCCTCGGAAGAGGACGTAAGAGGAAACACACAGACTCCCTGAGTCTACTACATCTGATACCGACTTAGATGAGTCGGAGGGTTCCCCACGGTCCCCTCTGAGGATGTCTCATTTTCAGACATCCTTGAGCTCCTCAAACAGAGGGGAATTGGCCCTCCATTGACCCCTCCGAGGATGAGTCGGTATACCTGGAGGCTTTTGGATCCCGACCCTCCACCTCCTGGGTGTCTCCGCCTTCGACCCACTCATGCAAGTAGTGGCTCGGAAGGCGTGGGCGCTCCAGATTCTGTGGAACCTGTCCCCAGGAGACCATCCAAGTTCATCGCGGGCCCTTCGGATAAACAGTTCCTGTCCAAAGGTGTCTCTGTGGATGCTATGGTGGTAGCGGCGGCCACTAAGAAGGAACTGGCGGATCCTTCAGTACCTGTCCATCCTCCTAATAAGGATTCTAGGACCATGGACAGGTATGGAAAGCGGATGTTTTCTTCAGCGACCTTTGCTATGCGTCGCTGAATTACCTTTGTCACTTCACCAGGCTTCAACGAGATATTCTCAATGAACTGGGAGAAGTAGTCCAGGATCCTTCTGCTGCTGGGGCTCAGGAAAAGATTGCCTCACAGCTTGCTATCCTGAATTCCATATCTAACTCCTCCATGCGGCTCATATCTTATGCGGCCGATGGAGCGAGCAGGGCCGCAGGCACAGGTGTTGCTCTTAGACGCCAAGCCTGGATGCGGCTGTGTAATTTTATGGACCCTTTAAGGCATCCTTCACCAACACCCCTTTGACGGTTCGGCTTTGTTCGGACCTCAGGTGAAGGATACTTTGACCAGATGTGAGCAGGACGGTAAAACTCTTTCTGCCGTTGGAGTCCAGTTTTCCACTCCTTCTAGACCATATCCCAAGGGTCAGAAGGGGAAGATGTGGTTCCGTAAAGCCCAAGGAGCTACACCGGACACACGTGGTCAGTTTACCCCAGAGGCAGAGGGGTAACAATAATAGACGCCCTAGAGGCAGGGGGTCCTCAGAACCAGGGCAACAGGGAGCCTCTTCCTGAGAAGCCCTTTCAGCATCCCTGAGGTGTTGCCCGACTGTCCACCCTTGGAGGCAGTCGGGGAAGAATTTCGCTGTACCCAGTAGCCTGGCAATCCCTATCACAAGAGAAGTGGGTACAGTCGATCATATCCGAGGGTTACAAAATCCCTTGAAAGGTTTCCGACTCTACAATCCCTTCCAGACATCTCACCCGGTCAAAGGGATTTGGCAAGACAGGAAGTTTCAAAACTCCTGGAAAAGAGCCATCCAAACAGTGCCGCAGACCAAGTAGGATCCGGCTTCTACTCAAGATTCTTTTGGTCCCCAAAAGGACGGGAGATTGGAGACCAATACTAGACCTAAGCAGACTAAACAAGTCTGTCAAAAAGGCAAGATTCCGGATGGTCACGCTACAATCCATTCTGCCCTTTCTGGGCAAGGACAACTGGATGTGCTCTATAGACCTTCAAGATGCGTACTATCACATAAAGATTCACAGACGCTCCAGAAGGTTTCTCCGCTTTCGGCTGGGAGCCAGTCATTACCAATTCAGAGCACTGCCCTTTGGCCTCACTTCAGCCCCCAGAGTGTTCACCAAATGCATGGCAGTGGTCACAGCTCACCTGAGACGTATAGGATTCCAGGTGTTTCCTTATTTGGACGACTGGCTCCTCTCCGCCACCTCCAAGCATCAGCTTCTTCGGTCCAGAGACTACACCCTACAGCTTTGCAAGAGACTAGGAATTTCGGTAAATTTCGAAAAATCCTCTCTGCTGCCTTGCCAATCTATCACCTTTATAGGCGCAGAGTTAAATACTGTCAAAATGTTAGCCAGGCTAACAGATCAAAGGATTCTGGACATCCAGAAATTTGTTCAGCTTCTGTTACAAAGCAACAAGATCAAAGCCAGGTTTGTCTTGAAAGTTCTAGGCCTAATGGCTGCAGCCATTGTTCTTCTTCCACTGGCTCGCTTCCACATGCCTCCTGCAGTGGATGTTATTCACGCAGTGGTCGTACCGATCTGCCCATGAGACACGAAATCTTGGTAACACAGTCGCAGGGCTCATCTACGATGGTGGATATCTTCCCTCTTCTTCATCAGGGCCGACCCTTTGTTCCCCTCCTCCAGTTGCCACAGTCACCACGGATGCCTCTCTGATCGGGTGGGGGCATTATCAGGGCAGGATGGTCCACGGACGTGGCAACCCATAGAATACCACCTGCACATAAATGTCCTGGAGATGAGAGCAGTGCTTTTAACGTTGCAAGCCCTCGGCGACTTTCTTCCCACAGGGACTATTGCAGTACAGACGGACAACATGTCCGTGGTCTGGTACATCAACAAACAGGGCGGAACCAGGTCCTATCCCTTATGTCGAGAAGCTCTCAGACTTTGGCAATGGGCGATCTCTTCTCCGCGGTTTCTGATAGCAACGCACATCCCCGGCAGGTCCAACCTATTGGCGGACAGGCTAAGCAGATCTATTCTGATGCCTCACGAGTGGTCTCTCAATCAATCTGTAGTGGATCAGATTTTTCTGAAGTGGGGCACCCCTTGTTGCGATCTTTTCGCTACCCTCAAAACAGCAAGTGCCCAGATTACTTCACACTATTTCCTCTTCCAGGCCAACCCTTGAGAGACTCTCTAACCCAGGATTGGCCTCGGGACTTCTTTATGCTTTTCCTCCCTTTCCATTGATTCCACAAGTCATTCAGAAAGCCACCGCTTTGAGAGCCAAATTGATCCTCATTGCTCCATATTGGCCTCGACAAATTTGGTTTCCGTCTCTACATCATCATCTTCTGGTGCAGCCCTGGCATCTGGACCCAGTTCTGGATCTTTTGATCCACCAGTCGGGTCAGCAGCACCGGGCCATTCATTCTCTCAACCTCACTGCTTGGTTGCTCCACTTCCTTCCCTAGCCAGGCTACCAATGATTTCTGACTCAGTCAGAGACATTTTAGTGTCTTCTTTAAAGTCGTCCACTAGAACTGTTTATGCTAGCAAGTGGCGACGTTTTTCGATTTGGGCAAACGCCAGAAATATTGATCCTTTTACCGCTCCTGTACATTCTGTTTTGGATTTCCTGGCGGAGGTTTTTCATTCGGGATCTTCATCATCTACAGTCAAAGTACAACTGGCTGCTATTTCCAAGTATCATGTTGGCTTGCATGACAATAACATCATGTCTCATAGGTTATGCAAAGCCTTTTTAAGAGGAGTTTTTCTCCTAAAACCGCCTGTGAAACATCCTCCTCCGCAATGGGATCTAAACTTAATGTTGGCATCCCTAATTCTACCTCCTTCGAACCGTCTGCTACGTGTTCTTTAAAGTTATTGACGTGGAAAACTATATTTTTACTGGCTGTTACTTCTGCAAGAAGAGTTTCTGAGATTCAGGCCCTCTGTATTCGTTCACCTTATCTGGTTTTTCATAAGGATAGGGTTTCGCTCAGAACTAACCCTTCCTTTCTTCCCAAGGTTGTATCTCAAACCAATATTAACCAATCTATTGATCTACCAGTTTTCTTTCCTTACTATTCTGACAGAGCTGAACAGAAGCTGCATTTTTGGATGTTCATCGTCAGCTCAGGTACTACTTGCATAGGACTAAACAAATTAGAAAATCAGACCAATTGTTTGTCTCCTATGCAGAAAACAGGTTAGGTCTTCCAGTTTCTAAAGTGACCTTATCTAGATGGTTGACTTCCACCATTTCCTATGTGTACTCTCTAAGGGCAAACAACTATCTACTAAGCCAAAAGCACATTCGACCAGGAGTCTATCCACTTCTGTAGCCTTTCAGGATAGACTTCCCATTGACACTATTTGTGCAGCAGCTACTTGGGCCACGCCTCATACCTTTGTGTCTCATTACAAGTTGGATTTGGCCTCCAGAGATAGGGCCAGTTTTGGTTCCACAGTTCTCAAGAGTCTGTTCCATTGAGCCACCCGGGATACAGGTGCTAGGACGCTGTCCCATCCAGCAAGAATGAAGGCGAGATTGACAACTTAACATTTAGAAGTTATGTACCTACCATAACGTTCCATGTTAGTTGTCTTCTCTCGCCTTCTTTCTGCGTCCCTCCCTCCTTCCCAGTGGCCTGGACAGATCTTGGAGAGTTCCTATTAGATTGCTTCCTCTGGAGCATTGTTATGAGGACTTCTTTTAGGAACCATGGTTCCTAATTATGTTAGGATAGTCTTTAGCAGGGTCAGTTAGCTGCCAAACGAGATCTGAGGTAGTTCCGCCTTGCATCATGGGATATAGGGTTGCCTCGAGCTGGTAAAAGGAGTTCTCGAGCTAAAGCAAGTGCCGAGTCGGAGCCGAGGATCGGCTCCGAACCCATCCAGCAAGAAAGAAGGCGAGAGAAGACAACTAACATGGAACGTTATGGTAGGTACATAACTTCTAATTCTTTTCATAACTTCCTGGACTTTTGCATTCCACTGCCATCTTTCTTTATATACAGAATTTCTATATATAGTTCAGCCACATATCTGTTCTGTAGTTTTCACACATACTGTTTTGAGATGCCACCATTCTTTATATTTATTTATTTATTTTTTTTACTCAATTTCCTGATGTTCTTCGTGTTTCACTGTTGCAGTCATTACATTTGGGTAATCTGCTGGCAGGTTGCCCTCAGTCGGCCTGAATAACAAAGTCTTGGGTCCTGCGTCGGTTGCTGTCTTTTCTTCCATGACGTCAGGTCGTCTGGGTATAAAACATGCAGCTGACGCCATTTTCATCAGTCTTTCTTGCCACGCGGTACCCGAAGCAGAAGCAGTTCGCAAGTGCCAGTCAGCCAACTCCTGAAATTTTTGTTTTCAAGTTTCAGAACCGAAGTCTTCAACCTAAAGCTAAGTACCCTATTGGGGAAACTTTTTCTTGCTCCTTAACGATGTCAGTAAAAGTTAATAATTGTATTACTTGTGGGAAGCAAATACCTCATAAGGATTTTCATTTGTACTGTATTCCTTGCCTAGGCCCTGACCACAACATACCTTGCTGTCGGTTTTGTGCTGAATTTAATCAACGCACTATTAAGTGTCTGTATATTTTTGCATCTAAATATTTTGGCTCAAGATTTAACTATCCATAAATGTCGTCAGTTAGCAATCCGACTACCAGAATACACAAAAAATGCAAAGAAAGACAGATACAGACCGTCGAGGTCCAAAACCAACGATGAAGCTCCTCCTAAGCCAGTCGCCGGTTCACCGGTACTCAGTTAGGCACTTTCACAGCCCCTGATGCCTGCTACTTTTGATTCGCAGGCCTCTACTGAGACCCATTCGAAGTCCGGTATGCCGCGAGACACTTTAAGTATTGAACCCGCGGATGTGTCTACCTTAGATGGGTCCGGAGCCGCTGAGCAGGCACCGGCTTCTGAGGGTGTTTTCAGGCCTAAAGATTTGTATATTAAACCGATGCCATCTTCAAAACCTAGGCAAAAATCAACTTCTATGTCTAAAAAAACAATGCTTGGGCCACGTGCACAGGCCCCTATGCCTAAAAAACAAATGATCAAAATGGCTGAGGATTTAATTACCTTGGTCAGGGGTTCCCATCCCCCTCCTGCTAAGAGGCCTAGGCAAGGCACTGATTATGAATCATCAGATCAGGTTTCCATTTCTTATGATTCCTCTTCTGATCAGGAATTATCTATTCCACCTTATGAGGACTCTGATGCAGAAGAATCCATCCCTTTTGCTTCTCCTCCTGAGGATTTTTCTTTTGGAGAAACTTTGCATACCTTACGGGAACATTTCCACTGGGAGAGTCAGGATTTTTCAGAATCTAAAAAGAGGCTTAGGGATTTCCTCCTTCTTCCTCAGCATAGGCCTTTGGCTATACCTCCTGTTGTAGACATTGTTGATGATGTTTTCTAAGAATCCAGCATGGCTTCTGATTCCCTGCCTCCGTCTCCTAGTAAGCCAGACAGATATTACAGGGTTCATGATTCCCACAAATTCCTTTTTAAAAACCCTACTGCTGACCCTGGAACCATTTCTCAGGGTCCCAAGGGTGTTAAGGCTTCTACTGCTAAAAATCCTACCCCTTCTGATAGAGACTCCAGGGCGCTGGATAGATGGGGTAAGAAGATTTACACGTCTGTAACCTTGGCAATCAGGGCTTTAAACTGTCAATTTCATGTGCTTAAATATCAGCAGCATGTCATGGGCTTACTTAAACAGAAAATTATGTTGATTTCTGACTGTGTGGAAAAATAGAGTTACAGAATTTATTGCATTCAACTGAACAAGTTGGAAAGCATACTTTGCAATGTGATTTTGATTCCTTGGAGGCCTCTTGCAGGGCCGCTGTAACTGGATCTGTGATAAGAAGGCATGCTTGGCTCAAGGAGCAAAATCTGCCTGATCATGTTAAAGCAAAATTGTTAGATGCTACTTTACAACAGGAGAGTCTATTTGGTAATAAGGCAGAAGTTTTGAAAAAGATGGAAGATAAAGCTAAATCTATGCAAACTGTACAAGATTTCCTACAAGTGCAGCCACCCAGGTTCAGTAGGCACTGGCCTACTAAGAAATGGTCCTTTCCAGTACCCACCAGAGCCGTTCAGGTCAAACCCAGACAGTCCAAAGGCTCCAGGTTTCAGTCACAAGGAACTTACAGAACAAAACAATGGGGGTGCCTCCACCTCCAAATCTGGAAGTAGCAAGGCACCTCCCTGCGGTAAACAGTCTCAATGACTTTTCTCTGCCATCACCAAGCACATATCTTTTGGCAGCCCCTTTGGGGGGAAACTGGCACTTCATGCACGAAATTGGCATCTAGTTACCCAGAGCAAGTGGGTTTTAAATATAATATCCCAGGGATACAGATTTAATTTCCACACATTGCCAATCCCAGACAGATGGCAAGATCTGCTTCCAAATCAGTGGGCATAGGCCCAGAAACAAGTTATGTCCCTCATGAATATGGGGGCTATTCAACCAGTACCAGAAAAGGAAAAGGAACAAGGTTTTTATTAAAGACTTTTCCTGGTACCCAGAAAAGACAAGTCATGGCGTCCAATTCTGGACTTATCCATTCTAAGTACATTCCTGGACATTCCAAAATTCAAGATGCTGACTCTACAACAGTTACTGCCTATGCTAGGCAAGGATGCCTGGTTGGTAACTCTAGACTTAAAAGAGGCTTACCTGCATATCCCAATCAGGGAATCTTGCAGAAGATACCTCCACTTCAAACAGGCTATTTGCATTACCAGTTCTCTGCACTGCCCTTTGGTTTATCTACTGCGCCCAGGGAAGTGCCTGGCACCAGTAATTGCATTTTGCAGACAAAGAAACATTCAAATTTATCCTTATCTGGACGATTGTCTAATTCAGGCAGAAAACAAGGACACTCTTCTACAGCATCTGGCGTTTGTAAAAAGGCTTCTAACCTGTCTAGGGTACACCATAAACGAAAAGAAATCACAACTGGTACCCTCTCAAATAATTACATTCCTGGGTGCAAGCTTGAATAATACTGCCCAGATGACTTGCCTCATGCCAGACAAACAAATTCAATTGAAGACGTACTTCAAGCAAGTGGCCCCAAAAACCCAGCTATCTGCAAGACAAATTCTGCAGGCCTTGGGGTTCATGGCTTCCTGCATTCTACTAATTCCATATGCAAGACTGCATATGAGGAAACTTCGTGGTACCTAAAAAGTTTATGGAGTCAACATTGTCACAGCCTGGAAACAATGATTCCTATCATTCCTTGCCTGCAGCAGGAGTTCCTGTGGTGGGCAGAGGCCTGTCACCAAAACAAGGAACCGTCATTCATTCCACCCCCTGCCACCCAAACCCTGACTACAGACGCATCAGATTATGCTTGGGGGCCCATGTGGCAGGGAGATGCATTCAGGGCGAATGGAGCCCAAATCAAATGCACCTACATATCAGCCAGAAAGAAATGCTAGCTGTACAGAGTGCTCTGACAGCCTTCAAATACTTTCTTCATCCAAGACAATTACTGATAAAGACGGACAGTACCACAGTTATGTGGTACATAAACAAGCAGGGGGGTACCCATTCCTATCCCCTTTGTAGACTAGCCATGGCTTTGTGGAACACAGCCTTGACTTACCAAATACATCTACAAGCTCATTTCCTGCCAGGAAAGCAAAATACTCTGGCAGACGAACTAAGCAGAAATCTTATGGACGCACACGAATGGAAACTGGATCCACAAATCTTCAGCATGTTGATACGAAAATGGGGGAGCCCAGACATAGATCTTTTTGCCTCTCCCCAAAACTATCAGTTGGAGAAATTCTGCACAAGAATCCATCACAAAAAGCTTGAAAAGTAGATGCTTTATCCTTCAGCTGGAAAAACCTATCAGTCTATGCCTTTCCCCACTGCCTCTGCTCTCCAAGTTTTTACTAAAAGTCAGACAAGAAAAACCGAAAATTATTCTGATTGCTCCAGACTGGCCTCGCCAACACTGGTACCCGCTCCTACGCAATATGTCACACCTTCCTCCGTGGTACCTACCTCAGACACCTTATCTACTGTCTCAGCAGAACTATCAAATTCTACACACTCAGCTCCAAACTCTGAATCTTGCAGCATGGCTAACAACTAATTTCACCAGTTACATCTCTCAGTAAACCTGTGATTGATGTCATTTTGGAGGCTAGAAGGCCTAGTACTAGAAAATCGTATGCTGATAAATGGAAAAGATTCTGTGCCTGGAACCAAGCACAAGGAATAAACACAGCAATACCCAATACTCCTCAGATTCTGCAATATTTAACTGAGATGCTTCACAAGGGCCTATCTTTTTCTTCTATAAAAATCCATGGCTCTGCCATTTTGGCATATTACAACACAGAGCCTCCTCCCTTTTTCCCATCCCCTGCTAAAGCAGTACCTCAGGGGGGGCCAAAATTTTTAGACCTCCCAGGAGAGCACCAACTCCTGCATGGGACCTCAATTTTGTACTGTAAAAACACACCCTACCTCTTTTTGAAGCAGCTGCTACTGCAGACATAACATTTCTCTCTTGGAAGACAGCTTTCCTTTTAGCAGTCACTTCAGCTAGAAGGATTTCAGAACTACAGGCTCTCATGGCAGTGGAACCTTTCATTATCTTTTACCTGCACAGCGTGGCTCTCAGGACCAATCCATCCTTTATGCCTAAAGTGGTATCTAGTGTGGCTCTTAATCAACCATTCATCTGCCAACTTTTTTCCCAAATCCACAGAACAAGAGGGAGTGGATTCTGCATTCATTGGATGTACACAGACAACTAAGATTCTACTTAAACAGGACAAAATCTCTAAGAAAATCTGAGCAATTACTGGTGGCTTTTGCTGCAGGGGCAGAGGGAAAGGCTATTTCAAAGCAGACTATTTCAAAATGGATAAGCCATTGTATTCGTTTCTGCTGCATGCACCATGGTAAACCTGTCCCCAAGGGGATCAGATCCCATTCCACCAGGGCTGCATCTACTTCTGCAGCCTTTCTCAGAGGGGTTCCTACCAGAGACCTTCTAGAAGCTGCTACCTGGAGCTCAGTTCATACATTCACCAAACATTACCATTTACCTCTGTTCTCTAAACCCAGAGCAGGCTTTGCCACTGCTGCCCTGCAGGGCCTTATAGCTGCTCTTAATGCTTTATAATTCCATCCTCCGAAACATAGCTTTGGGATTCTACCCAAATGTAATGACTGCAACAGTGAAACACGAAGAACATAGTACAGTTGTGTACACTTACCATAAATGTAGATGTTCGAGTGTATTCACTGTTGCAGTCCTGGTTACCCACCCGCCAGCCCCCTATTTCTCTCTTATTATACCTCTTCTTTCTTTTACTAAGCTCAAAAGCCTTTTTGGTGTATTTGCTTTTATTTGGAGGTATATTTTTAGTGTTCTAAATTACACGCATATATATAATATATATATATTGCTCCCCATTTGGGGGGCACCTGGCATCTGGGGCAAGAAAAACTGATGAAAATGGCATTGGCTGCATGTTTTATACCCCCTGATGACCTGACGTCATGGAAGAAGGGGACAGCAACTGACGCAGGACCCAAGACTTTGATGTTCTTTGTGTTTCACTGTTGCAGTCATTACATTTGGGTAATCCTGCTGGCAGGTTTCCCTCAGCCGGCCTGAATTCCAAAGTCTTGGGTCCTGCGTCAGCTGCTGTCGCTCCTTCCCTGACGTCAGGTCGTCAGGGGTATAAAAGAAGCAGCCGATGCCATTTTCTTTAGTCTTTCTTGCTGCACGGCGCCCGAAGCAGAAGCAGTTCGCAAGTGCCGGTCGACCGACTATTGAGATTTTCGTGTTTGAGTTTCAGATCCGAAGTCTTCAATAAAGTTAAGTACCTCATTGGGGAAACTTTTTTCTTGCTCCAGACCAATGTCAGAAAAAGTTAATAATTGTGTTTCTTGTGGAAAGCTAATACCTCATAAGGATTTTCATTCTTACTTTATTCCTTGCCTAGGCCCTTGTCACAACGTTACTGGTTGTCGGTTTTGTGCTAAATTTAACCAACGCAATATTAAGCGTCGGTATGATTTTGCTTTAAACTTTTTTGGACGCCGGTTTAATTATCCTGAAATGTCATCGGATAGTCACTCGACTACCGGAGTTTACAAAAAACGCAAAGAAAAGGATAGAGAAAAACAACCGAGGCCCAAAACCGATGACGAAGCTTCTCCTAAGCCAGTCACCGGTTCTCAGTGAGGTGCTTTCGCAGCCCCTGACGTTCGCTACTTTAGAGTCGCACGCCGCTACCGACTCCCACGTGGAGTCGGCCATGCCGCTGGATACTCAAGGTATTGGAGCCTCGGACGCTAATCCCTCGGATGGGTCCAGAGCCGCTGAGCAGGTACCAGCTTCTGAGGGTGTATTCAGACCTAAACATCTTTACATTAAAATGACTTCAGCTTCAAAGGCAAAGACTAAAGCACCTTCTAAAGCAAGGAAACAAACTCAAGAGCCACGTGGACAGGCCTCTATGCCCAAAAAACAGATGCTCAAAATGGCCGAAGACTTGATTACCTTGATCAGGGGTTCTCATCCCCCTCCTGATAAGAGGCCTAGGCAAGACACTGACTATGAATCTTCAGATCAGGTTTCTGTTTCTTCTGATTCCTCTTCTGATCAGGAATATTCTCTCCTCCCCATGAGGATTCTGATGCTGAAGAATCTATACCTTCAGCATCTCCTCCTGAGGAGTATTCCTTTGGGGAAACTTTGCATAGCATGAGGGAGCATTTCCACTGGGAGAGCCAAGATTTTTCAGAATCTAAAAAGAGGCTCAGGGATTTTCTTTTACTACCTCAGCACAGGCCTCTAGCCATTCCACCTGTGTTAGACATTGTAGATGTGTTTTCGGAGTCTAGTCTGGCCCCTGATTCCTTACCCCCAGCTCCTGTTAAGCCTGACAGATATTACAAGCTTCCTGACTCACACAAATTTCTTTTTAAAAACCCTGCTGCTGACCCAGAAACTATTTCACAGGGTCCAAAGGGAGTTGAGGCTTCCACTGCAAAAAACTCAACCCCCTCTGACAGAGATTCAAGGGCACTGGATAGAGGGGGGAAAAAGGTTTAGGCATCTGCAACTTTGGCTTATAAGGGCCTTAAACTGTCACTTTCATATGCTTAAGTATCAGCAACATGTCATGGGATTGCTTAAACAGAAAATGTTAAATTCTGAATGTGCAAAAAACGAGGAAATACAGAATTTATTGTATGCAGCAGAACAAGTTAGAAAACATACTTTGCAATGTGGTTTTGTTTCTTTGGAGGCCTCCTGCAGGGCCGCAGTTACGGGTTCTGTAATTAGGAGGCATGCTTGGATAAAAGAACAAAATCTGCCTGATCATGTTAGTTAAATTACAAGATGCACCTTTACAGCATGATACTTTGTTTGGTGTTAAGGCAGAAGAGGCGTTAAAGAAAATGGAGGACAAAGCTAAATCTATGCAAACTGTCAAAGATTTTTTACAAGTACAGCCACCTAGGTTTAGTAGACACTGGCCTACAAAAAATTGGTCCTTTCCTGTGTCAGACAGACTTCAAAGGGGCAGATCCAGACGCCCTAGGGGCAGACCCCAGGCACAAGGTTCTTATAGGCCCAAGCAATGGGGTGCTTCTACCTCGAAAGCTGGAGAAGATAGATCACAAACATACAGAAAACAGTCCCAATGACTTCCCCCTGCCTACATCAAGCACTTATCTTCTGGCAGCACCCTTAGGGGGGAAATTTGCACTTTTTGCTCAAAATTGGCACATCATATTCCAGGACAAGTGGGTTCTAAACATAGTGTCACAAGGCTACAAGTTCCATTTCCATACTCTACCAAAGGTAAACGGCTGGCCAGATCTGCCAAAAAATCAATGGGCAGAGGCACAAAAACAAGTCTCATCCCTTATGGACATGGGGGCCATTCAGCAAGTGCCAGAGCAAGAGCAGGGACAAGGATTTTACTCAAGACTGTTCTTGGTACCCAGAAAGGACAAGGCCTGGAGGCCAATACTGGACCTATCTATTCTGAACACTTTCCTGGATATTCCAAAATTCAAAATGTTGACTTTGCAGCAGCTTCTGCCCATGCTGGGGAAGAATGCTTGGCTTGTGACTTTAGACCTAAACGAGGCATACCTGCATGGTCCAATCAGACAATCATGCAGAAGATGCCCAAGATTCAAGGCTGGTTCAATGCATTACCAATTCTCTGCACTGCCCTTTGGCTTATCTACTGCGCCCAGGGTCATTACAAAGTGCCTGGCACCAGTAATTGCATTCTGCAGACAAAGAGGAATACGAATATATCCTTACTTGGACGACTGTCTCATTCAAGCAGAGAACAAGGGCATTCTTCTTCAACATCTGGCGTTTGTGAAAAGACTACTGACATGCCTAGGGTACATAGTCAACAAAAAGAAATCAAAACTAGTACCCTCACAACAGATAACATTCCTGGGTGCAAGCTTGAATGCACCTGCCCAAATGGCTTATCTCACGCCAGACAAACAAAGGCAACTGACTACCTATTTCAAAATCTTGTAAAATGTTATAAGTAGTAAAAAATATCCATAGTTCATGTTTGATATTTTTAAAACATTTAAAAACATTAATATAGTTATTTATGTATTTATATATTCATATTATTATTTATTTATTTACTCACATATATTTATATATATTTACATATTTATACATCATATATTTATTAGATATCTATTTTGATGTTAACTAATAATAATATATTTAATATAGTTGGAAATTGGTTAACACAATAAGATTGTCGCAAAACAAAATTTATGTGCATGTTTACAGACACACAAATTATATGTTATTAAATGAATATCTTTAAAAAACTTTTAATACAAGTTTTAATAGATTTTAAGTAAAGGTTGCTTACTGTCAAATCAATATTATAACACTGAAGCTTTATGTGATTTCAACAACATTTGACCA
This sequence comes from Protopterus annectens, assembly GCF_019279795.1. Lineage (NCBI taxonomy): Eukaryota > Metazoa > Chordata > Ceratodontiformes > Protopteridae > Protopterus > Protopterus annectens. The sequence continues at coordinate 410,952,789 of NC_056742.1, read as the reverse complement.
GACACAAATTTTCCCTTTAAGTTGAATAATAAAAGATACGTTAGAATAACTATCGCTAACTTAAAATTTATATTTATGAGGTTTGAGCAAAGAAAATGTGTACGAAACAATATGTTATTTAGGTCCAGCTTACATCTAAAAATATACTACATTCTGTTAATGGTTCCAGCATGTAGGAACAAATATTACGCGATCATTTATTCTCAAAACAGTATCACTTCCAATATCTGAAGAGAATGAATTATCCAATATACTTTTTGACTTTTAACAATTCACAGCTAACAAAATAAGCAGAGAACAAAATAAGAAGTAGAAGTCAGTTAATTTTATTTAAGAGCTAATATCTGGTTTCACGGCCAAATGCACCCGCGGCAGTTAACAGGATAGCGGATGGGTTCTGTTAAAATACTACCTTTGATTTACATTTTAACACAAACATTGGGCTCAAGAACATTTTTAGTATTGAGAGTAACAGTTTGTTAGTTTTAGCGCAATGTACTACAAAACAGCACTGTTTAACAAGTACAATTAATAGTGTTTTAGAATGTACCACAACAGAAATGTTTTAAAATAATGTTTGACGAAAATTTATCTTAACTGAATACGCTCAGCAGTTGTTTTTCTTAAGCATTAACGAAATACCATCCAATAATTGATTTAATTGGATTGTTAAAACTTTTTTAATTGAATAATTGAACTAGTAGTATTGTATTTAAGCAAGCAAAGTAATGGTAATAATTTATCTTGAAAAAGCCCGTCACAGGAACGGGTGAAAGCGCTTGATTTATTTCTTGTTTTTATGTTGGATTTTACTACCACTGAGTGTTTCACCTTCCGTGTATTTTTATTCTTGCTTGGCATTAAAGGATTTTCATTAACGGAGAAGTATTCTATGACTACAAGATCTCTTAGACTTGTAAGAAGAAGTTTATTGGGCATTTGTGCTTCTGCAAACTTTTTTCTAGCTGCTTTTTGGGACATTGTTCGTGTTTTGTGTTTGGTGTATCATTATGGCAGAAAGCACTGAAGGTACCGACTTCCAAGTAACACCATTATTGCTAAGTGAAGGAGCAGATGATTCTCCGGTTACCAGGTCTGAATTTAGACAAGTTATATCTCTGTTAACTCAACTAACGAACTCTGTGAGAGACATTAATACTAATCCCAGCAGCAGAATTGCTGCAAACCAGGAGCAGGAATTTGGCGCGAAAAGAACAAGTACACGGTTATCTTCTTCTGATGGTTTAGAGCAACAACCCAGCACTTCGCAAAGGAAGGAACCTTTTTTTCAACACCAACCAGCTTTTCCTGTAACGGACAATTCACAAAGAACCTTTAATTTTAATGCTTGGTCCAGTAAGCAATTTGCCTTCTCAGCAGGTACTGTGCATAATAATGTTACTACTAATGATATTAGCAAAGTAGATTCAGACTTCTCACTGTTTACTGATAAACTATACTCCTTTAAGGCAACAAAGCTAGAAATTGACTACCTGCAGGAATGTATTAAAGTAAAGAGAGTACCAAGAGGGCTGCGCATTAACAAATTTCCAAACAATGCTTCAGTTGGCTCAGAATTGCACAAAGAAATTTCTGAACTTTTTGACAGTACTGGACTGGAAATGTTACATCTCATGGTGAAGGACTATGAAAAGAAAGCTGACATGTTACTGGAAGAATTGAATATATTGAATGACTCTATTTATACTGACACTTCTTTTTGTAGAATTAAAAAAGATTATAATAATGTTTTTCATGAGGTTGACCAGTACTGTGTAAGGATCATAGAAAGAAAGGTAAAAAAGTTAGAAAGAGACTTAAATGATTACAAGAATGGAATAACATTATGTTATTCAAATAAACAGAACTGGTCCTCTAGATTTATGAATAAAAATGGAGCATCTTCCTCTTTCCAAAATGTAAATGACAACACACCCATGACTGAAACTTTGAGACGTAGTGAAAGACTGGCCCAAAAACAGAACAATAATAATACTACCCCAAAAAATATTGACAATCAGGGTTTTCAATTTCCCCAACGCAGGCAAGGGAACAGAGTACAGTTCCAGAACCAGCAAGCGTGGGGGAAACAGCGCAGGTAGATATTTTAACACTAAATGAGACCAGTTCACCTCAAACACATTCTTCAACATACGTGATAGAGACAAAAAATAATTTCACCATATATAACTTTACAGAAAATCAAGTTGAGGACACACATTTTGAATTATTCATTAAAGGTTTCCAGTTTGTCCCAACTAAAAGTATTGATATGACCAAAACTATTTTGGAATTTAAACTGTTCACGAGACAGCTGAATTTAGACATTTTCTTTAAAGGAAAGAACCTTTCTAGGGATTTAGTTAGCAGACCAAGCACTTTTAACCCACCCCTTCATCCAGTAGTTAAAATCTTTGAAGATATGATGGAAACTGAAATTAGAAGCCTATCTAATAACAAAAATGTTTCCAAACAAAATTTACACCAAGACTGCCTTAAACTTATCAAACAACTCAGGAATGAGCAGATAAGGGTAATGAAACCGGACAAAGGGGGAGGGGTAGTTTTAATGTATAAAACAGAATACGAACAAGTAATTCACAATATGCTTCAGGACACAGAGCAGTACAGCACCCTTTCAATAAATGAGTTGAACATAGCATATGCAAGGATTAAACATATATTATACGACATGCTTCTACAGGGAGTTATTAATGAGAAATTACATAACTATTTATTAGTTAACAAACCCCTTACACCAGTAATATTTGGTATACCCAAGATTCACAAGGGGTTAGAACCACTTAAGTTCAGACCAATTGTGGCAGGTTCAGGTAGCATCACAGAACCCCTTGGTAAATTTGTAGATGCAACACTCAAAAACACCATTACATCAATTCAACATATTTGTAAGGACTCTTGGGAGTTCCTTAAAGGTATAAAAGAGTGCTATTATACCAAAACAGACTTCCTAGTAACGATAGATGTAATTGATCTTTTTCCTAGCATTCCACACGATATTGGAACACAATGGTTCAACGAAATATTGATCAAACTATCAAATTTTAATAACAATATTATAAATTTATTAACTGATTTTATGTTGATGATTTTAAGGAATAATTTTATTTATTTTAATGGTGAGTTTTTCAAGCAAAACAAAGGGGTGGCCATGGGATCACCATATGCCTCAGCATATGCAAATTTAGTTCTGTGTCACTGGGAAAATGAATATATTTTTGAAACAAAATGGGAGAAGAATATTTTACACTACAGAAGATACCTAGATGATATTTGTATTTTATGGGAAGGAAGTATAACAAGTTTAGAAGCATTTTTGTTATATATAAATGAGACAACAAGTTTTTTAAAATTTACATCCAATGTTAGTAACACACACATGAATTATTTAGATGTGTTACTAGTTAAGAATACAGAATTACAAATTTTTGAATCTTCTGTATATAGAAAACCAACCTTCTCTAACACGTATCTGCACTATAGCAGTGCCCATCCTTTTTCACAGAAAAAGGGCATTGTTAAAGGTCAATTCATCAGGGCTTCAAGAATGTGTAACACGGATGAAAAATTTTCTGTTGAAGCCCAAGTGTTAAGAAAACTCTTCTCTGAGAGAGGTTACCCACTGACATTAATAGAGAAAATGTACCAAGAAGTCTTAGAAGGAAGAACAGCTATATACAGTCCACTATTAGGCACAGTTTTGGAACCAGTATTCCCTGTGAACCCCGCACCAGAAGTTAAAGTGAATTCCCCAACTTTTCAAACTAGTTTTTGTTGTACTTTTAATAATGAAACTGAACAATTAAAGAAAATGGTAAATAAATTCTGGCCCATTTTGACTACTAACGAAGAAACAAAAAAATGGGTACCAGAAAGACCGTTGTTTGTGAATGCAAGGAATGCTAATTTAAAAAATATGTTTGAAAACCAACCACCAATACAATCTGATAACAAAGGTGGCAGGATTGGAACATATAAATGTAATAGTTGCAAACAATGTTCTCACATTCTTGAAAGTAATTGTTATTACATTAAATCAAGAAATTTTTTTGTAAAACCAACATGTTACTATAACTGTGGGTCAAAAGGTATTATATACCTAGGTATTTGTCAAAAATGTGACAGTTTTTACATAGGTAAATCTGAAAGAACACTACGCAAGAGAATTTATGAACATATGTATGATATTCGGAAAAAGAAAGAAGCAAATGCCTTTGTCAAACATCTTACTGTATGTCCTAACATGACTTTAAAATTTATCGTTATAGAACAGGTACCCCTTAATCCAAGAGGGGGAGACTGGGAAGCTACCATTGAATTTAAGGAGTTGAATTGGCAACTTAGATTAAATGCTTCAAAATTCCCAGGACTCAATGAGACTATTAGCATCACAAGCCTCCTCAAAGTAAGAAGGGCAAAACTATGATAAATTTAGGTTATATGCTAGGTCCATTTCAGGATTAAATATTTCTTTATATCATAAGAATTTTCATTACATAAAAAAAATTACTTGATCAAGAGTACATTTTTACATTAATTTTGCAAGAGTTTATAGCATTCTTCCATTTAAAAACGAATTAATAATTTTAACGAAACGATATTCGTAAATGAAATGATAATTATTGACACAATGTTATAAGTAGTAAAAAATATCCATAGTTCATGTTTGATATTTTTAAAACATTTAAAAACATTAATATAGTTATTTATGTATTTATATATTCATATTATTATTTATTTATTTACTCACATATATTTATATATATTTACATATTTATACATCATATATTTATTAGATATCTATTTTGATGTTAACTAATAATAATATATTTAATATAGTTGGAAATTGGTTAACACAATAAGATTGCATAAAACAAAATTTATGTGCATGTTTACAGACACACAAATTATATGTTATTAAATGAATATCTTTAAAAAACTTTTAATACAAGTTTGAATAGATTTTAAGTAAAGGTTGCTTACTGTCAAATCAATATTATAACACTGAAGCTTTATGTGATTTCAACAACATTTGACCAGACACAAATTTTCCCTTTAAGTTGAATAATAAAAGATCGTTAGAATAACTATCGCTAACTTAAAATTTATATTTATGAGGTTTGAGCAAAGAAAATGTGTACGAAACAATATGTTATTTAGGTCCAGCTTACATCTAAAAATATACTACATTCTGTTAATGGTTCCAGCATGTAGGAACAAATATTACGCGATCATTTATTCTCAAAACAGTATCACTTCCAATATCTGAAGAGAATGAATTATCCAATATACTTTTTGACTTTTAACAATTCACAGCTAACAAAATAAGCAGAGAACAAAATAAGAAGTAGAAGTCAGTTAATTTTATTTAAGAGCTAATATCTGGTTTCACGGCCAAATGCACCTGCAGTTAACAGGATAGCGGATGGGTTCTGTTAAAATACTACCTTTGATTTACATTTTAACACAAACATTGGGCTCAAGAACATTTTTAGTATTGAGAGTAACAGTTTGTTAGTTTTAGCTCAATGTACTACAAAACAGCACTGTTTAACAAGTACAATTAATAGTGTTTTAGAATGTACCACAACAGAAATGTTTTAAAATAATGTTTGACGAAAATTTATCTTAACTGAATACGCTCAGCAGTTGTTTTTCTTAAGCATTAACGAAATACCATCCAATAATTGATTTAATTGGATTGTTAAAACTTTTTTAATTGAATAATTGAACTAGTAGTATTGTATTTAAGCAAGCAAAGTAATGGTAATAATTTATCTTGAAAAAGCCCGTCACAGGAACGGGTGAAAGCGCTTGATTTATTTCTTGTTTTTATGTTGGATTTTACTACCACTGAGTGTTTCACCTTCCGTGTATTTTTATTCTTGCTTGGCATTAAAGGATTTTCATTAACGGAGAAGTATTCTATGACTACAAGATCTCTTAGACTTGTAAGAAGAAGTTTATTGGGCATTTGTGCTTCTGCAAACTTTTTTCTAGCTGCTTTTTGGGACATTGTTCGTGTTTTGTATTTCAAAATCTTGGCAACAAAGGCCCAGTTATCTGCAAGAAAAATTCTGCAGGCTTTGGGCTTCATGGCATCCTGCATCCTACTAATTACATATGCAAGACTGCATGTGAGGAAACTTCAGTGGTACCTAAAAAGTGTTTGGACTCAACATTGCCACAGCCTGGAAACAGTCATTACTCTCATTCCCTGCCTGCAACAGGAGTTTCGATGGTGGGCAAAGGCTTGTCACCAGAACAAGGGACAGCCATTCACATTACCTTCAGCCAGGCAGACACTAACAACGGATGCATCAGACTATGCCTGGGGAGCCCACATGGCAGGAAGATGCATTCAGGGCACGTGGTCCTCAAACCAAATGCATCTACATATCAATCAAAAAGAGATGTTAGCTGTTCAAAATGCCCTGACAGCCTTCAAGGACCTACTTCTTCCGGGACAACTACTGATAGACAGAACACCACGGTCATGTGGTATATAAACAAGCATGGGGGCACACATTCTTACCCCCTTTACAGACTAACCATGACCTTGTGGGACACAGCTTTGACTTTCTAAGTACATCTGCAGGCACAATTCCTGCCAGGAAAGGAAAATACTCTGGCAGATGAACTAAGCAGAAACCTCATGGATCCCCATGAGTGGAAGCTGGATCCACAAGTCTTCAGCATAACAAGAAAATCGGGATGCCTGGTCATAGATCTATTTGCCTTCCCTCTCAATTACCAACTGAAAAGATTCTGCACAAGGACTTATCACAGACAAGCATGGAAAGTGGACGCCCTATCTTTCAGCTGGAAAAACCTATCAGTTTATGCCTTTCCACCACTGCCTCTCCTCCCCAAGGTGCTCCTAAAGGTCAGACAGGAGAAGCCAAAGATGATACTGATTGCCCCAGACTGGCCACGCCAGTACTGGTATCCAATACTAAGGAACTTATCTCTATACCCAGCTTGGACCTTACCTCAAATACTTCGACTACTGTCCCAGCAAAACAATCAGATCATGCACAGCCAACTCAGGACATTAAACTTGGCAGCATGGCGGATAATGTAGTCATACAAAAAACACCTCTCAGTAAAGCTGTGATGGATGTCATTCTGGATGCCAGAAGGCCTAGTACTAGAAAGTCTTATGCTTGAAAATGGAAGAGCTTCTGTGCCTGGAACCAGGCACAAGGTACTGATACAGCGGTACCAAATATTCCTCAGATTTTGCAATACTTAACTGAGATGCTGGACAAAAGCCTATCTTTTTCATCAATTAAAATTCAAGCCTCTGCCATTTCGGCTCATTACAGTACAGAGCCACCACTTTTTTCTCACCCTTTATTAAGGCAGTACCTCAGAGGAGCCAAAACTGTAAGGCCCCCAAGGAGACTACCAATACCTACATGGGACCTCAACTATCTCTTGGAAAAGCTCACCCTGTCTCCTTTTGAGCCAGCTGCTACTGCAGTTATGAAGTTTTTATCTTGGAAAACAGTTCTGCTCTTAGCAATTACTTTTGCAAGAGGAGTTTCAGAGCTACAGGCGCTGATGGCTGTGGAACCTTTCATCATTTTTCATCCAGGCAGGGTCTCCCTGAGGACAAACCCAACATTTATGCCTAAAGTAGTGTCCAGTGGGGCTCTTAACCAAGCCATCCATCTGCCAACTTTTTACCCAAATCCACAGAACAAGGGGGAGGGAATTCTGCATTTTTTGGATGTACACAGACAGCTTAGATTCTACTTGGACAGAACCAAAGCTTTTCAGGAAGACAGAGCAATTACTAGTGGCATATGCTGCAGGATCACAAGAAAAACCTATCTCAAAGCAGACTATAAGTGGTTAGGCCTCTGCATTAGTTTCTGCTACTTACACCATGGCAAGCCAGTGCCTAAGGGCATTAGGCCTCATTCCACCAGAGCTGCAGCCACCTCAGCAGCCTTTCGCAGGGGAGTACCAACCAGAGACATTTTAGAGGCGGCTACTTGGAGTTCAGTGCACACCTTTGCTAAGCGTTATCATCTGCCACTCTACTCTAAATCCAGGGCAGGCTTTGCTACTGCAGTTCTGCAGGGCCTCATAGCCGCTCCTACTGCTGTCTAGTTCCTGCCTCCCAACCATAGCTTTGAGACTGTACCCAAATGTAATGACTGCAGCAGTGAAACACGAAGAACATAGTACAGTTGTGTACACTTACCATAAATGTAGATATTCGAGTGTATTCACTGTTGCAGTCCAGGTTACTCACCCGCCTTCCCCCTTTTTTCTTTTGGATCTTATCTTTCCTTCTCTGATTTATACTACCTATGTGCTGTATTTGCTTATAGATGAAGGTAAAGTTTATATTGATGTATCTCAGAATATATATATATCAAGTTTGGCTACCCTCTTTGGGGGCACCTGACATCTGGGGCAAGAAAAACTGAAGAAAATGGCGTCGGCTTCTTCTTTTATACCCCTGACGACCTGACATCAGAGAGGGGGCGACAGCAGCCAACGCAGGACCCAAGACTTTGGAATTCAGGCCAGCTGAGGGCAACCTGCCAGCAGGATTACCCAAATGTAATGACTGCAACAGTGAATACACTCGTTAACATCTACATTTATGGTAAGTGTACACAACTGTACTTTCTTCCCGAGGTGCTAAAGCCGTGAGTATTACCTTGAACTCTTATGCTTTTGCTCCTGTCAACTTATAGGTGTACAACTTACTCTCTGTTTATCTTAAAGCCTGCTCTGCCGGAAGGCACTCTTTTTCTCACTATCACAACTCTGCTGTGGGGCATAGGCTGAGATTATGACCTGGAATTTGGTAACTCTCTTAGCAATTAATTGAGAAATTCAAGTTTTTTGTAGATAATGGGTGATCACAGTAAATCAGAGTATCACAAAATACACAAACTGAAGTAAAAATGCTGCTAGAAAGGTCATATGTTTCAGATAATTCAGATAGACGAGTTTTACAAAAGAAATATAGCATACAACTTGGGTGTCTAGTACTCCCTAACATAGTTATTTTAGACACAGATTGCATCTTAAGATTGTGTCTTGCTTTTTGAAATTTTTTAAGTTGTTACCTAGTGGAATTAAGTATAACCACTTCAAGTAATTGAATTTATTTTTTTTTCTTTGCCACCATCCAAACACCTTTCTTCAAGGTTACACATATTGAACTTTCATGGTCACTCAACATTGTATCTGATGTTGTCAGTCTTCATCTATTCTTGACTTGTGGGCTCGGTTCCTATCCTCCGAACCAGTCCGGCTGATATATAGCTCACACCAACCAAAAAAATCTCTCGTGCTACTAGTCTACCCTCAGTGTCCCTCTCTACATTACCTCAGATCTCATTTGCCGCTTTTGCAGCAAGATGCGTCAGCCGACTCCTCTCTCGTAGCTAAGTAAAGGTTTGTTTTTGTCCTGTTTTTCTCTTCTAGTATTCTTCTAGTATTAATGTCTAAAATCTTTAGAATCCTTAATTTTCTGGTCTGCTCCTTAGTTGTGAGTGTGTTTGTTACTTTTCCTTTTACCGTTGGTAATTTCCACTACCATCATGGTAGTCCCCCCCCCCCACTTTATCCTTAGGTAATCTTTCTACCATTGCTGGTAGTGCTTTCCCTTGTGGTGTGACTATTGGCTTTTCTCCTCTTTTCATTTCTCCCGCTCTTGGTTTTTATTTAGGGCAATGGTAGATGAATCCAAAAGCTCCACTGCTGATTTCAATCAATGTAAAGAATGTGGCAGTAGAATGCCAAACTTGGATGGCCATGATTGTTGTGTTTATTGTTTGGGTGTGTCCCACTTAAGTACTGTGACCGTACAGTCTACCAGGGTTTCAGTAATAGAGCCCTGGTAGAATGTAGGAATAAGCTTATTCTCAAAGGGCTTCTTAAAGCCCCTTTTGAAGAAGCCTTGTCCAAGGCTGACCAGTCGTCTCCTGCCTCTGGTTCCAAAACTTCCTGTTTGATGTTGACATCACCCTTGGCACCGACTGTTAAAAAGCATAAGCAGGCATCTGCAGGTTCCTGTTCGGAACCAAAATTTAAGGTTTTGAACCTTTCGGAACGGACTGAATCTTCGACACCGACCATGGCACTCACTATAACTATGACTCCAACTGCTTCTACTTTGCCTAAGGTTCTGGCACCAGTACCAATTGTCACTGCTGCAGTGCCTGTGCTGATATTTCCCATGGCCCCACAGACAGTGCCAAAGACTGATATTTCTACTCAGCCCAGGATCACTTATTCCCCCTCCACTGACCTCTCCTTTGGGCAACTCCGTAGTCCCTTTCTAGAGAGACCCAAGTCTACTTCTGGATTCTCTGTTCGCTCCACTAAAAGTCTGTCAGAAGTTGATATAGTAAGGTTAGTAAATCAGATCCTGACAGCCACGGGTCTTCCCTCATCTTCTCAGCCCCCTCTCCCTTTTGGTGCAGGGAGTTTCTCGCCTATGATCCTTTCTTATTTTTCTCCTCTGACCTCTTCACAGGCTTTAGAGTTCTTGCCTCCAACTTCACAGGTTCCAATAACTTCGGCACCAACAACTTTTTTGTCTTTGACACTGGGTATGTCTCTGATTGCCTTTGAGACTGATGGATCCCAGTGACCATGCCTTTGCCATCGTGCCTGAGGGGTTCGAGTTGGCTCCGTTTTTTTTTTCTATGGAGCTGGCCTTGCCTCTTTGGGCTGCGCCAACAGAGGACCCGCCATCTCTTCTGGTTTGTCGGGTGGGTTTCTCGGGGTGAGGTGTGACCCCAGTTCCGAGTTTTTCTGTTCCTGGCCCCATCCCTCCTCAGGGGGTCCTGCCTTTCAACCCATGGAAAGAGCTTTGGTCACTGCCTCATCTGAGGTTGCTCCTGTGTAACTGGAGTCTCACCCTTTGACCCCAGGTTTATCGCCTCAGTATGGTTTCAGAGGAAACACCTTGATTCTGTCAAAGAATCCATCACAGAGGAGGACACAGATTTCAATGAAGGGGAGGGTTCCCCACGGTCACCCCCGGAGGACATTTCCTTTGGAGATGATCTTGAGATCCTAAAACAGAGGGGTGATTGGAAGCCCAAACAAATGTTCTTCTGAGGTGTAAGTGTACTTTGCAGGCCTATGGTGCTCGCATGTCTACCTCCTGGGTGACCCCGTCCGCTGACAACCTAATTAAATTGATCGCTCAGCGGGCTTGGAAGGTTTCTGACTCTGTAGAACCTGTCCTTCTGAGACCTGACAAAATACTTTCTGCTCCTGAGGACTATCCACATTGGGCAAAGGGGCTTAGTAGGTGATGCCATGGTGGTAGCGGCTGCCACCAAGAAAGAACTAGCCAAAGAAAGTTCTACTGTACATCCCCCTAACTGAGAGTCTAGGGCGATGGACAGATTTGGGATGCGGAGCTATGCATTATTGACAGTCTCCATCTGGTCCTTTAACTTTTTTGCAAGCTTTACTAGACGTCAGAGGGATCCGATCAAGGATCTGTCAGATACCCTGGTGGGAGCAGTAGCTGAAATGGTCTAAGAAAAGGTGACCTCCCAGTTAGCTACCCTGCAGTCTTCGAATTCACCCATGAGGCTCACTGCACATGCAGTCAAAGGGGCGACCAGATCAGCAGGTTCAGGTGTTGCTGTTTGATGACATGCTTGGATGCGGCTGTGCGAGTTTGTGGAACCATTCAAGTCTTCCATCGTCAGTGTTCCCCTTGATGGATCCTCATTGTTTGCGCCCAAAGTTAAGGAAACTGTATCCAAATGTGAAAAGAATGGAAAGACTCTGTCTGCTGTGGGCATACATTTTTCCCATTCTCAATGATCCTACTCCAGGAATCAAATGATTGACAAAATGTGGTTCAGGAAGTCCAGAAGCCTTTCCAGGGCACACATGCTACGGACTCCCCTTGGGGCAGGGGGGGGGGGAGTTAAAATGGAAGATGCCATCCCAGAAGCAGGGGTGGTCCACAGAGTCAGGGTTCCAGGGAGTCATCCTGTGGTCAGCCCTACTAGTGCTCTTGAAAGGGGGCCTGATTGCTTGCCTCTGAAGGCAGTCTGGAGAAGATTCTCGTTGCACCCAACCGCCTGACGACTTATAACTACCGATGCCTGGGTGCTAAGGATTATTTCCAGAGGTTATTTAATCCCTTTCATCCTTTACCCAAGAACCCGAGCAAGACTCCCTGACATTCCACCCATTTAGAGGAATCTAGCTGCATTAGAAGTACAAAAACTGCTACAAAATAAGAGTCATCCAAGAAGTCCATCCAGCCCAGTTTGGGTCCAGATCTTACACAAGATTCTTTTTAGTGCCAAAGAAGACAGGGGACTAGAGAATAATTTTGGATTTCAGCATTCTAAACATATTTGTCCAACAGTCAAAATTTCGGATGGTCACGATTCCGTCAATACTTCCCTTCTTAGAGGAAAATGATTGGGTGTGTTCTGTCGACCAAGACGTGTATTACCACATAAAGATGGACAAATGCTCAAGAAAGTTTCTCCACTTTGAGCTAGGAACCAGCCATTACAAATTCAGAGTGCTGCCCTTTGGTCTCACCACAGCCCCCAGGATGTTCACCAAATGCATGGCAGCGGTCACAGCATATTTGAGGCTGTTTCCTTACCTAGATGATTGTCTCCTTACTGCTTCCACCAGGCATCTACTTTCACAAACAATGGATTTCATTCTGGAGCTATCTCAACAGTTTTGGACATCACGGTCAGTCTTACGAAGTCTCAACTATCCCCTTCTCAGGATGTGGAATTCATTGGAGGTCGTCTCAACACCGTCTTGTGTACCATCGTTCCCCCACCACAGGTTGCAGAAAATACAATTGCAGGTTCACCGTATTCTTCATTCAAGCAAAATACTGGCTTAGCAAATTCTGCAAGCATTGGGCTCCATGGTAGCAGCAATCACGTTAGTCCCACTGGCAAGGTTTCACAAGAGACGTCTTCATTGGCTGCTTGCGAGCCAATGGTCTGTTCTAACCCACCCCATGAATTACCTAGTTTTTATATCCAGTCGATGCAAATGCGACCTATCCTGGTGGATGCAGTCCAAGGAGGTTTTTCCAGGCCATCCCTTTGTGTCCCCCTCAGCCCAAGGCCATAGTGACCACGGATGCTTCCCAGATGGGGTGGGGGGGGCATTATCTGGGGAAGACCGTCCAAGGCACTTGGTCCCCCTCCAAGGCCAATCTGTATATCAGTGTTCTGGAGCTGAGGGCAAGTGCTTCTAGTGTTGCAAGCTTTTCATTCTGCCTTACTTCAAGGGATGATAGCTATTCATTCAGACAACGTGTCCATAGTCCGGTACGTCAACAAACTGGGGGAAACCAAATCCTACCTGCTGTGTCGAGAAGCCCTTCAAGTGTGGCAATGGGCTTCCAATCGTTTTCTGATAGCAATGCACATCCCAGGGAGTTCAAACGTGATTGCGGACAAACTGAGCAGATGCATCCTCGTGCCTCACGAGTAGTCTCTAAACTCCAGAGTGGAGAAGAAGCTCTTTCTTCGCTGGGGCCAGCCTTGATGCAACCTGTTTGCTTCACCCCTGAACAACAAGTACGGAAGCTACTTTGCCCCTAATTCCCCCTCGGGGGGGGGGGGTCCCCCAGAAATGTTCTTCTTCTAGATTGGCCCCCAGGTCTCCTTTATGCCTTTCCCCCATTCCCTCTGATCCCTATTTTTCTCAAGAAAGCAGCTTAGTTGAGAAGGAAAGTAATCCCTCATTGCACCTTACTCGCCTCAGTATGGTTTCCCTTCCTTTGGCCTCATCTACTTTGCTTCCTGTGGGTTCTGAACCTAGCTCCAAGACCTTCTGTCCCTTTCTCAGGGACTAGTGCACCCCATTCTACAGACCCACAAACTGATTACTTGGTTTCTCCAATTCTGTTAGTTGCCAGGCATAATGACATTCCATCTCATGTACGGCACATTTTGTTGGCATCCCATAAACCATCCTCCAGGAATTTCTAATGTAGTAAATGGGAGAGATTTTCTATCCGGGCTTGTGATAATGGTCTGGATCCTTTTTCAGCTCCAGTAGAAAAAGTTCTAGAGTTTCTAGCTACCATCTTTGGTAAAGGAGCTTCTACTTCCACAATTATGGTCATCTTAGCAGCTGTTTCAAATTTCCGTAACTGTTTCGGTGATCAGCCCTTAATCTCCCACAGACTTTGTAAGGTTTTTCTTAAGTACACCATTCATTTAAAGCCCCCATTCAACGATCCTTTACCACCTTGGGACTTCACTTTTGTACTGCAGTCTCTTACATTACTCCGTTTGAACCTGCAGCCACCTGTGACTTCTTTCTTGGAAAATGTTGCTTCTTGTAGCTGTCACTGTGGCAAGACGAGTCTCCAAATGATGTTCTAAAGCCCCTTATCTAGTTTTCCATGAAGACAGAATGTCATTCAGAACAAACCCATCCTTTCTTCTTAGTGATTTCAGAGACCAATATCAAACAATCTATAGACTTGCCTGTATTCTTCCCAAATTTTTCTAATAAAGGTGAATACTGCTTGCACCTTCTGGACGTGTACAGGCAGTTATGTTTTTATCTGGACAGAACTAAGCAATTTAGACAATCAGAACAATTATTTGTATCTTTTGCAAGAGCAGCCTTGGGCAAACCTGTTTCTAAGGTCCTCTGTCAAGATGGTTAAGGGATTGCATTTCTTTTATTTACACGAAAAATAATCTAAGACTCCCAGTGCTGGTGGAGGCACATTGTACCAGATCTAGGGCTACTTCAGCTGTTTTTCATTCTAAAGCTTCCATGTCAGAAATTTGCACAGCTGTAACATGGGCTACTCCACATACCTTCATTATTCATTACAAATTAGATATGGTCTCCAGGGGGAGAGCCTCCTTTGGTTCTCAGGAATGTTCTTCCATAGGGCCACCCAGGATCTTGGGTAGCTGGGGACTCTGTCCCACAAGTCAAGAATAGATGAAGATTGACAACATCATATAAAGAAGTTATGACTTACCCATAGCCTTCCATCTGTGTTGTCGATCTTCGTCTATTTTTACGTCCCACTTCACCTGCCCCCTCCTATAGAATTCTGGTGGAGTGATATGCTGATGTTCAGCGTGCATACAGCTGCAGTCATCACACTTGGGTTATCCTGCCATCAGGCGGGTCCTCGGTCGGCCGAATTCCAAAGTCTAGGTCCGGCGTCGGTTGTCGTCGCTTCTTCCCTGACGTCAGTGCGGCAGGGGTATAAAAGAGGCAGCCGACGCCATTTTCTTCAGTCTTTCTTGCCGCGCGGTACCCGAAGCAGAAGCAGCACCCAGGAAAATTATCTTCCGAGAGGGTATTAGCCTTGATTTCTTTTTGTTGACTGTGTATCCCAGAGAGTTCAACAACATTATTACATAAGCCAGATGTTTCAGAAGAATGTGCTTGCTGTCCGCTTGGATCAGGCAGTCATCCAAATAGGGGTATATTTGTATCCCTTGAAGTCTGCAGTAGGCAATTACTGATGCCAGGCATTTCGTGAATACTCTGGGCGCAGTAGATAAGCCAAAGGGCAATGCAGAAAATTGATAATGGGTTGAACCTGCAAGAAATCTGAGGTATCTTCTGCAATTTTGTCTGATTGGGACATGCAGGTATGCCTCCTTGAGGTCCAATGTTACCAGCCAAGACTCCTTGCCCAGCATGGGAAGAAGCTGCTGTAGAGTGAACATCTTGAATTTTGGTACGAGTAGAAATGTATTTAGGATGGATAGGTCCAAAATAGGTCTCCAGTCTTTTCCCTTCCTTGGTACCAGGAATAGTCTGGAATAAAAACCTTGACCTTTTTCGTGCATAGGTACCTCTTGAATAGCTTTCATGTCTATGAAATCTGTAATTTGCTTTTGTGCCTCTGCCCTTTGATTGTGTGGCAGGTTTGGCATGCCTCTCATTTTTGGAAGGGTGTGAAAATGAAATCTGTAGCCTCTGTTTATAATGTCCAGGATCCATTTGTCTTTTGTGACAATATGCCAATTTTTTGAAAATAATGCCAGTTTTCCGCCTAAGGGGGCTGCCATTTGAGTCTTGCTTGGCATGCAAAGGGGAAAGTCATTGGGCTTGCTTTCTGAAAGATTGCGAGTTATCCTCACCACCTCTTTGTGTAGGAGCTTGCCATTGTCTGCCTCTAAACGATCCTCGGGATTGTCCTCTGCCCCTCGGGCGCCTGTATCTACCTCTTTGGGGTCTGTCCGTGGCTGGAAAGGACCAATTTTTGGAAGGCCAATTTCTACTGAAATGTGGGGGTTGTACCTGTAGAAAATCTTTCACAGTTTGCATTGATTTAGCCTTTTCCTCCATTTTCCTTAATACCTCCTCAGCATTAGCACCAAATAATACATCCTTTTGTAGAGGGGCATCTAGTAATTTAGCTTTGACATGATCAGGCAAGGTTTGTTCCTTGAGCCAGGCATGTCTACGTATGACTGATCCTGTAACAGCAGCTCTACATGAGGCCTCTAGAGCATCAAAACCACATTGTAAGGTATGCTTACCCACTTGTTCTGCACTATGCATCAAATCCTGCAACTCCTTCAAGTCTGGTTGTTCAGGTTGTGACATTTTACTTTTCAATTGTGATAACAAAAACTGTTGGTATTTTAGCATATGGAACTGACAGTTTAAGGCCCTCATGGTTAAGGTAGCCGAGGTATATACCTTTTTTCCCCCTCCTTTCTAAGGATCTGGAATCTCTCTCGGAAGGTAATGGATTTTTAGCAGTGGAGGCCTTAATTCCCTTGGGGCCCTGTGAGATGGTTTCTGGGTCAGCAGCATGGCTTTTGTATAGAAATTGGTGTGAGTTGGGAACCCTGTAGTACCTGTCAGGCTTGACTGGGGCTGGAGGCAGAGAATCCGGGTTAAGGCAGGCCTCCGAGTAAACATCATCTAGGATGTCCAGGACAGGAGGTATAGCCAGAGGCCTGTGCTGAGGTAGCAAGAGAAATTCCCTAAGCCTTTTCTTGGAATCTGAATAATCTTGGCCTTCCCAGTGGAAGTGTTCCCTTAAGGTATGCAAAGTTTCCCCAAATGAGTAATCCTCTGGGGGGGGATACAGAAGGAATGGACTCCTCTGCATCAGAGTCTTCAAAAGGGGAGTAAGAATGTTCCTGATCATTAGAGTGCTCTGAAATAATGGAGCTCTGATCAGAGGAGGGGGATTCTTCCTCCACTCTGGGCCTTTTGTCCGGTGGGGGTTGAGAACCCTGATAAGAGTAATTAAATCCTCAGCCATTTTAAGCATCTGTTTTTTAGGCATGGGGCCTGGAGATGGGCCCTGTGTAGCTTGTCTCTTAGAATGCATGGCTGCTTTAGACTTAGTGAAAGCCTTGATGGAAAAAGAAGAGGAAGGTCTGAAGACACCTTGAGTGGAGGTAGACCTGTCCACATTTTGAGGTTCAAAGCCAAGAGTGGCTTCGGTATCTGTAGTCGGGGTGTGGGCCGAGGAGCCTGTGACCTCGAGCACAGGAGACACCGCCAATGAAGTGTCGTCGGTAGTCGGGGGCTGCGTAGGCTCCTCGCTGAGAACCGGACCACGTGGAGTCGGCTTTGGCGTGGTGTCGGTAGAGGCCGCGGACCTCGTGTGTCGGTCCTTATCTTTGCGTTTTTTAGACAAAACTGGAGTCGGGGTATCAGACGACATAATATAGTTAAATGTTTTTCCAAAATAATGCAGGGCGAACTCCGCCCGACGCTTAATGGTGCGTTTGTTGAATGTAGCACAAAAGCGACAGACCGAGATGTCGTGGTCTGGGCCTAAACAAGGTATACAGAGGGAATGGAAATCCTTATGCGGTATTTGCTTCCCACATGAAATACAGTTATTAACTTTGTCTGACATCGGTCTGAGGCAAGAAAAGTTTCCCCAACGGGGTACTTAGCTTTCAAGAAGACTTTGGTTTCAAAATTTTCGTAATTTCAGGAGCTGGCCGACCGGCACTTGTGAACTGCTTCTGCTTCGGGCACCGCGCGGCAAGAAAAACTGAATAAAATGGCGTCGGCTGGTTCCTTTATACCCCTGTTGCTCTGACGTCAGGGAAGAAGCGACGACAACCGACGCCAGACCTAGACTTTGGAATTCGGCCGACCGAGGACCCGTCTGATGGCAGAAGAACCCATCTGTTATGACTGCAGCTGTATTAGCACTCTAAAATCTACATTTATGGTAGGTACAAAACTGTACTTTCGCAAGTGTCGGTTGGCCAGCTCCTGAGATTTACGAACAGTATTTCAGCCAAAGTCTTATTTAAAGCTAAGTACCCAGTTGGGGAAACTTTTCTTGCCTCAGACCGATGTCAGACAAAGTTAATAATTGCATTTCTTGTGGGAAGCAAATACCGCATAAGGATTTTCACTCTTACTGTATACTTTGCTTAGGGCCAGACCACGACGTCTCGGCCTGCCGTTTTTGTGCTAGGTTTAACAAGCGCACTATTAAGTGCTGGGCGGAGTTCGCCCTTCATTATTTTGGCAAAAAATTTAATTATATCATGTCGTCGGATGCACCAACGCCAGTTTTAGGCAAAAGACGCAAGGATAAGGATAGACATCCGAGGCCTGCACTGAGTACTGAGATCACGCTTAGGCCGACTACCGGTTCTCTGGTTCTCAGCGAGGCGCCTATGCAGCCCCTGACTACCGATGAAACAATTTTACCGGCGACTTCAGTACCTGAGGCCGCAGGATCCTCTGTCTCCATTCCCACTGCAGATACTGACGCCACTCTTGGCGGGGAAACCGAAAGTTTAGCAAGGCCTGCCATTTCTGAAGGCGTTTTCAAGGCCTACCACCTCCTCTATTAAATCATTCACTAACTCTAAAGCCGCAGTAAAAATTAAAAAACAAGGGCCTCAGACCCCCTCTCAAGGCCCCATGCCTAAAAAACAGATGCTTAAAATGGCTGAGGATTTGATTACTCTCATCAGGGGTTCTCAACCCCCCTCAGACAAAAGACCCAGGTTGGAAGATGACTACCCTTCCTCAGACCAGGCTTCTATTACTTCAGACCATTCTGAGGACCAGGATTACACCTATTCCCCTTTTGAAGACTCTGATGCTGAGGAGTCTATTCCCTCAGTCTCCCCCCCGAGGACTTCTCTTTTGGTGAAACCCTGCATACATTGAGAGAGCACTTCCACTGGGAAGGCCAAGATTACTCAGATTCCAAGAAAAGGCTCAGGGAATTTCTACTACTTCCCCAGCATAGGCCCCTGGCTATTCCTCCTGTCTTAGATATTTTGGATGATGTGTACACAGAAGCCCGTCTTAATCCAGACTCATTACCTCCAGCCCCTGTTAAACCAAACAGATATTACCGGGTTCCTGTTTCTCACCGGTTCCTTTATAAAAGCCATACTGCTGACCCAGAAACAATTTCACAGGTTCCCAAGGGGATTAAGGCCTCTACTGCTAAAAACCCTTTGCCTTCAGAGAGAGATTCTAGAGCATTAGAAAGGTGGGGGAAAAAGGTGTATACATCAGCCACTTTAACCATGAGGGCATTAAACTGTCAATTTCATATGTTAAAATACCAACATTTCTTGCTATCTCAGCTGAAAGGCAAAATGACACAAACAGAACAGCCAGACTTGAAAGAGTTGCAGGATTTGTTGCATGGAGCAGAACAAGTGGGGAAACATAACTTGCAGTGTGGTTTTGATGCTTTAGAGGCCTCATGCAGAGCTGCTGTCATGGGGTCTGTCATACGTAGACATGCTTGGCTCAAAGAGCAAACCTTACTAGATCATGTCAAAGCAAAGTTATTAGATGCACCACTACAAAAAGATGTATTGTTCGGTGCTAAAGCTGAGGAGGTACTAAAGAAAATGGAGGAAAAAGCGAAATCTATGCAAACAGTTATGTGCAGCCTGCGTGCTTCAGCAGCAACTGGCCTTCAAAAAATTGGTCCTGTCCAGCCACAGACAGACCCCAAAGGGGCAGATACAGACGCCCAAGGGATAGAGGACAACCTCAAGGATCTTACAGAGCTAGACAGTGGCAAACACCAGCCCCCAGAGGTGGAGAAGACAGGCCACAGTCATTTAGAAAACAGATGCATTGACTTTCCCCTATGCCTGCCAAACAAAGATATAATGGCAGCACCTTTGGGTGGAAAACTGGCCTTATTTTCAAAAAACTGGCACATTGTTACACAGGACAAATGGATTCTGGACATTATAGACAGAGGCTACAGGTTCCACTTTCACACCCTTCCAAAAATGAGAGGCATGCCAAACCTGCCACAGAATCAATGGGCAGAGGCACAAAGGCAAATTTCCACTCTCATGGATATGAAAGCAATTCAAGAGGTACCTGGAAAAGAACAAGGTCAAGGTTTTTATTCAAGGCTATTTCTGGTACCAAGGAAGGACAAAGATTGGAGACCCATCTTAGACCTATCTATTCTGAACACATATCTAGAGGTACCAAAATTCAAGATGCTCACATTACAGCAGCTTCTTCCCATGCTGGGCAAGGAGTCTTGGCTGGTAACATTGGACCTCAAGGAGGCATACCTGCATGTCCCTATCAGACAAGATTGCAGAAGATACCTCAGATTTCTTGCAGGTTCAACCCATTACCAATTCTCTGCATTGCCCTTTGGCTTATCTACTGCGCCCAGAGTGTTTACGAAATGCCTGGCATCAGTAATTGCCTTCTGCAGACAATGAGGAATCCAAATCTACCCATATCTGGACGACTGTCTGATCCAAGCAGACAGAAAGGACCTTCTATTGCAACATCTGGCGTTTGTAATAAAATTGTTACTGCCTGGGGGTACACAGTGAACAAAAAGAAATCAAAACTAATACCTTCTCAACAGATAATTTTCCTGGGTGCCAGCTTAAATACAACAACCCAGATGGCCTACCTCACGCCAGACAAACAAGGGCAATTGTCTCAATACTACAACAAAATGGCAACTTTGACCAGGCTAACTGCAAGGAAAATCCTGCAGACTCTGGGGTTCATGGCATCTTGCATCCTACTAATACCATTTGCAAAGCTGCATATGAGGAAACTACAATGGTACCTAAAAAACTTATGGTCTCAGCACAGCCACAGCTTGGAAACAATTATACCACTCATTCCATGCCTTCAAAAGGAATTTTTGTGGTGGGCTCAAGCATGCCAAAGAAACACAGGTCTTCCTTTCTGTTTACCACAAGCAACTCAAATCATCACAACAGGCGCCTCAGACTACGCCTGGGGAGCACACATAGCAGGTCAGTTTATTCAGGGAAAATGGTCCCAAAAAGAGATGCACCTACACATCAACCAAAAGGAAATGCTAGCCGTACAAAATGCTCTTATGACCTTCAAAGACCTACTGCATCCAGGCCAGCTATTAATAAGGACAGACAACACCACAGTCATGTGGTACATAAACAAACAGGGGAGCATTCATACCCCCTGTGCAGGCAAGCCATGACCCTGTGGAACACAGCACTGGAATTACAAATTCAACTACAGGCACAATTCCTGCCAGGGAAGGAAAACACACTAGCAGACAGCTTAAGCAGAAATATGACAGACCCACACGAATGGAAGTTGCATCCTCAAGTCTTCTCAATGATAACTCAGGCATGGGGACAGCCAGGCATAGATCTATTTGCTACCCACAGAAATTACCAGTTGGAAAAATTCTGCTCAAGGACCTATCATCCACAGGCCTGGAAAGTGGACGCACTCTCTTTCAATTGGATAACATTGACAGTCTATGCCTTCCCGCCTCTACCTCTACTGGCCAAAGTCCTATTAAAAACCAGAGCAGAGAGGCCACAAATGATTCTCATTGCTCCAGACTGGCCACAACAGCACTGGTATCCTCTCCTAAAGAGCCTGTCACACTCACCACCATGGATTCTTCCTCAAGTTCCTCTTCTGTTCCAGCACAACTACAAGACCCTTCACAGCCAGCTCAGAACTCTAAATCTAGCTGCATGAAGAATACCTTAGTTTACCAACAAACTTTCCTCTCCAAGGAGGTACAGGATGTCACCTTGGAGGCCAGGGGACCCTCTACTAGAAAAACCTACTCCGCCAAATGGAAACGATTTTGTTCCTGGAATCAAGCAAAGGGTCAGAATCCTTGGGTAATAAATATACCTCAGATTTTACAGTACCTAACTGAGATGTTAAACAGTGGCCTCTCCTTCTCTTCCATCAAGATCCACGCTTCAGCCATTTCAGCACAGTACAATACGGATCCTCCTTGATTCTCACATCCTCTATTAAGGCAGTTCCTCAGAGGGGCAAAAAATATAAACCCCCCACGGAAACCACCAGCTCCAGCTTGGAACCTCAACTTCGTATTGGAGAAGCTGACACTGCCTCCTTTTGAGCCGGCTTCTTCAGCAGAGCTACAATACTTGTCATGGAAAACAGCCTTCCTTCTGGCTATTTCCTCAGCACGCAGGGTTTCGGAGCTACAGGCCCTCATGGCTGTGCAACCATTCATCATTTCCATCAGGACAGGGTTTCCTTATGAACCAACCCTACCTTCATGCCAAAGGTAGTATCCAGTGTGGCTTTGAATCAGTCTATTCATTTACCTACCTTTTATCCAAATCCACAGAACAAAGGAGAGAGGCTACTACATTCCTTGGACATTCACGGGCAACTACGTTGTTACTTGGACAGAACAAAGTCATTCAGAAAATCTGAGCAGCTCTTTGTGTCTTATGCTACAGGTGCTCAAGGAAAGGCTATTTCCAAACAGACTATTTCAAAATGGATAGCCCACTGCATACGCTTTTGTTATTCATTTCATGGAAAATCAGTGCCTGTATACATCAGATCCCACTCCACCAGGGCTTACAGCTACCTTAGCAGCTTTCCTCAGGGGGGTCCCTACCAAGGACATTTTGGAAGCAGCTACTTGGAGTTCAGTGCACACTTTCTCCAAGCACTACCACCTTCCACTATACTCAAAATCTAGAGCGGGCTTTGCCACAGCAGTCCTGCAGGTCATTCTAGCCCCTCCTAACTCCGCTTAGTACCAGCCACCCTCACTTAGCTTTGGGATTCTACCCAAGTGTGATGACTGCAGCTGTATGCACGATGAACATAGTACTGTTTTGTATCTACCATAAATGTAGATGTTCGAGTGCGCATACAGCTGCAGTCCAGGTTACCCTCCCTCCATCCCCTCTTAGGACAGGGCTTATGACAAACACCTGTTTTGATTTATCTACTTATGTATGTTTGCATGACATCATGTTTTGCCTTCCTTTCTGGGGGCACCTGACATCTGGGGCAAGAAAAACTGAAGAAAATGATGTCGGCTGCCTCTTATACCCCTGCCGCACTGACGTCAGGGAAGAAGCGACGACAACCGACGCCGGACCTAGACTTTGGAATTCGGCCGACCGAGGACCCGCCTGACGGCAGGATAACCCAAGTGTGATGACTGCAGCTGTATGCGCCCTCGAACATCTACATTTATGGTAGGTACAAAACTGTACTTTCTGGGTTTCCTTGTTAGGATACACCTTGGATATGACTTCTGGCTTGAGTTAGGGTGTTTTCTGTAAACCTGCAAACTCGATCTGAGGTAATGTAGAGAGGGGTGTTGTGGGTAGAGTAGTAGCTCAAGAGATTTTTTGGCTGTTGAGAGCTATATATCGGCCATATCGGTTCCAAGGATTGGAACCGTACCCACAGATCAAGAATAGATGATCGACAAAACAGATGGAATGTTATGGTAAGTCATAACTTTTTTCTGGTGCATACGGTGCACCATTTTTATCTTCCTGTGTGAACTGCATCTGTTTTTGTCTACATCTCTGTAAAAGGGATTTTTTCAGAACTGCTGTCTGTACTAATATTTTGTTTTCTGCTAGAGATGCCACTTTGCATCATACCATCTAGCAAGTTTATATGCTTTCTTCCGTGCTGATACATTTAAATTCATGTCCCTTTACACTTCTTTTGATGTCCTTCAAGGATGCATCTGCAGTCATAACATATGGGTTGTCCTGCCTCAGGCAGCCCTTCGGTCGGCCGGATTCCAAAGTCTGGGTCTGGCCTCGGCTGATGTCGCACCTTCCCCGACGTCAGAGCGTCTGGGGTAGAAAAGCATCAGCCGATGCCATTTTCCTCAGTCTTTCTTGCCGCGCGGTGCCTGAAGCAGAAGCTGTTCGCAAGTGCCGGTTGGTCAGATCCAGTGATTTCAGCTACCGAAGACTTCGAAAAAGCTAAGTACCCCATTGGGGACTCTTTCTTGCCTCAGCCGATGTCAGATAAAGTAAATAATTGTTTAACTTGTGGGAAACAAATACCTCATAAGGATTTCCATTCCTACTGCCTTCCTTGCTTAGGCCCAGACCACGATGTATCGTCCTGTTCAGCCTGTGCTTCCTTCAACCGACGAACTCTTAGACATCGGTCGGAGTTTGCAGAGGAATTTTTTGGGGCTAGTTTTCCATATAAAATGCCGTCGGAGACTCTGACATCACATTTGGTGAAAAAACGGAAGGACAAGGACCGACACTCGCGGCCCGCGGTTTCGGCTGAAACCACGGTAAAGCCTACCGCGAGTGTCTCTGTTTCGGCCGAAACAGAGTCCTCTGAGATTCCTTCATCCGAATCCACTCAACCGACCACCGCGGCCCGGGAGGCCCCGGCTGAGTCGGCTACCGAGCTACCTACCGAAACCAGTGTCCACGATATGTCCGACACCATTCCTTTGGACATATCTACTCCTGCACGTGGGGCAGCTAGGCCCCCTGCTTCCATGTCCATTAAGGCCTTCTCCAGGGCTAAAGCTGCTAAACTTTCTAAAGCTTTGCCTCCCAAGACTACCTCCCAGAGGCCTTCCTCTAGTACTCAGATCCTCAGCCTTGCAGAGGACCTTATTTCTTTAATTAGAGGTTCACAACCTCACCCGGACAGGGTCTCTCACCCTCCACCAGACAAAAGGCCCAGGACTGAGCCTTCTGACCCACACTCTTCAGATGAGTCCACGGATGGTTCTGAGTTGTCAGACCACCAGGAGGAGGCTTATTCGCCCTATGAGGATTCTGATGCTGAAGAATCTATCCCTTCGGCCTCCCCTCCTGAAGAGTTTTCCTTTGAGACTCTACACTCCATGAGAGAGCATTTTCAATGGCAAGGTCAGGAATTCTCTGATTCTAGAAAAAGATTAAGGACCTTTTTACATTTGCCTCAGCATAGGCCCTTAGCTATACCTCCTGTTTTGAATGTAATTGATGATGTGTACAATGATGGCAGTACAGCCCCTGATACTCTCCCCCCCGGCCCCTGCCAAACCTGATAGATACTACAGGGTCCCGGATTCTCATTTCCATCTGTATAAAGCTCATTCTGCAGACCCAGAAACTATTACTCTGGGCCCTAAAGGGGTTGCGGCTGCCACTGCCAAAAATCCTCTACCTTCTGAAAGAGAGTCTAGAGCTTTAGAGAGATGGGGAAAGAAGGTATATACTTCTGCAACTCTTTCCGTCAGGGCACTAAATTGTCAATTTCATATGATACAGTACCAAGAGTATTTGTTAGATGAACTGAACAAGAAGCTTTCTTCTCCTGAGCCCCTTGACCGTAAATCCCTTCAGGATTTGGTACACAACTCACAGCAGGTTAGTAATCATTTCTTAAAGTGTGGTTATGATGCATTGGAGGCTTCATTTAGGTCAGCTATGACTGGGGCAGTTATTCGTAGGCATGCCTGGCTGAAGGAACAATCTCTGCCAGACCATGTTAAAGCTAAACTCCTGGATGCTCCAATGGAGAAACAAAATTTATTTGGCTCCTCTGCTCAGGAGGTCTTAAAAAAGTATGAAGAAAAGGCAAAATCTGTGCAAACAGTTAAGGATTTCCTACAAGTACAACCACCAAGATTTAGCAGAAACTGGCCTACTAAGAATTGGTCCTTTCCAGACTCGGACAGAGCACAGAGAGGCAGGAACAGACGCCCCAAAGGCAGAGGCCAATCTAGGGGCTCTTACAGAGGCCGTCAGTGGCAACCTGCCAACCAGAGAGGTAGTGCAACAGTAGCAACAACAACTACTACACCAGGACAGGCTCAATGACTTTACTCTGATTCCGCCCACCAGGGCTCTACTGGAAGCACCCTTGGGCGGAAAGCTTGCTTTATTCTCAAACAATTGGCATTATATTACAAGGGACACTTGGACACTGCAAATAAAAGACAAAGGATACAGGTTCCACTTCCACACTTTGCCAAAAAGAAACGGAATGCCAAACCTACCACCAAATCAGAGGGCAGAGGCTTTAAAGCAGATCAACAACTTGCTTCAAATGAAAGCTATAGAAAAAGTACCACTTTCAGAACAAGGCCAAGGATTTTACTCCAGACTATTCCTTGTACCAAGAAAAGAAAATCAATGGAGGCCTGTTCTCGACCTGTCCGCACTGAATACTTTCCTCATTGTGCCAAAATTCAAGATGCTGACCCTACAGCAACTTCTTCCCATGTTGGGCAAGGAGTCTTGGCTGGTGACTCTAGATCTCAAGGAGGCATACCTGCACGTCCCTATTCAACCAAACTGCAGAAGACACCTCAGATTTCTTGCAGGATCAGAGCATTATCAATTCTCAGCATTGCCCTTTGGCTTATCTACTGCACCCAGAGTATTCACGAAATGCCTGGCATCAGTAATTGCACACTGCAGACTTCAGGGGATTCAAATCTACCCTTATCTGGACGACTGCCTTATACAAGCGGACAACAAGATAAATTTGATAAAAGACTTGGCCTATGCCATCCGCCTACTACAGGCATTGGGATACACCGTCAACATCCAAAAATCAAGACTGGTTCCATCCCAAAGGATAACCTTTCTGGGTGCGGATCTAGACACAACCACCCAAATGGCGTTTTTCACAGAAGAAAAACAAAAACAACTTCCAGATTACTTCATGAATCTGACAAGACAAACTCAGCTTACTGCAAGGAAAATCCTGCAGGCCCTGGGTTACATGGCATCCTGCATAATTCTGATTCCACAGGCCAGGCTGCATATGAGGAAATTACAATGGTATCTAAGGAGTGTATGGTCTCAACACAGTCACAGTTTGGAAACTTTGATACCAATCATTCCTTGCCTTCAAAAGGAATTCCTGTGGTGGGCTCAGGCCTGCCAGTCCAACAGAGGGTTGCCTTTCAACAAACCAAAAACAAAACAAACCATCACCACGGATGCTTCAGACCGAGGATGGGGAGCACACATGGAGGACAAATGTATCCAAGGCCTATGGTCTCAAAGACAGCTACACATGCACATAAACCAAAAGGAAATGCTGGCAGTGATGCATGCAATCGAGGCTTTCAAACCCTTCCTCCATCAAGGCCATCTGTTAATAAGGACAGACAACACCACGGTCATGTGGTACATAAACAAGCAGGGAGGCACACACTCCTACCCTCTATGCCAGCTGGCTATGAATCTATGGGAGCTATGCCTGAAACTCAATATCCAACTGCAGTCCCAGTTCGTGCCAGGAAAGGAAAATACACTGGCAGACAGCTTAAGCAGAACTACCATGGATGCACACGAATGGATGCTGCACCCAGACATCTTCCAACTCATAACAAAGGCATGGGGAATGCCGGAGATAGATCTATTCGCATCCCCCCTCAACCATCAACTGAAGACATTCTGCTCAAGGACATACCACCCACAAGCATGGAGGGTGGACTCTCTCTCTTTCAGCTGGAAAGCTCTAAAAGTATATGCCTTCCCACCTCTCCCTTTAATGTACAAGGTTCTACTGAAGATCAGGGAGGAACAGCCAAGAGTGATTCTGATAGCTCCAGACTGGCCAAGGCAACACTGGTATCCACTATTGAGGAGCATGTCACAGGCAAAACCATGGCCTCTCCCCCTATGGCCTCTTCTTCTGACGCAGAACAATTTCAAGATCATGCATCCCAACTTAAAAACATTGCAGCTAACCGCCTGGAAAATCCCTTAAATCCAAAACAAAATGTTTCATCACAGACAGTGAAGGACATTATCATGGAAGCTCGCCGGCCTTCCACAAGGAAGACATACTCAGCTAAATGGAAAAGATTTTTCATCTGGAACACATCAAAAGGCTTAGATGTGACAGTGGCAAGCATGACACATATTCTGGAATACTTAGCAGAACTGTTCCACAATGGCCTTTCCTATTCTTCCGTTAAGATTCATGCCTCAGCAATTTCAGCAGAATACAGTTTGGATCCACCTATCTTCTCAAACCCTCTCCTCAAGAAATTTCTGAGAGGGATCAAAAATATCAAACCTCCAAGAAAACCCCCTTTACCTGCTTGGGATCTCAACTTTGTTTTGGAGAAACTAACACTTCCTCCCTTTGAACCAGCAGCATCAGCGGATCTCCAGTTTCTGTCTTGGAAAACTGCATTCCTTCTGGCAATAACTTCAGCAAGAAGAGTATCCGAGTTACAAGCATTAATGGCAGTACAGCCATTTCTTATCTTCCATCAGGACAGAGTTACACTAAGAACTAATCCTACTTTTATGCCAAAGGTGGTATCTAGGGTATCCTTGAACCAAGCTATTCACTTGCCTACGTTCTTCCCAAATCCACAGAATAGAGGGGAAAAACTTCTGCACACCCTGGATATACACAGACAACTACGCTACTACTTGGACAGGACTAACAGTAGCAGAAAAACTGACCAACTATTGGTAGCATATGCTGCAGGGGTGCAAGGAAAAGCAATTTCCAAACAGACAATTTCAAAATGGATAGGAAATTGCATTCGATTTTGTTACTCCTTTCATGGAAAGTCAGTTCCTGCAAACATCAGGCCTCATTCCACAAGGGCCACGGCCACCACTACAGCCTTCCTACGAGGGGTGGCTACCAAGGACATTTTAGAAGCTGCTACTTGGAGCTCCGTGCATACATTTACCAAACATTACAATCTACCTTTATACTCCAGATCCAGAGCAGGCTTTGCTACTGCAGTCCTGCAGGGTATCTTAACTACACCATCCTTTTCTTAGTGCCTCCTCCTCCCCCAGATTAGCTATGGTATTCTACCCATATGTTATGACTGCAGATGCATCCTTGAAGGACATAGTACAGTTTTGTACCTACCATAAATGTAGATGTCCGATAGGTATGCATCTGCAGTCAGGTTTATCCTCCGTCCTACCCCTCTGTGGTATTCCTAGGGTGTTTACCCCTCTTTTAGCTAGCTGCGGGAATCTATTATGGTGTATTTGTTTGTACATACTTGTGTGTGTGTGTGTGTGTCTGTGTGTATATATATATATATATATATATATATATATATATATATATATATATATATAATTTTGCAAATGTTTGGAATTCTATTGCATTTCTCCAAATTTAGCCTTCCTAGAGGGCACCTGGCATCTGGGGCAAGAAAAACTGAGGAAAATGGCGTCGGCTGATGCTTTTATACCCCAGACGCTCTGACGTCGGGGAAGGTGCGACATCAGCTGAGGCAAGACCCAGACTTTGGAATCCGGCTGACCTGAGGCAGGACAACCCATATGTTATGACTGCAGATGCATACCTATCGGACATCTACATTTATGGTAGGTACAAAACTGTACTTTCTTGCTGTTTCCGCTCAAATCATTCACTCCTGTCTCAGGTGCGTATTTTTTATTTTTATACAGAATTTGAGCTGCAGTTTTTGACAGTTTATTCCCGCCACATCATCTCCTTTCACATTTTTTATACCTTTATGTGATCAGTGTTTGTGTAGTAGTACATCAAACTCCAAGCCACCAAAGAGGCTCCTTGTGAGTCATACACCTGATCCCCAAACCGTCTGTCCAGATGGAACTTGGAGAGTAATGGAGCCTGTCTTACAATGATTTTTGGAGAATTTCACATTTTTTGCAATCCATCCACCCCCCACCCTTTTTTCCCATTTTGCACATGGGGTCAAAGTGTCACTTCAAGTGGCAATCTTCTAGAGCTAGGGTTTACGCCGCCAGATGTCTAGCCCCATCCTTGGTAGAGCTTCCACACCACACACCTGTGGCCAGTTTAGAATATCCAGTTCACCTACTTCTTGTCTTTGGAATGTGGGAAGAAGCAGGAGCAGCTAGAGGAAACCCCACACGAACACCAGGAGGACAAGCATATTCTGCACAAAGGGCACCCTAGTCGAGAATCAAACCAAGGAACCTTTTGCTGTGAGGCAGCAACACTATGCATTCTGCCACTGAGCTGTAACATATGATCTGATCCTGTCATTTTTATTCACTCCTCAACTGTTGGGTTTGGATCCGAGACTCAGATGCGACTTGGCCTCTTCTTCCAGATTGTACAACACTGAAACTCTCAAGCTCCCCCCTTTATTCACAATGCCCTAGTCACCATACATATCTCAGATCTTGTTTGCCACCATAGCATTACGATGTATGTTGCAAAACTTTTGAGCGAGCCTTTAGAGTTTTTGTGAGTTTAACTATTTTCTTTATATTTATTATAGTTGTTATACCATCTTCTTCCTCCCTTTAACCCTTTTATATATCTAAGGTCATAATATTATCTTTTTACTCTTAGAGTAATCTTGATTACTGTCTCTGGTATCCTGTCCCTTTGTAGTACTTTTTAATATGCTGTCTTATGTTTTAACATTGTTGGTAATTTCCTTTCTTGCTAGCAAAAAAAACAAAAATCTTCCATAATTTCCATTTCTACATTAAGATGTGTAATAAACCTTCAGGGTTTAAAAATGTGGGATCTTTGGCCACAAAATTCCAAGTCAGACTCACATTCAAAGTTTGTGTGCTGTTTAGGACCTTCTTATCTAGATTCTGACTGCAACATTTATTTATTTTACATTTATTTACCGCGATAGTCCAACTGGATACATGTCCATTTTCAGAGGAGGCCTGGGGAGAAAAGCTCCACATAGACAAACTTACATAGATTACACAGAAGTTAACAAACAATTATAAAAACAAAGTGATTACATACAATGGCTTAGTAGTGTTCCCTAGTAGGGACTCTCAATTCTCATAGACAGACACAATTAAAAGTAAGAGACATCAGATTGGAAGCAGAATGTATAAAATGTATGCATAAAAACAAAAAGAAATATCACTATGGTTTGTTTTCTTTTCTGTATTAATGTATGTGTGCCCATGACACCATTGCAATTTAAATTTAATCAAGACATTTAAAAAATAAAGAAATAAAGCAGTTAAGTTCCAAAGTTACAGAAATTACATGTCTGTGTGATCTACTGTTTGTATAAAGTTCTGTTATGAAAATCTCAATAAAATGCTGCCATTTCATATGTAGTACACTTAACCAGAGCAGTGACTACCTGTTAGGTGTTTGTCAGAAATGCATCTTTAGATGGTGCAGCTGCTGTGGGTGCTTTGCTGAAAACTTTCCCAAGACTATGTGAGATGGATGAGATCTCTAGTTCTAGGACTTTGTTAGAGCCCCCATAATGGTCAGTCAGGAGAATAAGCTTTGCAACACTTTCCTACTGGTTGATGAAAATGGACCCCATTGTACCTGTTAGAAAAATCATGTACTTAATGTAATGATAGATCAGGATGAGCAGGTGCAGTCCTCATCAACATGCCCATCTTCATTTCTCCTGCCTCATGGTCGACATGGCTAAGGGGATGTTTTGGTGTTAATGGTGATATTTCTTCAGAAGGAGCTCTGCTTTTGAGTGACACACTCAAGGTCTGGGCCAGAGACTAACTCAAAGAACATTATGTCAGAAGGGGAAGGATTAGTAGCTAGGGAAAGCTCTAGATGTTGAGCTGACTGAAAGCACATCCTTTCAGTCCTACTGGTTGACGAGAATAGCCTACCCATTCAAATCTGTCATTTTGATAAATACGTAACTATTATGTATGCAGTATTGCTTACATCAGAACGTTATATGTGGTACGTATACTAGACTTAACTAGGTTTGTCTCAGCAGGAAATGTTTACTAGCCATTTGGACGAACAAGTGGTCTTACATGGAAAAGTGATAGTGAATCATACTTGAATAGGTGCTAATGAACTTTCTCTCGTGCTCTCTTTCAGAAATACCCGCCATTAAAGTACTTGGTTATAGTACTGAAACAGTTTCTCTTGCAGCGGGATCTTAATGAGGTGTTCACAGGTGGAATTGGTTCTTATTGCGTTTTTCTTATGGTAGTTAGTTTTCTACAGGTAAGAAACATTTACTTGTGAAAAAAATATTGAAATAATAATTCTCTGCAGTTTCATGTTTTTGTTGCATATTTTTGATTAAGCATTGCATGATGTCAAGAAAATGTTTCTTAAACCAACAGTATTACTCTTGAGTTGTCTGAGGCATTTGTTGCCATGTGAAGGACCGAGTGCTTCCCAATGTCCTGTTCCTGGCAGTGTTTGTCTTCTGTACCTATGTTGGCAATGTTATTGCACTGTCTTGCCCTTTATCTGTGGGATGACAGGGTATTATAAGCTCCACTCATATCATATCTTCTGCATTTCATTCCTGCTCATGCGTGTTTCAGTGCTGTTTGCAGACTGCTGTAGCATGCAAGTGTCACATAGTGGCTGTAATTTTTCACTTTATGTACAAGCAATCTAAATGGACCTGTGGGTGGTGGCTTTAAAAATGACGCATTTATTCATTCTGCCTCTTCTGTTTGACTTGACATTTGTATGTGCCATTTGTTTTTCATTTTGAAACCATTGGGTCTTTTTGTTGTTTAGGGAGCTGAATTCTTGAAGTGTTTGCAGCCATGGTTTATGAATTAGGCTTTTGTTGATGGTGGTTAAGTTTACCTGGTAATATTCCAGGTGTGTGTAGCTATATCTATATATGTACACACACACACATATATATATATATATATATATATATATATATATATATATATATATATATATATATATATATATACACACACACACGCATATATAAAATCTATGTACATGTTATGTGTGTGTGTGTGTGTATATATATATATATATATATATATATATATATATATATATATATATATATATATATATATATATATATATATATATATATATATATATATATATATATATATATATATATATATATATATATATATATATATATATATATATATATATATATATATATATATGTATATATATATATATGTATATATATATATATATGTGTATATATATATATATATATATATATGTATATATATATATATATATATATATATATACACACACACATATATATATACACACATACAAACACACACACAAACACACACACACATGTATGTATATATTTGTGTAAATATATAGCTCAGTTAGTGGTCGGATTCCTTAAGATTATTTGATGTGACATTTATTAAGTAAGATATAGTTGTTCTGACATTATTCTACTGTTTCTCATGGCCATCTCTTGCTTTTTTTCAGCTCCCAGTAAACTGTTGGTAAACTGCTCTGGGTCCCCTCCCCACACTGAGCGCAGCCACTAATTTTTAAACCAAAAAAGCCTCTTATGTGAATCAGGTAACCTCAGGAACAGGCTCTCTGACTTCTAATTATAAACTAATGTAGGTACTTACAGCTTAAAAAGAAAAAATGTGTACTTATTACATCTTAATGAAACTTTTTTTTTTTTTTTTTTTTACAGTATAAGAAACACTCCACCAGGGGGGACAGCTGTTAGCCACTATGCTAACCTTTTTGTCCCCCCCCCCCCACCTTGGAATTAAAACTTTTGTCTACTAAGAATTTCACCTTAAGCAAATGGTTGTAGGAGATATTAATATTTACTACTTAAGCAGTTTAAGGGTATAAATCTTCTCTGTTTAGTAACTATTAGTGAAAATAAACCAAACTCCGACTTGGGGTCCAAACTTTAGTTTACTGGAGTTAAAAAAAGACAAGGGAGTATTTACAAATTACATAACAATAGCAAAATAAATAAAATGACATCTTGCCTGTTCCGATATCTCTGATTGGCTTTTTACATTTCCTTCTCCAAGACCATGGTCAACCCACTCTGTTTACCCTCTCTAAGCTCGGGCTCACTACCCTATCCTATCCCCATTTTCCGCCCGCCCCCGCTATGCCTAAATTTATTTCTAGCTAACCCCTTCCACACCCCCCCCCCCATCATCTAGTCAAACCAGGTATACTCATTTAAAGCACAGCATTCCTTAATTAATTAACCCTACCCCTCTGAAACCAGAGATAAGTCAACTAAGCAATTAAAGACTAAGTACTTAACTAAAACACCAGTATCTGTACTCAAAACCAGCCATCAAAAGTAGCCTTTTCCATTTTTTACTCCCACTGCAACAGTATGATACCCATATACACAACTGCTGTAATCTTGATATTAACCGCACATTTTACCTCCTACCACATCCACTTAAATGATTCAATTCACTTCCATACTACCCTAATGTCCTCCTGTTCATATGCTGCAATATTCATAACATAAGGGAGTCTGCCTATGACTGACTCGTACGTCCGGCCAGTATCCAGAAGTCTTCTTATTACTGCAAGGTACGTGCTACGCTGTACAACATAAAGTGTATGTCGGCCATAAAGAGACATCAGGTATAAAGTGGTTATCAGCATGCCCCTACCTCAGAACTTTTCTGCCGCCTGTCCGAACGCGTGTTCCAGACGCTCACTTACCAGAACTGTGTTCCAGTTAACAGGTAAGTACCCATTGGGGGGTTTTCTTTCTAAAAATTTTTTGCTACTACTTGTTTGTTAAGTTCATGTCAGCAAGTAAGGGCAAGTATCAGTGTGGAAGGCAGATTCCATATAAAGATGCCCATGAACTTTGCCTCTTTTGTCTAGGCCCTGACCATGACCACACTGAGTGCTCTATTTGCAAGTCCTTTGTCCCCGAGACCCTCAGGAGTTGGCTAGCCTCTCTAAAATTATACTTAGAAATCCAGTGCCTTAAGCACCTCGCACATGAGATGGAAGTGACAGACCATTCGGATAAGCCTGTACAAGAGAAGGCCAAATAAATTGCAGCCTGAAATTTCAGCTGCTCCCTCTCTTCTGGTCATTTCTCCCGAGGCCAGTGTAGGCCCAGAGACCATGCTGGATGTGGTGGTTGACCTTCAGCGGATACCACAGTGGAAGCCCCGAAGGAGTCTGCCGGGCAGATCCACGAGGGAAGAGCAGGCATCCAATCAGGGCGATAAGAGGGAACCGAGGCTCGTTATCTCAGAAAGTCCTTGTGGCATCACACAAATCACAGTGCATGAAGATGTGCTCTCTGATATTGTTGAATGCAGGTCGACGTCCGGTCCTTCCACCTTTCACCATGTGGAACCCCCCGTAAAGAAGAAGAAGGTTAAAACTAAATGTGTCTCCTACTACACCTCAGCAGCCCCCTAATTGGCAAGTTTTTTTCTCAAAGCCTTTTTAATACCTTTATGGTCCTTCGCAAATCTTCTCCTTCTGTTCCTCTGCACCCCTTTTCTCTTTCCACAACCTTCAAAAGGGACAGCTGTTGACACTTCCTCAGAGGAGGAGGATTCCTCTGGAGTGGAGTCCTTAGCCTACTCTACCCATTTGGCTTCATCCTTAGGGTATGCCTTCCCAGAAGAGGAATCTAATAGTACAAACTCCCCTGGGAAGATATTTCTTTTGGAGACACTATTTTCAAAATGAAAGATTTTTTTTCAAGCAGGACTGCTCTCAAGTTTCCGGCATTCAGAAGGGGTGCTATGTCCTCTTGCAGATGGATTCCCCATCTCCTGCTGCTATCCCTCCACTCCTGCCTACCTTTCTGGATGTTTTCTCAGCTGCCTCCAATTGCCCAGACTCTCAGCCTCCTGGCCTCAAGTGTCCAGACAGGTTCTATAAGGTACCTGAGGACTGCCAGTTTCTTTTCAAGGCTCCTGCTGCTGATCTGGCTACCATGTCTGTTTCTATGGATAAGGCTTTAAAATTGCCACCATCTACTTCCTTGTTACCGTCTGATAAGGAGAGTAAGGTCATCAAATGTTTGGGGAAGAAGATTTACAATTCTGTCGCTTTGGCCTTCCATGAAATAAATTATCAGACCCACATGGCAAAGTACTCCCTGGCCCTTTTTGGGTGATGCATGGAAATTTTTGGCAGACATCCCAGATTCCCCAGCAAAAATCTAAATTAGCAGCTATTTTTGATTCTTCTGCACAACTGATTAGGCACTCCAAGTGCTGTTATGATGCTGCTGATGCCTCTCTAGGGCAGCTGCCACTGGGTCTGCCCTTAGAAGATACTCTTGGCTTAGGCTTCAACCTTTGCCTGAAGATTTCAAGGGCAAATTGCTGGACGCACACTTGGATAACAAAGCCTTGTCTGGGAGTTCAGCAGCAGAACTCTTCACATCTCTTTGGGAGAAAGGAAAGGAGTTACAGGACTTTAAACACATTCTTGTATCTCCAGTTCCTCAGTTTTAAAAGAATTACCCGGTTAAGACTGCATTTGTAAGAAAGCCATCCCTGTCTTCTTCTTCTCCTTCTCTTCCTCCTCCTCCTCTTTCTTCTTCTTGGTCTGTGACTACCAGCCACCAGGGCCATCCACTTCCTTGTCTCTGTCCCAGCCTATCTTTAGCTGCTTGAAAACAGATCATTCAGGGCTCTTGAGTCCTTTCCATATTCAATTCAGGGTATTTCATTATTTGGGAAAAATTTCCCTCATTCAGAGGGATTCCACTACCCCCCAAAGATCAGTTGAGCTTATTTCCTCAGGTCATCACAAACCTGATCTCTCAGGGACTATCCAAGAAGTTCCCACTTCCCAAAAAGGAAAGGGATTTTACTACAGGATGTTCCTGGTCCCCAGGTAGGATGGCCCTTGGATGACTCATCCTGGACCTTTCCCATTTAAACACCTTTCTCAGAGTCCCTTCTTTCCATATGGTGACTTTCCCTTTCCTTCTTCCTGTAATTCTTCCTGAGGCGTTCATGGTGTCCCTTGACATAAAAGATGTCTATCTTCACATTCCTATCCACCCAATGTTCAGGAAGTTTTTGCGTTTTTTTTTCCTTCCTCACATTTTCAGTTTTATGCTTTGCCCTTTGGTCTATCTATGACACCAAGGATTTTCACAAAATGTTTAGCTGCAGAATGCCGGGAATTCAGATCTTCGCTTACCTCGATGATGACCTGATTTTGGGCCAGTCCCCAGAACGTCTTCAGGAAAATCTTTCCTTCACTGTTCCCCTTCTGCAGAGTTTAGGGTTCACAATAAACTTCCAGAAGTCTTCTCTCAGGATCACATTTTCCTGGGATGCAGGATACAAACAGACAAAATGCTAGCCTCTCTTCCTATACAGAAGGTCTTGTTCCTGATTTTGATTTTCAGAACATCTTTCCTCTTCAGTCATTGACAGCCAGGGGCTTCCTTAGTCTCCTAGGGTACATGACATCCGTTATCCCCATGGTACCCTTAGCAAGACTACACATGAGGAAGTTACAGTGGTATCGAAGAACTGTATGGATGCAACATTCACATCTTTTAGAGTTTCTGATCCCATTCCTTCCTTGCATAAAAAGGGAACTAGAATAGTGGATCCTGCAGGTAAACAAAAACCCTGGCCTTAGCTCTGCAACCACCCCTTCCTTCCCTAGAATTATTCACAGATGCTTCAGACACAGGTTGGAGTGCATCTCTTCAAGGCTGGAGGGTCAGAGATGTTTGGTCTGCCGAACAAGTTCAGGAAAGATAATGTAAAGGAGACAAGGGCACTAGTGTTTGCATTGCAAGTCTTCAAAAACAACCTAGTTCCAGGAATACTGAGGTGGTTTACAGACTCCAGCTCTTTGGTACGTCAAGAAGCAGGGGCAAACGAAGTCTTACATTTTATGCAGACTAGCCCTACTTGCCTGGGAATTGGCCTTAAGCCAAATCACTCTTCAGGCGGTCTGTCTCCCCTCAGCCCAGAATACAGTGGCAGACTCTTTAAGCAGGTCCCTGACCCAGTCCCATGAATGGATGTTCCACAGGGACGTGTTTCTGGACCTAATCCATCATTGTGGTATGTCCTAGATAGATCTCTTTACCTCTCCAATGAACAGACAACTTCCAAAATTTTGTGCAGGGTCCCACATCCCCTGGTGTGGAAGGTTGATGCTCTCTCCTTCTCTTGGAAGGAGGTGTTTCAGTATGCATTCCCCCCTTGCCTCTTCTAGAAAAGGTCCTACTGGAGATTCAGCAGGATCAGCCAAAATTCTTGTTAGTGACGCCCTTTTGGCCAAGGCAGCACTGATTCCCCCTTCTCCTGCACCTAGCCAGGGGCAGTCATCACAAGTTACCCCACAGGATTCTTCTACTCGCACAAGACAAAGGGACCCTAGTACATCAACAACTGTCAACCCTGAACCTGACCTTGTGGGTGATAGGGTTTTAATCCCTTATAGACCTTTTTCAGAGGACGTGCTACAAGTTCTGCAGGAGGCCAGAAAACCCGCAACTAGGAAATCCTACATTTCCAAATAGAAAAGGTTTTCCTTCTGGTGTCACAAAAAGGGCATGGATCCACTGTCAGTTGATGATCCGGTGGTCTTGTCCTATTTGTGTTAATTGATGAGGGCTAGGTTGTCCTACTGTTAGGTGAAGGCTCACCTTTCAGCCATCTCTGCTTGTCTGACTGTGTCTCCACCTTTGGCCTCTAGGTTAGAGGTAAAATTGTTCCTTAAAGGAGTCCTTTATATCAGACACCAAGGAAACCAATATCTCCTCCTTGGGATCACAGTTTTGTCCTAGAGAAGCTTACTCTGGGACATTTTGAACCGGCAAGCTCCTCTTCCCTGCAGCATTGCACCTGGAGAACGGTTTTGTTAGTGGCCATTACCTTTGTAATTAGGATCTACTTCACCCTGTCGAAGGCCGACAATATCGAAGCTGATATTGTCGGCACCAATATGTCGAAAGCGAAAGTCATCGCGCATGTAAACGGAAATCTCCGTAAGGAGAGATTTTAGTTTACTGCAATGTAGTGCGATCTCGGAGTTGGTATATTTAAGTATCGGGGGGTGCAGGGGGGCTTGCCCCCCTGCATAGAGCAATTTGTGTTGTGTTTGGGTGGGGTTTTGTGTGTGTGTGTGTGTGTGTGTGTGTGTGTGTTTTCGATGTTCGGGGGTTTCGACATTTTCGTGTCGATTATTACACTGTCGACAGTTTGAGTTTTCGACAGTGTAATATAAACGCTGTAATTAGGGTTTCAGAGTTACAGGCCCTGATGTCCAATCCCCTTCACTGTCTTTCATAGAGATAGGGTTTCCCTGCGCACTAAACCATGCCTTTATGCCCAAAGTGGTAAATGAGTTATCCTTAAATCAGTCTATTAACCTTCCCCTCAGTGTCTCAATGAGAAAATATTGCACACTTTAGATGTACATAGGCAGCTCAGATGCTACCTTGACAAAACCAAGCTTTTTCAGTTTTCCTCCTATCACCCAAGAGCTCTGGATCAGTCAGTTTCCAAGCAAACTATTTCCAACTGGATTTCTAAAGCTATTTCCTTTTGTTGTTTGTCTAATGGTAAAACACTTAATTCCCCAGTGAAGACTCACTCTACTAGAGCAGTTTCTTTCTCAGGGGCATTCTTTAAAGGTTTGGACATTGGCTGTAAACTGGAGGCAGCTGCATGGTCCTCTGGCCATACTTTCACTAAACACTACAAGCTTGACACCATCTCCAATTCCAGAGCTGGGTTTGCAAGAGCAGTCCTGCATGGATTTGTAGAAAAAGCATCAGCTCATCCTCCTCTTCCCAACCTGTCCCAAGCTTGAGCTTTGGCATTCACCCTTATGTTATGAATGCTGCAGCATATGAATAGAAGGACATAGAATAGTTGTATAAAATCTTATTGTAAACATAGATGTCCTTCTCTTCTATATTCTGCAGTATTGCCTTCCCCTCCTAATGCTTGCCTAGTTCTCCCGCTGATATGGTTCTCAAGTAGGATCTCAGGTTTGTGCTGGGCAGCATACAGTTTTGAGGAAAGTGCGTGCTGGCATCTGCTTTATACTCGATGTCTCTCTGTGGCTGACATATACGTTATGTTGTGCGGAGTAGCACGTACCTTGCGGTAGCATGAAGACTTTTGAATACTGGCCGGATATACAAGTCAGCTGGAGGCGGACTCCCTTATGTTATGAATACTGCAGCATATAGAAGAGAAGGGCATCTATGGTTATGTTAAGATTTTACACAACTATTCTTTCTCCTATCCACAAAAAACAAAACCTAAAAAGCATAATCATATTCCCTTCAGTCTTTAACATTACACCCATCCAACATGCCCCCTACAGCCTTTTCTCACATCACAATTCTCCTCACATTTCCCTGAAATATGATAGTTGCGTAGTCAAAATCCTTAAAACCTTAATAACTATAGCATCTAAACCAACTCTTAGTGAAGACATCCACCCAAACCCTGGCCCAGAAACTAACCTAGATATATGATACCTCTCCAACCCACCAGCCAATCCCACAGTTTACTAAACTACCCTAGGATACCAACAGATCTCCTATTATTAAATGTCAATATCAGAAGCACTACTAACAAAATCATGAACTACATGCAACTCTATATATATATATATATATATATATATATATATATATATATATATATATATATATACATATATATGCCAGATATTGTTCTAATAACTGAAACTTGGCTAAAACCTGAGATTGGCAACAGTGAAATTCTTGCTGCTGAATACAGTATTCTACAGGTGGACAGAAAGGGCAAAAGGGGAGGTGGAATAGCCATCCTATTCAAAAATAACCTTATTCCAGAAGCAGTGAATCATAATGCCCCTTACTTTGACAATGCTGAACTGATCTTTGCAAAATAAAAGATTAACTCTAAAGTAAACATGTAAATATAATTGGAACCTGTATGCCATTGGGAAATAATAACCTGCGCAGTAGAAAACTTACTATATTGATCCTAAAGAGCTTTGCCCCAGGAAAAAGTAGTCATGGTTGACTTCAATATAGATTGGTTAACCTGCAACTCACAAAACCCCACTAACTACATCAACCTCCATGTCTTCATCCAAATTATTCAGTTACCTACTAGGATTGATAAGTCATCTAATAGGCACTCCATCCTTGATTGGATACTAACCAATAGACCTGTTGTGTCCTCTCACTGTGGCTGTCTCCCAGTTAGTCTTAAGTGACTATCTCCCATCCTATCTACTCAGGCATCGAGTAAACCCATTAAAACACACTACTTACCATCTAATAAGGACTAAAAGACACTTTAACTCCTAGTACCTCATATCCACCCTCAAACTTTGCAAATGGACACCACTTTAATGTCTGCCCCTAGAGGATGCTGTTAAATATTTTAATTCTACCTTCTTGAATATCTTAAATGTCCTAGCTCCTCCTAGAACTATAAGAATAAAATCTAACTTTGCCCCTTG
This sequence comes from Protopterus annectens, assembly GCF_019279795.1. NCBI lineage: Eukaryota > Metazoa > Chordata > Ceratodontiformes > Protopteridae > Protopterus > Protopterus annectens. Next base: position 410,911,344 of record NC_056742.1, on the reverse strand, counting down.
GCTAAGCAAAGAAACCAGGTTACTGCTAAAAAGGAGAGATAATGCCTGGGATCAGTGGTACAAAATAAGGTCTCAATCTGCTGAACAGGTATACCAAGATCTTATAAATCAGGCAAAGAGACTAGTCAAACAGGATAAAACGAACTACTACTGTAATATCCAAATTAAACACCAGAATAACCCGCAAAAGTTTTGGGCAGCTGTTAATAACATCCTCTCACCAGGTAATTCTAGCACACCCTCTCGATCTATCACAAATAATATAGCATAGCCACCCAATTCAATAAATACTTCACTGAGACCGTCTTATCTCTTAACAATTTTGGCCCACCCCTAATTCACTTCCTCCTGTATCATGTAATAACAAAGACATCTTTTCCTTACAACCTGTATCAACTGGCCTGATAAAAAAACACCTTAAAAAAATAACGCCCACAACCCTAGCAGCTGATAACCTCCCAGCCGGACTACCTTAGAATCGCTGCAGATGCAATCGCCTACCCTGTGTCCATTCTTATTAACAGATCCGTCTCCGAACACCAAGTCCCTGCTTTTTGGAAAAGCTGACATCTCACATGTCATTCCATTACACAAAGAAGGCAGTTCAGTAGAACTCTCCAACTATCGGCTGATTGCTATCCTATCACCTTTGTCCAAGGTTCTTGAGAGATGTATGCACACACAATTTATGGACTACTTACTGACTAGTAAACTTCGGTCCAATGCTCATAGATTTTTGTCCCTTCCACAGCACTACCTCTGCTCTAATGTCTTTCACTAATACAGTTAATTTTCATAGAAATAATGGCAAATTTGTATATTCTGTCTTTCCTGATCTGTCAGAAGCCTTTGATATGATCTCTCATAATAAACTTATAAAGATATTCTCTGATCTAAATCTAAGGCAGTTTACTCTTGAATGGTTCCAAGACTACCTCACTGGGCACCAACAAAGCAGTACAATGGCAACAAAACCTTTCTCCTCTTCTACCTGTAACCCTAGGAGTCCCTCAAGGATCTATACTTCGACCCCTTCTTTTTACACTGTTTACTAACAATCTGCACACTTCCACTTCATGCTTTTCTTGTTCAGTACGCAGATGATTCCACACTAATATGTGCTGCCCTTTTACAACGACTGCAGTTAATAACACAAGATTCTTTCTCAGCAGTTGAAGCATGGCTAATTTATAACTAATTTTGAACCCTAACAAAATCAAGCTCATGCTTTTCCACTCCATGAGATCCATGTGGCCCCCCCTCGTTCAAGGTCTTGTCCATGAATATCATCATTTCACCCATAGATCAAACTAAGCTTTTGGGTGTAGTGCACAAAAAACTTAGTACACTATATAAAGACAAGCAGTATCTCACCAACAACACAGAAGCCACTATTGCGAGAACACATTTTATCTTGACTCTCCCCTATGCCCCACTATTCTTACCAACCTAAGGAAATCTGATCTTGCTAAACTAAACTCCTGTTACAACAAAACTGCCCAGGTTTGCCACAGACTCTCTCTTCAGGTCACGTCATTGCATAGCACTCAGCAACTTAACTGGTTAGAACTTCCTCAACTCGTGCTTAATAATCAACCCACCATGGCCCATAAAAGTCTTAATCAACCAGAGAAAACCTCTTGTCTTCTTTTGGCTTTTCCCATTAGGGGTCGCCACAGCAGAACAGTAGTCCGCAGAACGATTGGCAGTGGAGTTCTACGGTGTCAAGTTGCAAGCCCGGCACCCAACCTTCCACAGAAGACAAGCACGCACACTCACAAACCTAGGGCCAATTTAGAGTGCCCAATCCACCTGCAGCATGTCTTTGGAATGTGGGGAGAAACCAGAGCACCTGGAAGAAGCCCATGTGACTGCAGGGAGGACATGCAGACTCCACAAAGAAGGCACCCCAGCTGAGAATTGACCTGGAGAACCTCTTACTGTGAAGCAGCAATGCACCACCGTGACTCCCCGTAACCAGAGAAAACCCCTGCCCTTCAAAATCAACTACTCAGTACTCCAGTAAACATGTCCTATGATCTAATAATAAATCGATAACAAATGTAACCAAGACCAACAGTGCTGCAGGAAACTCACACTTAAGCTGTATAGCTAAAATCTGGAGCACATTGCCTATACATATAGTATTTTCTATTAACTTAAGTCACACTCATCTAAAACATGGCTATGCTCTTGCAGTAATCCAGGATAGGTTGTTTCCCTATTTGAAAGCAAAGTGTACTCCGTCTTGCTTTGTTAAAGGCCAAGTCTTTTAAAGATAAAGATGTATACAACTATGTGAACCTTTTATTTATGTCTATGTATATGCTGTACATTGATTTTTGATTTATGTACATCACAACACACACTTGTTCTGACTCTCTCTGCATGCTTTTATTTATATATATATATATATATATATATATATATATATATATATATGTGTGTGTGTATATATATATATATATATATATATATATATATATCTATATCTATATAAAATGGGTTCCTATCAGATCATTGAAAGCCCATTTCACTAAAACCAAATCGCTGACAACTCATTTCGCCGAAAACCTATTTCACCGAAAATAGTACAGGCTGTGTATATGCCCTTTTCCCCATTGTAGTGCGACCCTGGAGTTAGAATATATAAGTAGGGGGGTGTGGGGGGCATACCCCCCCCCCACCTACCTTAGCTTTATACTGTCCAGTTCCTGTTAACCAGGTTAGTAGTTTATAACAACATTAGGTGGGGGGCTGCGCCCCACCCCACCCCCCTACTTATATATACACTAACTCCAGGGTCGCACTACAGTGGGGAAAAGGGCATATACACTGCCTGTACTATTTTCGGTGAAATGAGTTTTTGGCAAAATGAGGTGGTGCTGCGGTTAGCATTGCCACCTCACAGCAAGTGGTTCTCTGGTTCGATTCTCGGCTGGAGTGCCTTCTGTGCGGAGTCTTTATGTCCTCCCTGTGATTGCGTGGGTTTCCTCCGGGTGCTCCTCCCACATCTCAAGGACATGCAGTAGGTGGATTGGACACTCTAAATTGGCCCTAGGTGTGAGTGTGTGCCTTCTGTGGAAGGTTGGGTGCCGGGCTGGCAGCCCGACACCGTAAACCTCTAATGCCAATCATGAGTGGACAGATGATCTGCTGTGGTGACCTTTGGTCTTGGTGAAATGAGTTTCGGTGAAATGGGTTTTCGGTGATCTGATAGGATCCCATATATATATATATATATATATATATACACACACACACACACACACACACACACACACACACACACACACGTGTGTGTGTGAACTCTTTGCTTTGGGAATATTCCTAAAATGCGAGGACTGCAGTTGTGAAGTACTGTGCTAAACGATGGACAGCTTTGTTAGGATATATCATAAATGTGGGTTTATGAACAAATTCACTGCTGCAGTCCTTGTACCCTCCTCCCTCAGATGTTCATCGTGCATACAGCTGCAGTCATAACAGATGGGTTCTTCTGCTGTCAGGCAGGTCCTCGGTCGGCCGAATTCCAAAGTCTTGGTCCGGCGTCGGTTGTCGTCGCTTCTTCCCTGACGCAAGTGCGACAGGGGTATAAAAGAACCAGCCGATGCCATTTTCTTTAGTCTTTCTTGCCGTGCGGTGCCCGAAGCAGAAGCAGTTCGCAAGTGCCGGTCGGCCAGCTCCTGAAATTACGAAAATTTTGCAACCGAAGTCTTCTTGAAAGCCAAGTACCACGTTGGGGAAACTTTTCTTGCCTCAGACCGATGTCAGACAAAGTTAATAATTGTATTTCATGTGGGAAGCAAATACCGCATAAGGATTTCCATTCCCTCTGTATTCCTTGTTTAGGCCCAGACCACGACGTCTCGGTCTGTCGTTTTTGTGCTACATTCAACAAACGCACCATTAAGCGTCGGGCGGAGTTCGCCCAGCATTATTTTTGGCAAAAACTTTAACTATATTATGTCGTCGGATACTCTGACTCCAGTTTTGTCTAAAAAGCGCAAAGATAAGGACCGACACACGAGGTCCGCAGCCCCTACCGATACCATGCCAAAGCCGACTCCACGTGGTCCGGTTCTCAGCGAGGCGCCTACGCAGCCCCTGACTACCGATGACTGTTCCTTAGTGGTGTCTCCTGTGCCCGAGGTCGCAGGCTCCTCGGCCCACACCCCGACTACAGATAGCGAAGCCACTTTTGGCGGTGAATCTCAAAATGTGGACAGGTCTACCTCCTCTCAAGGTGTCTTCAGACCTTCCTCTTCTTTTTCCATCAAGGCTTTCACAAAGTCTAAAGCAGCCATGCATCCCAAGAGACAAGCTACACAGGGCCCATCTCCAGGCCCCATGCCTAAAAAACAGATGCTTAAAATGGCTGAGGATTTAGTTACTCTTATCAGGGGTTCTCAACCCCCCACGGACAAAAGGCCCAGAGTGGAGGAAGAATCCCCCTCCTCTGATCAGGGCTCCATTATATCAGAGCACTCTGATGAACAGGAACATTCTTACTCCCCTTTTGAAGACTCTGATGCAGAGGAGTCCATTCCCTCTGTATCCCCCAGAGGATTACTCATTTGGGGAAACTTTGCATACCTTAAGGGAACACTTCCACTGGGAAGGCCAAGATTATTCTGATTCTAAGAAAAGGCTTAGGGAATTTCTCTTGCTACCTCAGCACAGGCCTCTGGCTATACCTCCTGTCTTGGACTTACTAGATGATGTGTACTCGGAGGCCTGCCTTAACCCGGATTCTCTACCTCCAGCCCCAGTCAAGCCTGACGGGTACTACAGGGTTCCTGACTCGCACCAATTTCTATACAAAAGCCATGCTGCTGACCCAGAAACTATCTCACAGGACCCCAAGGGAATTAAGGCCTCCACTGCTAAAAATCCATTACCTTCTGAGAGAGATTCCAGATCCTTACAAAGGTGGGGAAAAAAGGTATATACCTCAGCCACCTTAACCATGAGGGCTTTAAACTGTCAGTTCCATATGCTGAAGTACCAACAGTTTTTGTTATCACAATTGAGAAGTAAAATGTCACAACCTGAACAGCCACACTTGAAGGAGTTGCAGGATTTGATGCATAGTGCAGAACAAGTGGGTAAACATACCTTACAATGTGGTTTTGATGCTCTAGAGGCCTCATGTAGAGCTGCTGTTACAGGATCAGTCATACGTAGACATGCCTGGCTCAAGGAACAATCCTTACCAGATCATGTCATAAGCTAAATTACTAGATGCCCCTCTGCAAAAGGATGTATTATTTGGTGCTAATGCTGAGGAGGTATTAAGGAAAATGGAGGAAAAGGCTAAATCAATGCAAACAGTGAAAGATTTTCTACAGGTACAACCCCCATGTTTCAGTAGAAATTGGCCTTCCAAAAATTGGTCCTTTCCAGCCACGGACAGACCCCAAAGAGGTAGATACAGGCGCCCGAGGGGCAGAGGACAATCCCAAGGATCGTTTAGAGGCAGACAATGGCAAGCTCCTACACAAAGAGGTGGTGAGGATAACTCGCAATCTTTCAGAAAGCAAGCCCAATGACTTTCCCCTTTGCATGCCAAGCAAGACACAAATGGCAGCACCCTTAGGCAGAAAACTGGCATTATTTTAAATAAATTGGCATATTGTCACAAAAGACAGATGGATCCTGGACATTATAAACAGAGGCTACAGATTCCATTTTCTCACCCTTCCAAAAATGAGAGGCATGCCAAACCTGCCACACAATCAAAGGGCAGAGGCACAAAGACAAATTTCAGATCTCATAGACATGAAAGCTATTCAAGATGCATAGTCATACCCTTCGGGAAAAACAAGGTTACCCCTAGCTACCAAATAGGTGGCAATCCACTGAGTACAGAAGACGTTATCAGGGACCTGGGGACCCAGGTTGATAGTAGTCTGTCATTCGACACCCATGTAGCTAAAGTAGTTAGGAAGACCTTCTACATTGCCCACCTTATCATGAAGGGATTCTCATCTAGATCAAGGGAGGTCATAGTCTCCCTATACTCATCACTCATCAGACCAATGATTGAGTACAATGCCCCATTCGGAATGTATCTGACCCGACACTTGCAGCAGCTGGAGAGGCCACAAAAGTTCCTCACCAAAAGGATAAAGGGTCTCAAACATCTGTCCTATGCTGCCCGACTGAAAGAACTCCAGCTCTATTCAGTAAACACCGCTTGCTCAGAGGTGACCTTTGCCTAACATACAAGGCCATGTCAAACCCAGATTTGATGAATATGCTTCACCTCAAAAATCTAGATCCGTCAGAGCCACAAGGGCGGAGACTTAAACCTCGACACAGCTATTAATAGGACGTGCTGGAGGGATAGATTCATCACCCAAAGACTCCCTATGCTGTGGAATAAAATCCCGGTATATGTGAGGCAGAGCACCTCGCTGGCCTTGTTCAAGAGAAATCTTGACCAATGGATGGGAGATCGCAGATATACCCCAGGGATTACCTCAGTGTCACTGCTCAACAGAGGCACAGCAAAATAATGGGTATAGTTCCCCATACTAAAGGGGTGGCGTAAGCCACAAAACTATGGGCTAGGCTTGTAAATGCCCTCGGGCAGATAGCCTAGTATGAACCTATGAACCTATGAAGAGGTACCTACGCACGAACAAGGTCAAGGTTTTTATTCCAGACTATTCCTGGTACCAAGGAAGGGAAAAGATTGGAGACCTATTTTGGACCTATCCATCCTAAACACATTTCTACTCGTACCAAAATTCAAGATGCTCACTCTACAGCAGCTTCTTCCCATGCTGGGCAAGGAGTCTTGGCTGGTAACATTGGACCTCAAGGAGGCATACCTGCATGTCCCAATCAGACAAAATTGCAGAAGATATCTCAGATTTCTTGCAGGTTCAAAGCATTATCAATTATCTGCATTGCCCTTTGGCTTATCTACTGCGCCCAGAGTATTCACGAAATGCCTGGCATCAGTAATTGCCTACTGCAAACTTCAAGGGATACAAATATTACCCCTATTTGGACGACTGCCTGATCCAAGCGGACAGCAAGCACATTCTTCTGAAACATCTGGCTTATGTAATAATGTTGTTGAATTCTCTGGGATACACAGTCAACAAAAAGAAATCAAGGCTAATACCCTCTCGGAAAATAATTTTCCTGGGTGCCAACTTGGACACAAACACCCAGATGGCCTACCTCACGCCAGAGAAGCAGGGGCAACTAACTCAATACTTCAGAACACTAGCAAATTGCACCAGGCTGACTGCAAGGAAAATCCTGTAGGCTCTGGGATTCATGGCATCTTGCATCTTACTAATCCCACGTGCAAAGCTGCATATGAGGAAACTTCAATGGTACCTGAAAAACCTATGGTCTCAACACAGCCACAGTTTGGAAACAATAATACCACTAATTCCATGTCTTCAAAAGGAATTTCTGTGGTGGGCTCAAGCATGCCAAACAAACGCAGGTCTCCCATTCAGCAAGCCTCAAGCAAATCAAGTCATCACAACAGACGCCTCTGACTACGGCTGGGGGGCGCACATGACAGATCGGTGCATTCAGGGCAAATGGTCCCAAAAAGAAAAGCACCTTCACATCAATCAAAAGGAAATGCTAGCAGTAATAAATGCTATTATAGCTTTCAAAGACCTTCTGCAACCATTTCAACTATTGATAAGGACGGACAACACCACAGTAATGTGGTACATAAACAAACAGGGAGGAACCCATTCATACCCCCTATGCAGACTGGCCATGTCACTTTGGAACATGGCCCTGGACTTACAAATCGAACTACAAGCACAGTACTTGCCAGGCAAGGAAAACACGCTGGCAGACAACCTAAGCAGAAATATTACAGATCCACACGAATGGAAGTTGCATCCTCAAGTTTTTACAGAGATAATTCAAGCATGGGGAAGGCCAGACATAGATCTCTTTGCCTCCCACAAAAATCACCAATTGACAAAATTCTGCTCAAGGATTTTTCATCCAAAGGCCTGGAGAGTGGACGCTCTCTCTTTCAGTTGGACATCAATGACAGTTTATGCCTTCCCACCTCTTCCTCTGCTGCCCAAAGTTCTATTAAAACCAGAGCAGACAGACCAAAGATGATTCTCATTGCTCCAGACTGGCCAAGACAACACTGGTACCCACTCCTGAGGAGCCTGACGCATTCCCCACCATGGACCCTGCCTCTAATGACTCTTCTTCTGACTCAGCACAGCTTCAAAACTCTTCACAGTCAGCTAAAAACACTCAATCTAGCCGCATGGAAGATTCCTTAGCATCACAACAGACTCTACTCTCCAAGGAGGTGCAGGATGTCATTTTGGAGGCCAGAAGGCCATCTACTAGAAAAGCTTATTCCACAAAATGGAAACGGTTTTGTGTTTGGAATGAGAAAAAGGGCCAGGATCCTGGAAAACTGAATTTACCTCAAATATTACAGTATCTAGCTGAGCTGCTAAGCAGTGGACTTTCATTCTCCTCCATCAAAATCCATGCCTCAGCCATTTCTGCAGAATACAACATTGATACACCCTTATTCTCTCACCCCCTCTTAAGACAGTTCCTCAGAGGGGCTAAGAATCTAAAACCCCCAAGGAAACAACCAATACCTGCTTGGGATCTCAATTTCATTCTTGAAAAGCTGACCTTGCCTCCTTTTGAGCCAGCTGCCTCATCAGATTTGCAATATTTGTCCTGGAAAACAGCTTTCCTTCTGGCTATTACCTCAGCTCGTAGGGTATCGGAACTACAAGCTCTCATGGCTGTGCAGCCATTTATCATCTTCCATCAGGACAGAGTTTCCTTACGAACCAACCCGTCCTTTATGCCAAAAGTGGTATCCAGGGTAGCTTTGAATCAGGCTATACACTTACCTACCTTTTATCCTAATCCTCAAAACAAAGGGGAGAGATTACTACATTCCTTGGACATCCACAGACAACTGCGTTATTATTTGGACAGAACAAAGCCTTTCAGAAAATCAGAACAGCTCTTTGTGTCCTATGCTATAGGAGCTCAAGGAAAGCCAATTTCCAAACAGACAATCTCAAAATGGATAGCCCACTGCATACGCTTTTGCTATTCTTTTCATGGCAAAACTGTACCTACAGGCATAAGATCTCACTCCACAAGGGCCACGGTTACCTCTGCAGCTTTTCTCAGAGGAGTTCCTACCAAAGATATTTTGGAAGCAGCCACTTGGAGTTCTGTGCATACCTTCTCCAAGCACTACCACCTTCCATTATACTCCAAATCTAGAGCGGGATTTGCCACAGCCGTCTTGCAGGGCATTCTGGCTCCTCCTAGCTCCACCTAGTGACTACCACCCCTTTCTTAGCTTTGGGATTCTATCCATCTGTTATGACTGCAGCTGTATGCATGATGAACATAGTACAGTTTTGTACCTACCATAAATGTAGATGTTCGAGTGCTAATACAGCTGCAGTCCAGGTTTCCCTCCCTCTTTCCCCTCTTGGGACAGGCCTATTGGCTAACACCTCCTCATGCAACCTGATTGGGGTATTCATTCTTGATGTATTTGCTTGCACTACTGTATTTTGATTATATGGCATTGCTTTATTACACAAATTTATGTATTGCCTTCCTTCTGGGGGCACCTGACATCTGGGGCAAGAAAAACTGAAGAAAATGGCGTTGGCTGGTTCTTTTATACCCCTGTCGCACTGACGTCAGGGAAGAAGCAACGACAACCGATGCCGGACCAAGACTTTGGAATTTGGCTGACCGAGGACCCGCCTGACGGTAGGAGAACCCATCTGTTATGACTGCAGCTGTATTAGCACTCGAACATCTACATTTATGGTAGGTACAAAACTGTACTTTTTTTCCAGTTGTAACTTGTCTAACCTTTTCTTAAGTGGTGTGGCTCCCTTGTCCCTTCTGCACATTCTGCCTACCTTTCCTGCAAGGTTCTCCTCCTCTGTTTTGTCTGCTGTTACTACCTGGGAAGGAAGACTGAGGATCTGTGGGGCAGACTTGAGACACCCAGGACTTTTCCATCCTATATGGTGAGGCTTTTACTGTGAGGAATTCTTCCTGGCTTGTAGCTAGGGCAAGAAAGATGTGAAGATGGTGTTTGCTAACACACCTCTTACACCAGTGACACCCTCGCTCCCTAATGGACAGGCCTCAACTGATGCCCTGGGAAAAGGTAAACTTCTGGAAATCAGACTGGCCAGTTGGGCTACATGCATGCAAGATCTCACCTGCAAAATAAGAACCCAAAGTAGGAAGAGTTCCACAGCTCGCAATAATCCACACCAGAAAGTCGCTAAAGAATGTGGGACCCAAAAGGTGAAATACTTCATTTATTGTAAAAACCAGTAAAACTTGAGCACTTTCATCCCAAAGTCAAAAGGGACTTCACCAGAGTAAGGAATGTAACAGACTTCCTGAAATTAAACACAAAAGCCCGGGAAGATGTGTACTAAGAGATGTTTGATTTGATGTTACTGTACCATTAAATTCAAATGTCCTTTGGTTACCTTTTCTCTGGCTTTTGTGTTTAAATTCAGGAAGTTTGCACCTTGCTGGAAGGAAAAGAAATGTACATGTATTATTGCAACTGAATTAAATGTTTAAATTGTAACATCATCCACTGGAAGTCTTAATCCATCTGAATTTGCAAAATATTCTTGAAATTAAATTACTTTATGGGTTAAGCCATAAAGATGTTATCCACAGTTTTGAATGAAGCCAAACACACAATGTCTGTGCTAGAGAATAGGTGAGGCTAGCTAAATACTATTTTTCTATAACTGCCTGAAACTTTCCATTGGTGTTATTGTTGATATGCCCTGTGCCTGAAACTCTCTTGTTTACTGTAAGTAGATGTTTAGTATTTTCATGTTGTTTTATTTATTATTAAATATATTTAAACGTTTTGTTGTGACTGGTACTTTTTAGAAAATATTTAAGTTGTGAGAGTATTTGCACATATTTATTTGGTGATAACTCTGGCCACTCTTGAAAGCCTGGCTGTTTGGTCAACATTACCATTTGTATTAATGTTAACTTCACTCAGTATAATTGGATACCAGTTAAGAGTCTTATAGTAACAGACTGGTGGCAGTGATATCTACCTTATAGTCAGGGCAGAAGGGGACACAGCGGGTAATCAGTGCCAGCCTTTCCTGTGTGTGTGTGTGTGTGTGTGTGTGTGTGTGTGTGTGTGTGTGTGTGTGTGTGTGTGTGTATCACCTACTTGGGACAGGGACACAAAGTACTGGTTTCACAGAGAGGGTGCTGGAGGGCTTGGCTTGGGCATTCGGCTGAGGACCTAACACTACAGCTGTACCAGTGAGGAGTCTTATTGGGGACCTGGAGAGAGGCAGATAGAGGTACCCAGACCCCGGGCTGATTGTGTTCCCTGTGTGCACTTAAGGAAAATTGTTCATGATGCAGAGAGATCTGCATCTGGAAATACTGAGTGTAGCCATTTGTATTCCAAGAGAACGTTCCTTTTCAGTGTCAATGGTGAGGATTCAGGCTCCTTGATTACTGGCCGAGCGTGGGGACATCACAAGCTTATGCAAAACCTTGTTAGTACAGAGTAAGACCATGAAGGACTGCAGACAGTTCCTTCTCAACTGTATGCTCAGATACCAGAGGAAATTACTCAGCCAAGCCAATTTCCTTTGTCAGAAGGTAACATAAGCCTTCTCAGAAGCACAGGAAGGCACCTACAGAAACATTTCCAGAAAAATCTGAAAGGGACCCCAGATCTGGGAGGCTTTCCTTCACAGATAAGTCTCTGTGACCATCTTTCCAGCCCTTTCCTCATTGGTCCTAGTCCTGCCCTGTCAAAAAGGCTCACTCTTTCCATTACAGATTAGGAAAAGAGTACCACAGACAAGTGGGTACTTATCAAAAACATTTATGGCATGTCCTGGAAGGAACTCCTTCCCTTCAGAGGCATTCCCACAACTAGTTAAAGTCTTCCCCTGCCATCCTTTGAGAACTGCAGTCTCAAGGCACCATAGAACCAGTTCACCCTCAGTTTATGGGATGATGATTCTACTCCAGACTGTTCCTAGTACCAAGAAAAGAATGACAGTGGAGAATTATACTGGAACTCTCCCATCTCAATAGCTTCCTCAAGGTACTCATTTTTCAAAATGCTTTCTCTTCAGACCCTTCTCCCCTTTATTTTCCAAAGGCCTTTCTCATGTCTGTGGACTTAAAGATGCTTACCTGTATATTCCCACATGCCGTTCTTGTAGGAGTATTCCACTGCCTAGGCAATCTGCTAATCCAGGTGTCTTTGTTTCAGGTCTTTCTGCAACATCTCACATTCACTCTCACCCTCCTCTAGTAACTGGGTTTCACGGTCAGTTTCAGGAAGTCTTCCTTCACTTCACTCAAAACCTAATTTTCTTGGGTTGCAGGCTAGGTACAAAAACATGCAGGCTTTCTTGCCCCAGGAAAAGTGCAGAACCTAAGTACTTCAAGTCTGTATCCTTTAATTACAGCATTCACTCTTCTTGGATAGGAGTCCATCCGCATGGCACATCTTGACTTGGTAATATTTGCCCACTCTTCTTTGCAAAAGCACTCCAAGTCTGTCAGATTGAGAGGGCATCTCTTATGCACAGCCCTCTTCAGGTCACCCCACAGATTTTCTTTTGGATTTAGGTGTGGGCTCTGGCTGGGCCATTCCAAAACTTTAATTTTTTTTTTCTGTTGAAGCCATTCTTTTGTTGATTTGGATGTATGCTTGGGGTCATTGTCATGTTGAAAGGTGAAATTCCTCTTCAGCTTTCTTGCAGACACCTGAAGATTTTGGGACAAAAGTGACTAGTATTTGGAACTGTTTATAATTCCCTCCACCTTGACTAAAGCCCCAGTTCCAGCTGAAGTAAAGCAACCCCAAAGCATGATACTGTCTCACCACCATGCTTCACCGTGGGGATGGTGATCTTTTGGTGCTATGCAGTGTTGTTTTTGCACCCAACGTACCTTTTGGAATTGTGGCCAAAAAGTTCAACCTTGGTCTCATCAGACCATAACATATTTTCCCACATCTTTTTGGGAGACTTGATGTATTGTTTTTAAATTTTAGTCGGGCTTGGATGTTTTTCTGTATAAAAAAAGGCTTCCTTCTTGCAGCCCTATCCCATAGCCCAGACATATGAAGCGTACGGGAGATTGTTGTCACATGTAGTACACAACCAGTACTTGCCAGAAATTCCTGCAGCTCCTTCAGTGTTGCTGTAGGTCTCTTGGCAGCCTTCCTGACCAGTTTTCGTCTAGTCTTTTTATAAATTTTGGAGGGGTGTCCAGTTCTTTGCAACATCACTGTTGTCCCCATATTTTCTCCACTTTTTGATGACTGTCTTCACTGTGTTCCATGGTATTTCCAATGCTGTAGATTTGTTTTTGTACCCTTCTCCTGACTGATACTTTTCAACAATGAGATCCCTTTAATGCTTTGTAAGCTGTCTGCAAACCATGGCTTTTGCTGTAGCAGGCAGCTGAGTACATGTCAGGAAAATTCTTATAGGAGAGCTGAACTTTATTTAGGGTTAATAAGAGTCTCTCTAATTGATGGCAGGTGTGTACCCAAGAAGACTGTAATTAAATCAAAAGGTGATTCAACAAAATATTAGTTTAAGGGTCTGCACACTTATGCAACCAGCTTATTGTACGTTTATAACAGATTTGTTTAGTTTTCAATTGAATTGTATGGGTTATAGGTCACATTAAAGGTGGGAAAAGTTTTGAAATGATTTATTGTGGTCTCATTTTATATGTCACAAAAAACTGCCATTTTAACAGGGGTGTGTAAACTTTTTATATCCACTGTATCTGAGAAAACTTCAGTGGTACCTGAAAAATATATGGTCCCAATACTCTCTCCCCCTGGACACACTAATCCTGCTCTTGCCTTGTGTCAAGGAGATTTTATGGTGGGTTACAGAGATGAACCCCAATCTTTATGCCTTCTACTAAAGATCCAAAATGAAAAGCCAGTTTACTGGTGATTCCCTTTTGCCATGGCGGCATTGGTCCCCCCTTCTCTATCATTTAGCTAGGGTTAGTCGCAGTAGGCTACTCCACAAAGTGGACCTGATCACATAGCAGAAGAGCTCATTGCATCATCCCAACATGTCGTGCCGCAGCTTAAGCCTATGGATGGTAGGATTCTGATTCCTTCCAGGCACCTGTTTTCTCAGGACATGCTCCAGGTTTTCCTGGAGGCAAGGAGACCCATCATATGTAAATTCTACATAGCCAAATGGAAGAGATTTTCAGTATGGTGCCAAACAAACAGTCAGAACCCTGTTAAATCAGAGATCTGTCTTGTGTATTATCTTAGTGCTGTGAGCTCATGAAAAGCAGTCTAGCTTATTCTTCCATTAAAGCCCATCTTTCAGCCATTTTGGCATGTCTTCCCCTCAACATGTCTGTTATGTCCAGGCTGGAGGTTAAAGAATTTTTCATTTTTAAAAGGGGTTCTGCACTTAACCCTTCAGAGAAGACCTGTTTCACCCTCTGGATCTCAACTTTGTGGTGGAAAAGCTCACTCTTGTCTCCCTTTGAACTAGAGGCTGCTTCTACTCTCAAATTCTGCACCTGGAAAACTATTTTGTTGCTGACTGTCATATCTACTAGTAGAGTCTCAGAACTAAAGGCACTCATGGCCCGTTCCTCCCTTTTTCATCTTCCATAAAGACAGTGTGTCCCTGAGGGTCACTTTCTCTTTCGTGCCAAAAGTGGTAAAATAGGTCTTTCTCAACCAGGCCATCAGTCTGTCAACTTTCTTTCCCAATCTATGTAACACTTCTTTACTCCCTAGATATACATAGACAACTAAGATTCTATCAGTACAAGACTAAGTCTATTCATAAGTCAGACCAACTGTTTGACACTCTTATGGATTCTAAGCTGGGCCAGCCATTATCTAACAAACCTTTGCAAGGTGGATTTGTAAGCCTTTTTTCTTTTGTTAACCTTACCATGGCAAATCCTTGCCCTTTTCCCCAGGGGCTCACTCTATTAGAGCATTAGCTTCTTCTAGGGCTTTCTACAAATGGGAGATTCAGAACCATCCTGGAAGCTACTAACTGGTCTTCTGTACACACTTTCACTAAACACTAAATAATTGAGGTCTTTTCCAGGTCAATGACAGCCTTCACTGGGCGAGTTCTTTCTGGCCTTTTGGACAGTTCTCACCATACTCGACCATCCTTCCTTTTGTAAAGTACCTTTCTGTTTGGAATACTGCATTAATTTGATACTAAAAAGCCTATCTTAACTCTTTAATTGTACTTACTGTTTGCACTTTTAAAATCATTTCTGTGAGCATTTAAACTGTTTTAACTGTTGTAGGCTACACACTCAAGTGTGCTAGCCATTTTATTGTGCTTTAAAGTGACTATTTTATTTTAACTGCCTTAACGCCTTAAAAAAGCAAACAAAAAATAAGCTATTCTACACTTATTTCCCACCTTTCTGAAGCTAATAGAGTCCAGATTTCAGAGTTTGCTGATTCTAGGGCTATATTGTAGTTTCTGTGTTGCCCATAACTTACTTGGATAGAAGGAAGTTTCTCTGTTCACCACTGAGATTGGGGAGCTTTGAGCAGCCTATCTGTCCCTGGAGGAGTGGTTTTCAGCTCAGAATTTGTAGTTTATTGGTCATTTTGGCTTAATTTCGACCCCTTTCATCTTTCTGCTTTAAAAACCCGCATTTGTGCGGTTTTGCGCAGCGCAGTTAGCTAGGGTTAACTATCCCAGGCTCCACAAAGTCTCCTCTTCAGTTTTTCCCTTATAACTGTTCAGTCTTTCAGCCTAAAGCATTCAGACCTGCACGTTTTAGCCCAGCACTTGTTCTAAATCTACTGCAGCACTAATTAACCCCCAGCACTCAACCCCGCATCTGCCAGAAGGGAATAGTCTATATACTTCCCTACTTGTCAACTACTTCCCCACTTAACAAAAGCAAACAGTCTTTACTACTTATTCAGGCATGCCCAAGAGACAGCTCCCGGTGTACTCGCCAGCCTACCTGATGAACTTGGGCATCTTGAGGCAATGTTACAACTGCCTCATGTACACAGACAGCCCTCTCCTCCTACCACCAAACACTAACACTTGCAAGAGATGCACTTATACAGCCAATCTAGAGTCAATGCTCTCTCCAATCAAGACTGGAACAGACAGTCAAGAGAAGGTAATAACTCGCAGCACCCCACTCACTACACATAGACCAACTAAACCAACACCTCCAAAACCCACACATAGTAACACCAAGATATGTACGGAGGCTCTGATTAAAAATCTAAATCTGCCTAGGCAACAGAGATCTCCAAAGCAGACACACAAGCAACCTCCTCCCATCAACACACTCCAAACAACACATAGCCCACAAACTCTGTGTGCCACACAGCCACAGCCCATAAGGCAAAACAGCACACCCAACACACTAGTGATAGGTGACGTTTATAGTCAGGCACACCGACATCCCACTCACCAGGCTGGACAAAGAGAAGGTTACTGCCAGCTGCTTGTCGAGCACCAGGATCTGCCACATAACGCATGCACTCAGGTCACTACAGGGCAAGTACAAATATGGCTCAGTCATTGTCCATGTTGGTGTAAATGACCTGAGATGTACCTCCCTGGACTACATGAAAAGAGACATGGAAGAGCTCTCCGATCTTGTAGCCCAGGCAGGTATGACCCAAGCCCTGAGTAGCATCCTGCCTTCACCAAGAATGATACCACAGTACAAGGATAAGATGATCAACTTCAACAGTTGGCTAAGTTTCTGGTGTCATTCAAAGGGGATCCAGTATCTGTCTGCCTGGGATGACATGCTTGACAGGCCACGATGCTTCACCAGAGATGGCCTGCACCTGTCACCCTGGGATTCAGGATATTGGCCAAGGCTCTTGCTGCCCCCATAGTGCCTTTTTTAGGCAAGGCTCAAAAAACAAACCCACCACCATAAGAACTACAGGTGGCAAAAAACTGAGGGCAATGTTGATCAATGCTAGGAGTCTAAACCTCAAAATGCACTCACTCGAGGCACTCCTCAAAATGGAGAACATCGATATCTGTGCAGTGACTGAGACCTGGTTCAAGGCTGCCGAGAGCACCCAAGCACTACCAGGCTATAATTCATACTACATGTTTCGGCCACAAAACCCAAACTGAAACACGAAGGGCGGAGGTGTGTCCATATTCATCAAGGACATCCACACCTCCAGGCTAGTTGCAAAAGACGATGCCTCCAAAATCATCCAAGTGCAACTAACCCTGGGCAAAAATTAATTCCAAATTGTAGCTTGTTATAGATCCCCCACCATGACCCAGGACTCTCACTCCTCATTCCTGTGAACATTGGGAAAAAATGAGGGTCCAACCAAATACCATAATGGGTGTTTTCAGCTACCCTAACATAAACTGGGAAAACTACTCTTGTACTAATCCCCTTGCTCAACGATTCTTGGAATTTATAAACTCTTAATGCCCTGGATCAACTGGTCAACACCCCCACCAGGGACAACAATATTCTGGACCTGGTCATTACCAGCTTGGTTGACCGGTGCTCAATGCCATAGATCTACTCTTTGCTTGTTAGATCAGACCATAAACTAATCACCCTAGATATCCACATCCCAACCACACCCCCACACAAGAAAACCATCATAAAAAAAATTCTCCAAAGCGAACTTCATGCTACTCAAAACTGAGGTGGCTAACTTTGTGACGCCCCTGCAGATGGATAACATAGTCAGAACAGTCATGATTGCTGAATCCTACACAAATGTACTGTACAAGCACCTGCATGAGTGCATGGATTATGCTATCCCCAACAAAACCAAGACGCTATCTTCCAAAAAAAGGAAGCCGATCTGGTGGTCCCCTGCCATTAACAAACTCTACAACAGAAGGAAGAAACTGTTACAAAAGAAAGTAAAAACCCAGGTATGGAGGAACTCACTGACTGGCCTCAGTAAGAAACTAAGATCTCTCATAAAATCCTCCAAAGCTAATTTTGAAAGAAAATTTTTGACGGATTCCAAAAACAACCACAAGGCATTCTTTAGCTAAGTCAAGAATCTCTATGGCAACACCCAGATCTCCGCCAAGCTACAACAGAACGGCGCAAAATATACAGAGCCAACTGATATTGCCTACATCTTGGCAGATAGGTTCACTGCAGACTTTACTCCCCCCTCACCCCCAAAGAGCCTATACTTTACCAGATGGCTGTAAAGCCCCATCAATCACAAACATGCCGGTAAAAACGGCACTCTCTAAAGCCAAAAATACAGCATCCATGGGACCGGACAACATCCCAGGCTGCATCTTACACGAACTCCAAAATAAAATAGCCCCCCACCTAAACTCCATGTTCAATCACAGCCTCACCACAGGCTATGTGCCCACGGAATGGCGCACAGCAACGGGTATCCCACTCCACAAAGGAGGAACCACCACAGACCCCGGGAACTATCGACCTATTAGCTTGACAAGCCTGGTCTGCAAGACCATGGAGCTTATCATCATGGAACTCATAAACAAAGACCTTGGTAATCTCCAAACTTTGGATGTTACCCAATTCGGATTTATGAAAGGTAGATCATGTCTCCTAAGCCCGGTAAACTTCTTTGAAACAGTTACCAAGGTCATATACGAGGGCAAGGTGGTGCACACAGCCTACCTGGACCTTGCTAAAGCCTTTGACACTATCCCCCATTCAGGAATCCTAAATATACTCATCAACCTTAACATAAACCCTTATGTCACTAGATGGTTGGCCAACTGGCTCACGGACAGAACCCACATGGTGAGAGTTGCAGACTCCAGATCCAACTCCAAGCCAGTGACAAGTGGAGTGCCCAGGGTTCAGTCTTGGGACCTCTCCTGTTTGGTATGTACTTCTCCGAAGTGCAAGAGAATACAGAGGGTCTGTGGCTAACCAAGTTCGTAGATGACTGCAAACTAGATGCCATTATCGATTCCCCTGCCGACGTAGACATCCTGAAAATGGGCCTCACCGAGACAGACACCTAGTGTCAAAATCATGGCCTCAAGCTAAATGCCAAAAAGTCATCCCCTTTGGTAAAAACACGGTACCCATGAATTGCCAAATGGGGGTGGTTCACTTAACACAGAAAGTGTGATGAGACCTTGGGACCCAAGTGGATAGTAACCTGTCCTTTGATAACCACATTGCCACAATGGTCAGAAAATCTTTCTACGTGGCCCACCTAATCACAAAAGAGTTCGCATCTAGAAATAAGGAAGTTGTCGTCCCACTCTACTCATCACTTATCAGACCCCTCATTGAAAACAATGCCCCGTTTGGGATGTACCTCACAAGAACACCTACAACAACTGGAGAGGCCCCAAAAGTACCTCACCAAGCGGATTGCTGTCCTCAAACAGTTGCCATATGCCGACCGGCTCAAGAAACTCCAACTCTACTCGCATACCACTTACTCCGAGGAGACCTCTGTCTGACATACAAAGCTATGTCAAACCCAGAATTGATGGACATGCTCCACTTAAAGAAATCCCAATCTCCCTGAGCTACACACTCTAGGGACCTAAACCTCACCACAACAATTAATAGGACATGCTGAAAGGATAGATTCTTGTCACAGAGACTTCCCATGCTCTGGAACAAAATTCCCATCTACATCAAGCAGAGCTCATCATTAGCACACTTCAAGAAAAACCTTGATAAGTGGATGGATGATAGGAAATTCACCCCTGGGATTATGTCTGGGGCTCTGTTCGGTAAAGGGGCAGGAATTTAACACTACATGGGTGGCGAAAGCCAATACACTGTTGGCTAGGATTGCTTTGGCCCTCGGGCCATTAGCCTAGTACCTACCTATGAACCTATAGTGATTTCAGTCAGAACATAGTACAGTTGTGTAAACTTGCCATAACAGTAGCTTATCCTACTGATCACTTTGCAGTATTCCTTCCCACCCTACTTCTCCATTTTCTTGCATATTTCTTGCTCAGGGCTGAAGTGGGGAGGGTCTCCTTTTTTTTACTGTTGTTCCCCTCCTCGCTGACTGCTACTCTGACTACTACTCTGTCAGTGACCCTCAGGCTGCTGGCTTGGAGATAGTCTAAGGATTTATGCTCGTATGTTCACTTATAAGATCCTGTGCTTGCAAGCTGAGGTAATTTGTTGGACATGTGCTACTTGGAAGGTTTGGGCTTTAGTACCCTGGCCATTCGTCAGCAATGAAAGCTCATGTGTTTGGAATACTGCAACAGTAATCTGCAAGACATCTGTTATTATGGCAATTTTTTACACATCTGTACTTTATTGAAACTTAGCTTAGGCATTCCTTTGCTGCCATTCTTATAAAAGCTGACACTTCTTCCAACTATCTTGTCATTTAGTTTTCCTTTCTTCTGCATTATTTTGGTGATGGTGGTGGACCAGTCTTCTGATATGCCTGATCATGATAGCGTGTCATGCAGTTATTACATTACAAATCCCACGTCTACACTTAACTCTGGATGGCCAAGATCCAGTCACATCAGGTCTGTGGTGAACTTTCCAATCTTTTTCGTGTCACCTTTACAGAAGGTTTTTGGAGGACAAATTAAATTCCCTTCAGGGACCCTTCGTTACCACCAGCTTGATGCTCATGTGATCACATTGGGCACCACTCTCATTAAGCAGGCAATTGCAGTGTTTGGAGTCATTAGGTACTGCAGCTTTACATAAATTCAGGAATTCAGTTTGACTTTCCTCAAAACATTGCTATTAATGTCAGATAGTCTGCTGGTAATTCAGTACCTGAATAAATGGAAGAACACATCATGTCAACTCTACAGAATGCATGTAGTTCATGTTCTGTGGGTCTTTGTCAGACATCCCCCAAAATCAGGTCTTCATTCTCCTTAATAGAGTTAATTTGCTGCCCTAGCTTGTTCTTGTAAGGTCGTTACCCAGTGGGGGACGGACTTGCTATTACTGGTTCTCAGTTGGAGGTGGCTGTTTAGCAGTGGTTCCCCCACTTCTAAATGTTTATTTCCATGGATGCGTGTTATGCTCAAAAGAAAATGACTGCTACATTTTGCAATTCCTTATTTGCCCAAATAACATTAGTTATTTTTCCTCCTGAAAATACCTGCGCAGAACTTATCTTTTTTGAGTCATCTGTGATCCTATCACACATAGAGCTTAAACTGCCAGAAGTCTTGTTGAATGTGTCATCTTAACACTTTTATGTTGACTTTGTATTCATCAGGGTAGTTTGATTAACTAGCTCAGTGCTTCAAAGTTCAAATAGTATATGATTAAAAAAAAAATGATGGATATGTCAAGTCATAGTTTTAATGTGTGTTCATAAGCAGCAGTTTAACTTGGTTGCTGCATTAACTGGTATCTTCTTTCTGTTCACTGAGCTTAACTGATCACCTTGAAGTCTAATTTCAAATGCTGTTGCTGTAGGTGTAGTTTAAGGTTTGTACCCTTTATGCTGCTATCACTCATCATAGAATTTTCACTGGCCTAGTCGTGCTTATTGAAGAGATCATATTGGACTACTCTGCCTGACCTCTGCGACTATGCAGTGTGTAACTTGAGATTTCTTCTTCTAATTACTTAGCTTGTCACACTTCAAAATTTCCAATAACCCCAACTCCTGTTGGCCCACAATATGATCTCATGTGTCAAGTTGTGCCAGTCTGTTCTTACTAACATTGCTTCATGTGTACTTTTTCTCTCTATTCTAGGCAATCTTCAGCACCCCCCCCCCTCCACACTGTTGTTAAGCGTATTCCTTCCCTTGCTACTGAGGAAGGCCTTGACATATCCAGGCAGCCATGTTGTCCTTGAGAGCATTTCTGTTTTAAGTACTAACCCTGGTGGCTGACCCGAGTGCGCCAGCATCAAAGTGGCAGTCTACTGTGCCCTTGCAGTGTGTGTGTGAGTGCTTCTGCCCATGTACTATGGGCAGCTATCACCAGCTTGATGAGCCAAACCATATCCCCAGTTAATATCTGTAACCTCTTCACCTGCTAGCCTACTTTTGTATAAGCCACTCAGCTAGACCACCATATCCTTCCCTACCTCACCCAGGATAAGCTGTCTGGTATTAGCTGCTCAGTCCTACTCCCCTTGCCCAGTTTTTCCCATTCCTGCTCCAGTATGAACTTTGCTGCCTTGCTGCTATCATACCTGTTGGTGGTCTCAGAGGTGTTAGAAAGTGAATGCTTTCCACTCTTCAGAAAACATTTGTTAAGCGGAGCAAGGTTCTCAGTTTGGGAAGAGAGGTATCCCATACCATCTAAGTCTTTTAGGTTACAAGTGATCCTGATGTGTAACTGAGAGACCTTCCCCTCCTTTTTGATGGTGTTTTGTCATTCCATGGACAGGTTAGGTGTTTCAAGTGTCTTGCACATTACAAATTTGCAGTGGACAAGACTGTTGCCCTACACTGGATGATTAGGCAGTTGCTTAAAGGGGTTCTGCATTTTTTGCCATTGAAGAGTTGCTGTTAGGACTACAACTGTTGATTGACAGGCTTGGTAATTCTGCATTGATACCAGCTGGTTCTGTGGCTGTATCCTTTGTTTATACTATGAAAGGTGTACCTCTTCATATCCAAACCAAAAGCCCACTCTACTAGGGCAGTCTCTACTTCAGCTGCCTTTTTTTGGGGATGCTTCTTTCGTTGTTAGTATTTCTGTGGTAGTTGCCTCATCACCTTTGTGTCTCATTATAAAGTATACATTCAGTCTGGATCTAGAACTTCTTTTGGTGCCACCATTTTGCGGAATATTCTGTCCTGATATCATCCGTTCTTTCTGGCTGGTGACTTTGTCCCACAGGTTGAGGTATATGGAAAAGACAAAAATTATACACTTACCGTAATGCTACATCCATGTTTTCTTTCCTCCTTCGTAACTATCCCTCCCTCTATCTCCTTTCCAAATTGTCATTGGTATACTTGACTCCTGGTGGGACTTGTGGGCCGGTCTGAAGTCTGTTGTGGAGACCCTTTTTGGGCTGATCCTCAGTCCTTTGTTAGTAGGATTCAGTATTTTGTGTCCGGTATAGTTGCACAAACTTGATCCAAGGAGATTTCAGGCATGCAGAGCATTATGGGAGATGAGGTGGAGTTTCAGACCTGAAGATTCTGAAATGCTGATCCCAAATCTGGTAACCCACAGGTTGAGAAACCAATACGATACCAAACTTTTACTGCAAACAAAAAATAGCAGAAACGGCCACAGCAGAAGAAACAGAGCACGGACTTTATTGTAAGCGCTTTCGGTCGAAACCTTCTTCAGACAAATACAATTAATACAACCACAAATCATCCTTAAATATGCAATGCATAATTAGGAAATAGGCACTAATTAATCTATTAATTGTTATGACCTCTTAAAGCTGTAAAAATATATATTTACCACACATGCTAATAAATATAACTTGTTTTGTATAAAAAACTATATATATGTATATGTATAATGTTATGGATACATTGAAACATTAAATCACCATTTTCTTTAAAAATGTTCTAACTTTATAAAAATCTTTTATAAAGATTTTTGTGTATATTAAATGTTAAATGATTATCATAGGTACTATTGCACAAGACTCTCCAACAAACCGGACTCATAGTTCAATTGAAAAACCATTAAGTGTATGAAAATATTAAAAACTATGTTAGTAAATTGATAAAAGATAACCATATATCTTGAAGTCTAGGTTATCTTAAAAGGTGAGTGTTTTTATATATATATATACACTCACATTGTATAAAAATGCATATAAAGCACACAATATTAGTACTATTATATATAAAACATATAAAACAATATACAATTTATCTCCTTAATGCCCTTAATTTTAGTATGCATTTAATCGATGCATACTCATTTAAACCTGGGGGAAGTTGGGCAAGTGTTCTGATTTGCCATAAAAGTTCTTGTTCTTCAAGCCATAATTGCCATGGACCCCCCCTAATACCTGTCTTGACTTGTTGTATGGCAGTAAATAAGAAGTGGTGGTCGGGTTGTTCACAAATGTGCCTGGCAAGTGCGTTATTTAGATCTTTCCACCCTATGGCATAAAGGTGTTCATACACTCTCTTCTTTAATGCCCGCTCTGTCTTGCCTATGTAAAATGATGAACATTTTACACATACAGCCACATAAACCACATTTTTGCTTTCACAATTGTATTTGCCATTAATCCGATAGTTAATGCCATTAATGTGTTTACATTGTGGGCACATCCCACATTTTGTCATGCCCATTTTCGTTCTTTTAGATTTGTCAGTTGGTTTTTCAACCAAGTTTTTTAGATTGACCCCCCCTCCTATACACAAACTTTGGCTTAGAGCCTATTGCTTTAGCCAAAAGTGTGTCTTCCAGAATGATGATCCAATTTTTGTTAATGATGCTTCTTATGATATTAAAGTCAATACAGTAAGTGAAAATAAAGTTGATTTCAGGTGTCTGCCCAGTTGTTGGTTTTAATGAGGTTTGCATGTTACCCCCTCCTAAAAGTGGCTTAAAATAGCCCACTTCTCTTTTGTGCAGCACCTCCTTCATGACTTCATGAATTAAAGCCTTTGGATATCCTCTCATAACAAACTTTTCATTCAAGTTTTCACATTCATTAACTAGATCCTGTTGGTCAGATGTCATTCTTGCTGCCCTCACAAATTGTCCCTTCACCACACTTCTCTTTTGGTGGAATGGATGTCCACTTGAGAAGTGGAGAAGGGAGTTTGAGTGGGTGGGCTTTCTATATATTACAGATTTAAATCTACTGTTAGGGGTGTCCTTACTTAGTTTGACATCCAAAAAATTGATATCATTTTCTCCAATAATAAAAGTAAATTGGAGAAAATTTGTCATCTTTGAAATACTGTCTATAAACTGGGGGATCAATTCTAATGGCCCTTTCCATAGGAAGAACATGTCATCCTGGTATCTGTTGTACCAGGTGACATTTTCTTGATACAACACATTTTGAAATAAGTGTTTGTGCTCCCAGTATGCAAGGACGCTGTTTGCAAAACTGCATCCACAGGGGGACCCCATGGCTAATACCAGTCTCTTGAAGGTAATATTGACTCTTAAATGTTAAAAAATTATTTAACAGCACAATCTCAAGTAGTATTTCAACCAAGTTCATTTGTTCATTAGAGGCTTTTTTACTAAACATGAATTCCCTTGTCCATTCAATCCCCAACTGTTGTGGGATAATTGTGTACAAATCTTTGATGTCCACCACTAAAAACGTAAGGTCTGGGTTAAAAACCATCTTATCTATTTGTTGCAAAAACCCCCAAGAGTCCTTACAAATTTGGGGCTCACTTTTTAATAATGGTTTAAGAATACTGTCCACCAGTTTGGCACATGCGTACGTAATGGAACCCCTTCCATCCACAATGGGTCTGAAAGGGGGGTTAACCAAATTTTTGTGAATTTTAGGTGTGCCAAACATGGTGGGAATCTTAGGTGCTGGCATGTCAAGATACTGTAACATATCGGAATCTATAGTCCCTTGAATAAAAAGATCATCTGAAATACCTTTAATCTTTTTATAGGCCATGTGTATCTCATTGAGACTAGATTTCGAGTAAGTGTCAGATTCAAGATGTTCTAGTAACTTTCTATTATAAAAGTATTCATCCATAAAAACTAATCCCCCTCCCTTGTCCGGCAACATCACTCTTATATTACATTCATTAAGTAGAGAAATAAAAGCTAACTCTTCCTTGGAAATGTTGACTTTCATGTTTTTAGGGGTGCTGTGACAAGAGAGCAATGTTCTTAAATCAATCTCACAAACTTTCTCAAAAATATTTAAAGAACTGTGTAATGGGGGATTAAAAACACTTGAAACTTTATGGGTGTTGAGAAGGGAAGGCATGTTGCCTAATCTAAAAGCAAGGTTCAATTTACGAACATATAATTTCAAATCTACAATTGTGTTCACTACATTACATTTTCTGTCAGGAACAAATGTAAGACCTTTTGAGAAAAAGTCAATAAGATTTTGTTCAATTGTAAGAACAGTATAATTGTAGATGTTGAAATCCCCTTGTTGACTAGTAAGGATGATAGGACCAGTTTCTTCAATGCTCTCTATCTCCTCCGTTGGTTCCCCTTCTTCCTTCTCTGCGATCTCCCCCTGTAATTGGATGTGGAATTGTTGCTGTTGCTCGTGCCAGGAGTCGAGCCATCTCTCCTCCTGTGAAAACCCTGGTTGTTATCATTCACATTGTGTCCCCCATCACTCTGATTGTGGTTACTATAACCACCATTGTCACTGTTCACATGGGTGCCTTGGTTTCTGATACGCTCACTCCTTCTGATGGGTTGCGTATCAACATTATCAGAAACCTGATGAATAGTTTGTGGCATAGAATCAGTAGTGAAATTCACACTTGTATCACCCAACCTAGACTGACCTAGAGGGGGAGGGGGGGTACGCCCTCTTGTTAGCATACTCTTTAATGTCTCTGTCAATTTTACGTTTCTTGTTAATCACTAATTTATTAATGGATGCTTCAATACTTGACAGAATCCTAACATAGTCGTACTTATATCTAATAAAATCAGAGTGACCTTGTAAGAATGATTCCAACTGTGTTAATTCCTCCAACAGTATATTAAGTTCCAGGTTATAAAAATTAATAAGTGAACTTAAGAATTCTGTGCCTTGCTTGTCAAACAAGACAAGTAACTCTTGGTGAAATACTGAATTGTTTATCAGGCCAGCAGGATAACGCCACTGGCGTAACCCTTTAGGAACGATTTTTAGATTAATACATTCTTGGAGGTATGAAACCCACAGGTTGAGACAGCTGGATGAAGACATTGTGGCTCTAGAGTTAAGGTAAGTGCATAACTTTTGATGTTACGTAGTCCTATCTCACTGTAATTCTTGCTGGATGGGTTCGGAGCCGATATTTGGCTCCGACTCTGCCGATACTAAAGCTCGAGAACTTTTACTGGCTCAAGGCTATCCCCTATCCCATGGTGCCTCACGGCAATTCCCCAGATCTTGTTTGCCGCGAAAGCTTCGAGGTTGTGTCTTACTGGCTCGTTGGCTAAGTAAAACTTTATTTGCTAAATTTAGTCCTTTTTCCTAACTTTATAGTTTTTGTCTCATGAGACTGTTTTTGAGAGTTTCCGACCCCTATTCCTCCCCATAGGACTGTACGGCCCGTTTAAGTTAGAGGGCCTTTCCTCCCTGTGTGTGTGTGTTGAGGGCCTTTCCTCCCTGTGTGTGTGTGTGTGTGCGTGTGTGTTTAAAAAAAAAAAAAAAAAAAAAAAGTTATCTTCTTCTTTCTTCCTCACTACTTCTTGTTTGTAGTTGGTATTTAGTGTTGTAATGCTTGTTATCTAGCTTCTTTATTACTGATGGTCACAATGTCTAAAGATAAGGATAGGGAGCATAAGGATCATCGCCCTTTGGGGTTTAAGAAATGTGGTAGGTGTGCACAGAAAATGTCTCTTACAGTCACACTAGATGTCCTTCAAGAATGCAACTGCAGTCCTGACATATGGGTTGTCCTGCCTCAGGCAGCCCTTCGGTCGGCCAGATTCCAAAGTCTGGGTCCGGCGTCGGCCGATGTCGCCTCCTCCCCGACATCAGAGCGGCTGGAGTATAAAGGCATCAGCCGACGCCATCTTCAGTCTTTCTTGCCGCGCATTGCCCGAAGCAGAAGCAGTTCGCAAGTGCCGGTCGGTCAGCTCCTGTGTTTTCAGTTACCGAAGTCATCTAAAAGCTAAGTACCCCGTTGGGGAACATTTTTTCTTGCCTCAGCCGATGTCAGAACAAATAGAGAAAGTTAATAATTGTTTGTCTTGTAGTAAACAAATACCTCATAAGGACTTCCATTCGTACTGCCTCCCTTGCCTGGGCCCAGACCACGACGTCTCGGCCTGTGCTGCCTGTGCTTGCTTTAATAAGCGCACTCTCAGGCGCCGGGCAGAGTTTGCCGAAGACTTTTTTGGCGAATCCTACGCTTACAACATGCCGTCAGAACAACCGACAGCACAAACTACCAAAAAACGAAAGGACCGGGACCGACATCCTCGGCCCGCGTCTTCCACCGATATAACGCCTAAGCCCTCCGTGAGTGCTTCGGTCCCTTCGGAAGCGGTAATTCAACCGCTCCAGACCGACGACACCACGTTAACTCATCCCTCGGTCTCTGAGGCTACACCGGTGCCGGTTGTTGATTTTCCTCCGGAATCCGAAGTTCTGGATCTACCCGACACCATTCCAGTGGACAAAGTTACCCCTGCACATGGGGCAGCTAGGCCTCCTGTATCCATGTCAATCAAGGCCTTTGCACGTGCTAAGGCCGCCAGCCAGGCCAAGGCCCATCCTAAACCTACTTCTCAGGCCCCTTCTTCTGACCGACAAATCATGTCTCTGGCTGCATATCTAATCCCTCTTATCAGGGGTCTCAGCCTCACCCAGACAGAGGTTCTCAGCCGCCTGCAGAAAAAAGGCCTAGAACTGAGCAGGCAGACAACCTCTCTTCAGATGAAGTCTCTGGGGATTCAGAGCATTCAGATACCCAAGAAGAATCCTTCCAGGCCTATGAGGACTCTGATGCTGAGGAATCTATTCCCTCTGCCTCTCCTCCAGAGGATTTTTCTTTTGGTGAAGTCCTCCATTCCATGAGGGAACATTTTAAGTGGCAGGATCAGGAATTTTCTGATTCTAGGAAAAGGCTACGTACCTTCCTTAAGTTACCCCAGCACAGACCTTTAGCTATCCCTCCAGTTTTGGATGTCCTGGATGATGTTTTTTCCGACTCCAGTGCTTCCCCTGATTCTCTCCCTCCTGCTCCTGTCAAGCCAGACAGATATTACAGGGTCCCTGACACTCACAAGCATCTCTTTAAGGCCCACTCTGTGGATCTCAAAACTATTTCACAGGGCCCCAAAGGAGTGGCTACCTCCTCAGCCAGAACCCACTGCCAGCTGACAGGGAAGCAAGGTCCCTGGAGAGATGGGGTAAAAAAGTTTATACCTCTTCCACCCTTGCCATGAGGTCATTTAACTGCCTTTTTCATATGTTTCAGTACCAGGATTATTTACTGGATGATTTACAGAAAAAGATAGCCTCTCCTGAGCCTATAGATAGAAAGGCATTGCAGGATTTGGTGCATAACACTCAGCAGGTTAGTAATCATTTTCTACAATGTGGGTATGATGCATTGGAGGCTTCATGTAGGGCAGCTATGACAGGGGCTGTTATCCGTAGACATGCTTGGTTGAAAGAACAGCCACTGCCAGATCATGTTAAAGTAAAGCTCCTGGACGCACCTCTAGATAAACAGAAGCTTTTTGGTGCTAATGCTCAGGATGTGTTGAAATCTGTTGAGGAGAAGGCAAAATCAGTACAGACAGTAAAGGATTTCCTCCAGGTTCAGCCACCAAGGTTCAGCAGGAATTGGCCTTCAAAGAATTGGTCCTTTCCAGACTCTGACAAGTTTCAAAGGGGAAAGAACAGGCGTGCTCGAGGTAGAGGGCAATACCGAGGCTCCTACAGGGGACGCCAATGGCAACCACAAAATCAGAGAAGTGGCACAGGTAGTTCACCTGCACCACAAGGGCAATCACAATGACTTACCTTTCACTCCGCCTACCAAGGCTCAAAGAAAAGCACCTCTAGGCGGAAAATTATCTCTATTCTCAAAAAACTGGCACATTATAACAAAGGACAATTGGATTCTGAACATAATAGACAGGGGTTACAGGTTCCACTTCCATACCTTACCAACAGGACAAGGCATGCCAAACCTGCCACAAAATCAAAGGGCAGAGGCACTCATAGAAGTCTCAAAGCTGTTACAAATAAAAGCAATAGAGAAGGTTCCTCCTCAGGAACAAGGCCAGGGATTTTATTCAAGACTTTTCCTTGTTCCAAGAAAAGAAAAACAATGGAGGCCTATGTTGGACTTGTCCGTTCTAAATACTTTTCTCATAGTGCCAAAATTCAAGATGCTGACGTTACAGCAACTTCTTCCCATGCTGGGCAAGGGGTCTTGGCTGGTTACTCTGGACCTCAAGGAGGCATACCTGCATGTCCCTATCAGACACAGTTGCAGAAGATACCTCAGATTTCTTGCAGGAACAGAGCACTATCAATTCTCAGCATTGCCGTTTGGCTTATCTACTGCGCCCAGAGTATTCACGAAATGCCTGGCATCACTAGTGGCACATTGCAGACTCCAGGGGATTCAAATATACCCTTACCTGGACGACTGCCTAATACAAGCAGACAGCAAACAGACCTTGATAAAACATTTGGATTACGTCATTCAGTTGCTGCAGGCTTTGGGATACACAGTCAACATTCAAAAATCAAGATTACTGCCATCCCAAGAGATTATTTTTCTAGGAGCAAAACTGGACACACAGCTACAAATGGCTTTCCTCACAGAGGAGAAACAAGAGCATTTAACAGCTTACTTCAAAGGCCTAGCAAAATTAACCCACTTGACCGCAAGGAAGACCCTGCAGGCCCTGGGGTTCATGGCATCTTGCATTCTTCTAATCCCTCTGGCAAGACTACACATGAGAAAGCTGCAATGGTACCTAAAAAGCTTGTGGTCGCAACACAGCCACAACCTAGAAGACATAATACCACTCATACCATGCCTGCAAAGGGAATTTTTGTGGTGGGCTCAAGCAAGTCACTTAAACGAAGGCATGCTTTTCAACAAGACTCCAACAAGTCAAACTATTACAACAGACGCCTCAGACCATGGATGGGGGGCGCACATGGACGGCAGATGCATTCAAGGGCAATGGACTCCCATGGAGATGCATCAGCACATAAATCAAAAAGAGATGTTGGCAGTGATACATGCAATAGAAGCCTTTGGAACATCTCTTCAGCAAGGTCATCTGCTAATAAGGACAAGACAACACCACTGTCATGTGGTACATAAACAAACAAGGGGGCACTCATTCCTACCCCCTCTGCAGACTAACAATGATTCTTTGGGAAAAGTCCCTGAAATTGAACATCCACTTGCAATCCCAGTTTGCTCCGGGCAAGGAAAATGTTCTGGCAGACAGGTTGAGCAGAAATTTCTTGGATCCACACGAATGGATGCTACACCCACGCATTTTCTCACAAATAGCATCTGCATGGGGAAGACTAGACATAGACCTCTTTGCATCTCATCTCAATCATCACCTGGAAAGGTTCTGCACAAGGATACACCATCCTCTAGCTTGGAGAACGGATGCTCTTTCCTTCAGCTGGAATGCTCTAACAATTTATGCATTCCCTCCTCTACCTTTGCTCACCAAGGTGTTGCTGAAGATCAAGGCAGAACAACCAAGAAGAATCTTGATAGCTCCAGACTGGCCAAGGCAACACTGGTATCCACTACTACTGAGCATAACTCACACCAAACCGTGGCCCTTGCCTCAATGGCCTCTGCTCCTGACTCAACACAGTTACAAGACCGTTCATCAGAACCTGCAAACCTTAAAGCTGACAGCTTGGAGAGTTCCATGACTCAGACCCATGACGCCCTCTCCGAAAAAGTTCAGGAAATTTTGCTGGAGGCACGCAGACCTTCCACCAGAAAAACCTATTCGGCCAAATGGAAGAGATTCACCATCTGGAATGTCAACAAGGGCCAGGATGCATCACTGATGAACATACCTCAGATATTAGAATACTTGGCAGAAATGTTTCACAGTGGCCTCTCATACTCTTCCATAAAAATCCACGCTTCAGCTATCTCAGCACATTACAACTGTGATCCACCTGTGTTTTCGCATCCCTTGCTAAGACAGCTTCTAAGAGGCATAAAGAATATCAAACCTCCAAGGAAGCTACCAATTCCTGCATGGGACCTCAATCTCGTCTTGGAAAAATTAACTCTTCCTCCTTTTGAACCAGCAGCATCTTCAGAAATGCAATTTCTCACTTGGAAAATGGTTTTCCTGTTGGCAGTCACCTCAGCAAGAAGAGTCTTGAAGATACAGGCCCTCATGGCAGTTCCTCCTTTTCTCATCTTTCATCAGGACAGAGTTTCCCTTAGGACCAATCCTTCATTCATGCCTAAGGTGATATCCAGAGTGTCTCTAAACCAAGCAATTCACCTGCCTACTTTCTTTCCTAACCCTCAAAATAAAGGGGAAAAGCTGCTGCATACATTAGACATTCACAGCCAACTACGCTACTACTTGGACAGAACAAAGTCCACCAGGAAGTCTGACCAACTGTTTGCAGCCTATGCTGCTGGAGTGCAAGGAAAAGCAGTCACCAAACAAACTATCTCAAAATGGATTGGACACTGCATCAGATTCTGTTATTCTTTTCATGGAAAAAGTGTGCCAGCTAATATTAGACCACACTGCACCAGAGCTATGGCCACATCCACAGCTTTTCTAAGAGGAGTGGCTACTACATGGAGCTCCGTGTATACATTTACCAAACACTACAACCTGCCATTATACTCCAGATCCCGAGCAGGCTTTGCTTCGGCAGTCCTGCAGGGCCTTCTTGCTACACCATCTCTTGTTTAGTCCTACCTCCCCCAGCTTGGCTATGGTATTCAACGCATATGTCAGGACTGCAGTTGCATTCTTGAAGGACATAGTACAGTTTTGTACCTACCATAAATGTAGATGTCCGATAGATATGCAACTGCAGTCAGGTTTTCCCTCCCTCCTACCCCTCTGTTTTTCCCCTTTTGGGTCCTTTCTCCCCTTACCTATCAGCTGGGGTTATATATTATGGTGTATCTGTTTATTACTGTTGTGCATGTCTGCTTTTGTCTGTTTATCCATTCACAAAATTTAGCCTTCCTTGGAGGTCACCTGGCATCTGGGGCAAGAAACACTGAAGAAGATGGCGTCGGCTGATGCCTTTATACTCCAGCCGCTCTGACGTCGGGGAGGAGGCGACATCGGCCGACACCGGACCCAGACTTTGAAATCTGGCCGACCAAAGGGCTGCCTGAGGCAGGACAACCCATATGTCAGGACTGCAGTTGCATATCTATCGGACATCTACATTTATGGTAGGTACAAAACTGTACTTTGCGTGTACTGCCTTGGTAAAGCCCATTTGCAGGAACCCTGCACCTTTTGTCACGCATTTAGCACCAGATTTTTAAATGAAAGAAAGAGAAAACTCATTGATAGGGGTCTCATGACCAGTTCCCTCCAGGAACAGCTGGAACTTGGTCAGGCAGCTCCAAAATCCTCTAAGAGAAAGTCTTCGGCTCCAGCTTCGGAGAAAACTAAAAAGACCAAAGCGTTGGAGCCAAGAAGTTCCGGTTCCGACTCAGCTTCATCCATTTTGGTGCCGTTAGTCTCCTCGGCTCCAAAGCAACCTTCAGTACCGAAGATTTTACCGGAAATTGAGGTTGTGTCTCCCATCTTGAGATCTCCTATTTTGGAGAGAAAGAGATCTCCTTCTATCTCCACCAAATCCTCCAGGACTCTATCTGATGAGGACATCAAGCGGGTGGTGAAGAGGTTGCTTTTGGATCTAGCTCTGGCAAGAAAATTGGCCTCTCCGGACCCAAAGGTTTCGGAGCCGACTCCCTTACCCACCACTGTTCCTCCTCAGACTGCTTCACTCTCGGAGCCTATTACTTCAGGTTCTTCTCTATTGGACCCGTCGACTCCGGGGATTCAAACTGCTTCCTCGGAGCCAATTACTCTATCCTGGATGGCTCAGTCTGGAGCCGAGGGATCTGGGAGCCGATGCTCTCGAATTGTCTCAGAGGGAGACAGTCACCCTGGGTTCTCGTTGGAACCGACCCTCCCACTTGGAGCCTCTGCTCGACTCAGCTCGGCTCCCACTTCTGCTTCGGAGCCATTCTACTAGGAGTAGACCATCCGTTCCCTCGGAGCGGAGGTCTTCCTTGGAGTGAGAGAGAAGGCTTTATCCTCTGCTAAAGACATACCATTGGAACCTGTGTCCCACCAGCAGCAGGCAACAACCTCTTCCCCCTTGCCACCCCCACAGCGTAGGGAGCCAGAGGCCCAAGTAGCCCCCATTGGAGGTGCCCCCTCTTCTGAGACCACCCCAGATTATCCCACTGGAGAGCTCCCTCTGAAGAGGCTGTGTAAGAGTAAGCATGTCAACTCACCTGAGTCTGTCACATCAGACACTGATTTAGAGGAATTGGAAGAGTCCCCTCTCCCCCTCTGAGGATGTCTCTTTTTTAGACATCCTAGAAATCCTTAGAGGGGTGATTGGAAGACCTGTAACCCTACTGAGGATGAATCAGTGTATCTTGAGGCCTTTGGTTCCCGACCTTCCACCTCCTGGATGACACCGCCTTATAACCAACTCTTGGGGGTCATATCGCAGAAAGCCTGGACCTCTCCAGATTCAGTGGAGCCCGTCCCGAGGAGGCCAAATAAGTTCATGACAGCACCTGGGGACAAGACTTTTCTTAGTAAGGGAGTTCCCGTTGATGCTATGGTGGTAGCAGCGGTCACCAAGAAGGAGTTGTCCGAGACATCTTCTAATATCCATCCTCCTAACAAGAAGTCCAGGATGATGGATAGGTACGGGAAGCGTACTTTTTCTTCAGCGGCATTTACACTAAGATCACTGAATTACCTTGCTCATTTTACTCATCTTCAGAGGGATCTCCTGAAAGAGTTAGGCGACACCCTCCAGGGTTCAGTAGTTCCGGGTTCCATGGATAAGGTTTCTGCGCAGCGCCCCACCCTTACTTTCATAGCTAACTTCTCCATGAGGCTGATATTGTACGCAGCAGATGGAGCGAGTAGGGCAGCCGCAGCAGGGATATCTCTCAGGAGACATTCTTGTGTTTTTATTTTACGGAGTCTTCCCAAGTCTTCCTTAACTAACGTCCTCTTTCATGGTTCATCTCTTTTTGGACCCCAAGTGAAAGAGACGTTGACTAGGTGCGAGCAGGAAGGGAAAACCTTATCTGCCGTCGGAGTCCGTTTCTCCCTCTCATCTAGACCCTATCCCAAGGGTAATACAGGAGGAAAAATGTGGTTCCGTAAATCCCAAAAAGGTTTCCCTCAGGCACAAGGTCAACCCTCCCCTAGAGGCAGAGGGGGAGGATATAATGGAAGATGCTGCTCTCACGGCAGAGGAGGTCCACAGCATCAGGGAGAACAGAGAAACTTTCTCTGATCGTCCCTTCCATCACCCCCGGGGGGTTGCCTGACTGTTTGTCTCTGGAGGTAGTCGGGGGTAGTCTATCGCTGTACCCAAGCGCCTGGCTAACCATCTTCCAAGATCGTTGGGTACACACCATAATATCCATAGGTTACCCGATCCCCTTTGTTTCTGAACCCCCAACAAACCGGTCTCTACCAGAAGTATCACCCATCCAACTAGACTGTGCAACATCAGTGGTCATCTCGTTGCTGCAAAAAAGAGTCATCCAAGAAGTCCCTGCAGAGCAAGTAGGATCTGGAACTTGCTCTTGGTTCTTTTTATTTCCAAAAAAGCCAGGGAACTGGAGATCAATCCTAGATCTCAGCAGGCTCTACAAGCATGTAAAGAAATCATAGTTCTGAATGGTCACTCTACAGTCGAGATTTCCCTTTATCGGGAGAGACAACTGTATGTACTCAATCAATCTCCAGGATGCATACTACCACATCAAAATGGACAGGTGCTCCAGAAGACACTTACGCTTCCGGCTGGGAGCCACTCATTTTCAGTTCAGAACACTGCCCTTTGGTCTCACTACAACCCCCAGAGTGTTTACCAAATGCATAGCAGTGGTAACGGCTCACCTGAGACGTCAAGGATTCCAGGTGTTTCCATACCTAGACGACTGGCTCCTTACTGCTACTACCAAGCATCAACTCATCAGAACCAGGGATGAGACTCTGTCCTTGTGCACCAGTCTAGGCATCACTGTCAACCTAAATATGTCAGTCTAATCTCTCTCGCAGCACATTGTGTACTTAGGCTCAGAAATAGACACATCCACCATGTCAGTAAGACTAACACGGGAAAGAGTAGAGTCTCTACGCAGTCAAGTCAGATCCTTGCTAAACAAACAGAATGTTAAGGGCAGAGTAGTCCTTCAAGTCCTAGGGACTATGGCTTCTGCCATCCTATTAGTTCCTCTTGTTTGTCCACACATGCGGATACTTAAGTGGCTGCTATTTGCCCAATGGTCGATGCAAGACCTCCCATTGTCTCACCAGATTTTTATAACAAACACCTGCAAAAAGGATCTGACATGGTGGTTGCGCACAGAACAACTTCTCCTAGGTCGTCCACTTGTTCCTCCCCAAGAGAAAGCAGTTATGACCACGGACACTTCCCAGATAGGGTGGGGGGCATTATCTGGGAATGACAGTCCAAGGTACTTTGCAGAACCACGAGAACCACTTGCACATCAACGTTCTGGAGATGAGAGCAGTGTCTTATGCGTTGCAAGCACTTCACAGCTCCCTTCCCACCGGGACGATTGCGATTCAGTCAGACAAACATGTCTGAGGTGTGGTACATAAACAAGCAAGGGGGAACCAGATCTTACTTGCTTTGCAGAGAGGCCTTAAGAGTATGGAAATGGGCAGTGGATACTCAGCACTTCCTGATAGCAATGCATATTCCAGGGAAATCCAACGTAGTAGCAGTCAAACTCAGCCGAGCAATTCTGATGCCTCACGAGTTGTCCCTGAATCCAAAACTTGTGAAAGAGTTCATTCACAGATGGGGCCAGCCTTGCTGGAACCTATTTGCCACTCACCTGAACACCAACTACAGCAGCTACTTTGCCCTTATTCCCCATCTGGGAATGTCACCCAGGGTTGCTCTAGTCCACCATTGGCCCCCGGGACTTCTTTATGCCTTTCCTCCTTCTCCACTCATCCCAAAGGTAATACAGAAACCAAGACAGTTGAGGAGTTTCTTGATCCTCATTGCTCCTTACTGGCCTCGGCAAGTTTGGTTTCCCTTCCTGTGGCCCCACCTTTTGGAGGAACCATGGATTCTGGACCCATCTCTAGATCTCCTGATTCATCAGTCAGGACAGTTCCACCCCACTGTCCACACCCTCAAATTGACAGCATGGCTGCTCCAGTTCCACGAATAGCCAGGTGTATTCCCCTATCCCCTGCGGTCATACACATTATAATTTCATTCCATAAACCTTCCACTCAGAAACAATACTCCAGCAAATGGAAAAGGTTTTCGTTTTGGGCTACAAACCGTGGCTTAGATCCATATAGGGCTCCTATAGAATCTATCCTATTCTTTTTAGCGTCAATTTTTCATGAAGGAGAGGCAGCCGCTACAGTTCCGTATGTAAAACTTTCTTAAAAGTTCTTCTCTGGCCTCCAATCAAACAGCCATGAGAACCCTGGGACTTAAACTTAGTCCTCTCATCTTTGATGTCTGTACCCTTTGAGCCGTCCTCTTTATCAGACCTAAAATTGTTGTCATGGAAAACACTATTCTTAGTAGCCATAACATCTGCTAGGAGAGTCTCAGAACTGCAAGCTCTAACTATTCGACCACCTTACATTATTTTTCACAAGGATAGAGTCTCTCTCAGGACAAACCCTTCCTTTCTTCCCAAGGTGTGCTCAGAGCACAATCTGAATATTACTATTGAGCTACCTGTGTTTTTACCAAACCACTCAAATAAATATGAGTATAGACTACACCAGTTAGACGTTCACAGAATTCTCAGATTTTATTTACACAGGACTAAAGAATTCAGAAAATCAGATCAACAGTCTGTTTCCTTTTCCGACAAGACGGGCTTGCCTGTTTCTAAGGTTACTCTTTCAAAATGGCTTTCGGATTGCATTTCATTTGCTTATCAACAAGCTTGCAAACAATTACCCATCAAAGTCAAAGGTCATGCTATTAGAGCTGTATCTACTTCATGTGCCTTTAGAGCTAGGCTCCCAATTGATACTGCTTGTGCAGCAGCTAATTGGGCAAGACCACATACTTTTGGCACTCATTACAAATTGGATTTGGCCTCCCGGGACAGGTCTTCCTTTGGGTCCACTGTGCTGAAGACTCTCTTCGCTTGAGCCACCGGGGATATAGGTGCTAGGGACGCTGTCCCATCCAGCAAGAATTACGGCGAGATAGGACTACATAACTTAAAGAAGTTATGTACGTACCATAATGTTCCATGTTTGTAGTCCATCTCGCCTACATTCTTGCGTCCCTCCCTCCAAGCCCCTTCCTGTTTTCTGGGGGATCTGGTAGACTATACTTGTGCTGCCTGACCTGGTTCTCTTTTGTTGTCCACCTGGCATGGATTATATTTTCAAAATCCTTTGTCTGTATATATGCAGCTCTGATATTGGTATTACCTGATAGGTACGTATTGCTTTCTTGCAAACTAGATCTGGGGAATTGCTGTGAGGCACCATGGGATAGAGGCTAGCCTCGAGCCAGTAAAAGCTCTCAAGCTTTAGTATCGGCCGAGTCAGAGCCGAATATCTGCTCTGAACCTATCCAGTAAGAATGTAGGCGAGATGGACTACAAACATGGAACGTTATGGTAAGTACATAACTTCTTTTTTTTGCTACACCTGATTAGCCCCAACATATTTTTATTATTCATTAAAATAAAAAAAATAATCCAAACACTATATTTTCCCAGTAGGCCTCTTCCAAATAAGAAGTGGTACCCATCTAGTCAGTTGTACTTTAGTGTATTCAATGCTATAAGTTGACCTGTAAAGTAGAAGAGAAAAAATCCTTTACAATTGCATTGGTGTATTCTGGAGTTGTGCGATGCCAAATGGTCCATGGTGAGAACTTCTGATGAAAACTTCTTACAGGTCTAAGCCTAAGTCAGGGATGTTTCCCCACTGTTGATAGTGTTTTGAAGTTTACTGTTTTAAATAAAGTTTACACAGTGTCATGTTTAATACACCCATATAAATATGAAAGTTAACTGCCAGCTGAAGAATACTGCCAGCCAGTTTCCTAGTACTTGAGTTTATTTTAGCAGCAATGCTTCTGAATGTTTCTTTAGGACAGGACAGATTTCAATCCATATGCAGCTTTGTGTGTTGTGTTGGGGAGGGGAAAGAGGCAGTTGAGATGGCAGGTTTTTTTTTCCCCCCCTCAGGTGATATAGATCATTAGAACAGAGAGTATGGATCTTGATTTGTATATTTTTAAAAAAATTGTAAATTGAAAACTTCTCACAAAATGCCATTTCTTTTTTTTTTTTTTTTTTTTTTTTTTTTTTTTTAGCTACATCTACGGGACGATGCCCGCAGTCCTAATTCCAACCTTGGTGTTCTTTTAATTGAATTTTTTGAACTGTATGGTAGACATTTTAATTACCTCAAAACTGGTATTAGTGTAGCTGGGAACGGTTCTTACGTAGCCAAGGACGACGTGCAGAAGAACATGTCAGATGGATATAGACCCTCAATGCTTTATATTGAAGATCCTTTGCAACCAGGTAAGGTAGTTTTTGATATTAAAATGCTAGTTTTAACAAAGGGGGGGGGGGGTCAAGAAATTTAATGCTGACTTTTGACCCTAAAATGTTTTAGCTGCTTTCAGGATTTATTTACTGGAGAAAGTTTATTTTTTCATCAAGTAATCTGATGCTATATTTGGATTAGAAAAATGTTAAGGATCCAAGCCTAGTGGGAACTAATGGTATTTACGACTAATCTTGGTGTTTTTCTTCCAATGTGGTATAACTTTTGAAAGTAAGTCTTAACAGCTAATTAGGCCAGAATTGTACAGCCATGATCACATGAATGTGTGATACTTATCCAGGGTGTCTTGTTTTGCTGTTACAGTTCCGTTTGTTTGTTTCACATTTGTTAAGCTGGTAAGTGGTAATTTGATCCTCTTCAAGCAGGTAAACAGTGCGACATACTGAGGTATGACAGTTGAGATGAAGTGAATATAATGCTTATACACACTGAACAGGAAGTTTATGCACTTGACATGATAGAAAATGTATACAGTACGTCATATTTACAGTTTTTATGGAGGTCTGTTTTCAAATGGGCTGCCTGTTGGATAATTGTAGCTGTATACATGTAAATGCAGTATGCTGCTGCTGGTAGGCAGTTTAAGCTTTGTCAACTATGTGAGGTTGTTTAGAATGATGCTGCCCTTAAAATGTATATATTTTTTCCAAGTTTATAGGCAAATTAGAAAATGTTTGGGGTTCATTAGTTCATGCGGGGTGAGGGGAAGGATTTTTTTTTTTGATATACATTGTGAAAAGTTTCGTGTATTTTCTTGCTTGGTTCTTTCAGCAAATGTTTATGAACTTCAAAATACTTCTCTCTTTCGGTTTCTACTGTTATTTTTGTCAGTCTAATATGTAGAAGCTGCCAATGTTAGTTTTTTTCTTTAGAGCTGTAATACAGTAGTAAAACTGGATGGATTCTGATGTAGTTCTTTTATATGTCTGATTGAAATTGGAAATGTTTATCACCAATGTTTGCACATTAATTTTCACATCATGGAACAGACTTTGAAACTCAAAGTAGTTGACAGTCACTGCAGAAATTTCACTCTTTGGGCATAACCACAAAGCAAAAGAAATTAAAATGTAATCCCAAACCAAAAGTTTCATTGCTGGAAGGAGTTTTGATTCAATCCAAATCCGTTTTCCTTCCCCAAAATAAAATACAAGAGATTACTGCTTTCATAGACAAAGCCATTTCATCATTAGTCATCACAGCCAACAGTACCTTGGGGCTTGGGGGAGCATGTTTTTCTACATTGTGATTGTTTCATGTGCAAAACTGCAAATGAGAAAACCTCAATGCGTGTTAAGAATGTCATGAGTTGTGATGTAGATTGACTGAATGCCATGGTTCTAATTTTGAACTCTAGAAGCAGTTTCTTCAGTACACAACACGTAAATCAGTAGAATTCTCTCTTCTTTCTTAAACCTCAGCACTATGTAGCAGATTCCTCAAATCCTCCATAGCAGTTTGCTTCAGGAGACATTGAGTACAGGGCTACTAGTTACAAAGTAGCCATGTGTTTCCAGAGCTTCTTATGTTACGCCATGTTGCCAGGCTGTACAGTAGTAGGTTGACCTCATGTGGGCCTCCCACCAGTCCTGTAGATAAACCCATCATGGGGTCTTGCAATAGATGCTTCCCTTGCTTAGGTGAGAAGCAAAACTGACCCACTCCCTCCAGAGAGGGCCTCCATGTCAGTCAGCTGAAGTTGTGAGCAGTTTTTATGGCATGGAAGTCCTTTGGGAGGAGCAGTTTCCTGCCCATCCCATTCAGTCCAACAGCAACCAGCCCTTTATATGTGGTACCTACCCAAGAAAAAATGGTACCCAGTCATTCTCCTTTTGCAGAGAAACACCGCACATCTGCTAGCAGTCAGTAGGGAGAAGCAACACTGTCACATTTCAGATTAAGTGAAAGTGCTGGTGGACTTTGAGCCATTCTTCAGGTTTCTCCTAAAGTTACAGAGCCAACAACTTTGGCTTGTTCAGTTAAACCAGAAGTGTGGCATTGTGGATGTTCTTCGTGTTTCACTGTTGCAGTCATCACTTGTGGGCTATCCCTGCTGTAGTAACCCTCGGCCGGCCCAAATACCAGAGTCAGTGTTTTTTTTGCGTTGGCTGACGTCGCCTATAGTCTGACATCAGGTCGTCAGTGCTATAAAGCAAGGCAGCC
Organism: Protopterus annectens; assembly: GCF_019279795.1. Lineage (NCBI taxonomy): Eukaryota > Metazoa > Chordata > Ceratodontiformes > Protopteridae > Protopterus > Protopterus annectens. Next base: position 410,869,693 of record NC_056742.1, on the reverse strand, counting down.
AATGTCATTAGATCAGTCTTTCTTGCTGTGGAGCCCTGCACAGAAGCAGTTTGCATGAGTGCTGGTTGGTCACTACCAGAAGTTGAATTTCAGCTGAATACCTCTAAAGCTAAGTACCCCATTGGGGATTCTTTTTTCTTGCACTAACCGATGTCCAAAAAAGTTAATTGTCTCGCCTGTGGAAAGCAGATCCCATACCGAGATTTCCATTCTTACTGCATCACTTATTTAGGCCCAGACCACGATGTCCCCGGTTGCCGGTTCTGTGCCCTCTTTAATGCGAGAACCATTCGCCGTAGAGCTCTTTTTGTAGACTGTTATTTTCGTGTTCCATCTTCGCATGCTGATAATGGCATCTGTCAGCCAACAATCTGTGGACATTCCGAAAAAACGTAGAGATAAGGATAGAGACAGACTACACAAGGCTAAGCCTTCCGATAACGCTACCACTAAGTAGATTGTAATTTCTCCGGAATTCAGTGAGGCACTTTCTTGGGTCCGGAGCAGCAACAAAAAAAGATGTCTTTGCATCCGACGGCTGTTTATCTCAGACCGATGGATTCTCTTAGGCCTAGAAGCCAGGCCACTCCTAGGAGATCTGCTTCTAGCCACCATCTTGCTACTGCTCCACCACCCCAAGCACAAATGCTTAAAATGGCGGAGGATCGCATCTCCCTTTTCTGGGGTAGTCAGGCCACTTCTTCTAAAAGGAAAAGGCACTCTTCTCCAGAAATTATGACAGAACAGGATTCTGAGGGATCTGATAATTCAGTTTTTAAAGAAGAACAGCGTCCCTTAACTGCTTATGAGGATTCAGATGCAGAGGAATTCATCCCTTCTGCATCCCCTCCAGAGGACCTTTCCTTTGGGGCAACCCTTCACTCCCTCAGGGAACATTTCCAGTGGGAATCTCAGGACTTCCCACAGTCTAAGAAAAGACCTAGAGAATTTCTGGACTTGCCACAGCACAGACCCCTAGCCAACCCCCCCCCCTATTTTAGAAGTGGTGGATGATGTTTTCCATGAATCCAGCTTAGCCCCTGATGCCCTCCCTCCTGCTCCCACTAAATCTGACAGGTGCTACAAAGTACTAGATTCTCTCAAATACCTGTACAGAAATCCTGCTGCAGACCCAGAGGTCATTACACAGGGACCTAAAAGAGCTAAGACTAGTTCTGCCAAGAATCCTCTTCCTTCTCACAAGGACTCCAGAGCTCTGGACAGATGGGGTAAAAAAGTGTACACGTCTGCAGCCTTAGCTAGCAGAGCACTCTGTTGTCAGTTCTATATGTTAAAATTTCAACAACACACTTGGAACAATTAAAACAGAAGATTGCTTCCTTTCCTGACTGTGCCAATTTAAGAGTTAGCAAATTTATTGCAGTCAGCTTGTCAAATGGCCAGACACTCATTGCAATGTGGATATGATGCCCTAGAAGCCTCTAGCAGGGAAGTAGTGACAGGATCTGTTATTAGGAGACATGTTTGGCTGAAGGAACAACCTCTCCCTGATCATGTCAAGTCTAAACGTATTGATGCATCCCTAGATAAGGAGCGCTTGTTTGGGGAAAAAGCAAAAGAGGTGCTTAAAAAGATGGAAGACAAAGCAAAATCTATGCAAACAGTAAAAGATTTCTTTCAAGTTCAACTTCCCATATTCAGTAGGATCTTTCCCTCTAAGCACTGGGCCTTCCCTGCACCTAGCCAAGGTAAGCCCTGCAAGGACAGACCCTCCAGGCCCCTATCCCGGGGCCAGCAGAGAAGCAAACAGTGGACCACTTCAGTCTGTAAGGTAGGGAGTTCTAAGCCAACCTTTTATGGCAAACACTCACAATGACTCCCCCTCCCCCCTCTGCCCTCCCTTCACTCACTAAAAACTAGGAGGAAGGCTCTCCCTCTTCAAAGACAATTGGTTTTCTGTAACAAAGGACTAATGGGTCTTAAAGATCATTTCTCAGGGATACAAATTCTGTTTCAGTGACCCCCCAATTCCAAGAGGGTACCCAGACTTGCCTCCAAATCAGTGGGCAGTGGCATTGAAAGAGGTCCAGACTCTTGTATCACAGGGGGCAGTAGAACCTGTCCCCTCAGATCAAGCAGGCAAAGGCTTTTATTCCAGACTATTTCTTGTTCCCAGAAAAGAGGGCACTTGGCACCCCACCTTGGATGTATCCATTCTGAACACTCTCTGATGGTCCCCAGATTCAAAATGCTAACTTTGCAGCAGCTACTGCCTATGCTAGCAAAAAAATGCCTGGCTAGTGACCCTAGACCTGAAAGATGCCTACCTCCACATCCCCATCAGGGAATCGTGCAGAAAATCCCTGTGCTTCAGAGCGGGCTCACAACACTTTCACTTCTCTGCGCTGCCCTTTATCTTATCTACTGCTCCCAGAGTATTCACAAAATGCTTGTTACCGGTCATAGCATTCTGCAGACAGAGAAGTATACAGATTTACCCCTACCTGGGCAACTGCTTCATTCAGGCAGAGTGCAAAGAAAAGCTGCTCCAGGATCTTCTCTTTGTCAAATCTCTCCTAACTTCCCTAGTGTTCACCATCAACGAGAAAAAAATCAAAACAAAACTCCACCAGGAAGATCATTTTCCTGGGAGCTGTGCTAGACGCAGCATACCAAATGGCCTGCCTATCCCTAGAAAAGCAGAGCTTCCTGCCTCTCTACTTTACCCAGCTGGATTGCAGAAGTCACCTCACTGCAAGGAAGCTCCTGCAAGCCCTGGGATACATGGCATCTTGCATCCTTTGCATTCCTCTGGCCAGGCTTCACATGAGAAAACTTCAGTGGTCCTTAAAGAACCTTTGGTGCCAGACTCAGTCCCTAGAGTCCTCTCTCCCTCTGATCCCATGTATAAGGGCCGAGTTCCTCTGGTGGGCAGAGGCTTGTGCCAAGAACAAGGGTCTTCACTTCATCCTCCGCTCTTCCAACCCGACCATCACCACCGACGCCTCAGACATTGCCTGGGACGCTCACCTAGCAGGCAGGTGCACCCATGGTCTTTGGGATGCACAGCAACTTCACTTGCACATCAGTCAGAAATCATGGCAGTACAAAAGGCTCTGACATCCTTTAAAGCCCATCTCAGGCCAGCGGTTCGTCTTATAAAAACAGACAACACCACAGTAATGTGGTATATCAACAAACAAGGGGGACCCAATCTTACACCCTGTGCAGGTTAGCCATAAGCCTCTGGCTTACAGCCACCTCCATGGGTCTACACCTAATTGCCCAGTACCTACCAGGGGTCAGCAACACCATGGCAGGCCACGTAAGCAGAAACTTACTGGATCCCCATGAATGGCAGCTCCACAGGGAAATCTCTCTGCAAAGCACTCAGGAGTGGGGGACTCTGGAAGTGGATCTCTTTGCCTCACATCTCAACCACCAGCTGCAAAAGTTCTGTACCAGGGAGTATAACCTCCTAGCATAGAAGGTGGATGCCTTGACCTTCCCCTGGAACTTCCCTCTTTGTGTACGTGTTCCCTCCTCTGCCCCTTATTTCCAAGGTACTGATCAACATAAAGGAGGAGAGACCAAAGGCCATCCTCATTGCTCCAGATTGGCCCAGATAGCATTGGTAATCCTTACTGTGCAGCCTGACCTTACAGCCCTCAAACAGCTTCCCCTGATCTCACACCTCTTGACCCAGGTGAGGGGGAAGATACTGCACCTAGACTTAGACTCTCAACCTTTCAGCATGGTTTATACCTTAAAGGCTAGCAAGGAGTCCTTGTTAAGCAAACAGGTCCTAGACATCATCACAGAGGCCAGAAGGCCCAGCATCAGAAAATCATAAGCAGGGAAATGGAAAAGATTCTGCTCCTGGAACCAGTCCAAAGGGGCCAGTATCTCCCATCCTTCCGTCCCTCTTATCTTGGGTTACCTAGCAGAGTTGCTCAATGCCTGCTCTTCCTCCTCTATTAAAATCCATGCCTCAGCCATTTCTGCCCATTACAATTCGGACCCCACCCCCTCTTCTCTCATCCTTTGATTAAGGAATTCCTCAGAGGGGCTTCTAATATCAGACCTCCCAGAAGGCCTCCAACACCACCCTGGGACCTGAATTATGTTCTAGAGACACTAACCTTACTTCCTTTCGAACCTGCTTCTACAGAATTGAAATTCCTCTCCTGGAAGACTGCCTTCCTACTTGATATCACCTCAGCCGGAAGGGTATCAGAACTTCAGGCTGTCATGGCGGTTGAGAGCCCTTCATCATTTTCCATGCAGACAGGGTCTCCCTGAGGACTAACCCCTCCCTTAGGCCCAAGGTGGTATCTGATGTGACATTCAGTCAGGCCATTCATCTACCTACCTTCTTTCCCAACCCTCAAAACAAGGGGGAAAGAATTCTACACTCGCTAGACGTGCATATTCAACTCAGATACTATCTGGACAGTACTAAACCATTCAGAAAAACAGACCAACTACTTGTCAGCTTTGCCCCTGGGGTAGAGAGGAAGCCCATCTCCAAACCATTTCCAAATGGATATCACACTATCCATTTCTGCTACAGACTACATGAGACCCCCCCCCCCCCAGTCAGTCCATACCCATTCGAGTAGGGCAGGCTCCACTTCCATAGCCTTCCTCAGAGGAGTACTCTGTCCATAGCTTTATAAAGCATTACCACCTACCTCTTTTTTCTAAGTCTAGGAGAGGATTTACCTCTGCAGTTCTGCAGGGCCTGCTGACCCATGCCTAGGACTCTAACCTATCCTTCCACCCCTCTCCTCAACTTTGGAAATCCTCCCACAGGTGGTGAGTGCAACAGTGAAACACGAAGAACATAGTACAATTGTGTACACTTACCGTAAATGTAGATGTTCGAATGTATTCACTGTTGCAGTACTGGTTTCCCTCCCTCCATCCCCTATATAGCATCTTCCCCTAGGGGGATATAATCTTCCCACAGTGGCTTTTTTAGCCACCAGGGCCACCTTTTCTCATTTCCTTGTGCCTCTTATGGGTTAGGGCAAGAAAAACTGATGTAATGACGTCGGCTGCCTTGCTTTATAACACTGATGACCTGACGGACTAAGGCGACGTCAGCCGACGCAAAAAAAAATGACTCTGGTATTAAGGCTGGCCAAGGGCTACCACAGTAGGGATAACCCACAGGTGACGACCACAACAGTGAATACACTCAAACATCTACATTTATGGTAAGTGTACACAACTGTACTATGTACCTCTTCATCACTTGTTAGAATATGATTTAATTCTTTTTTTCATTAGGAAAAATCAAGGTGGTTGCATTCCTCATCACTTGACTGTTTTAGATTTCTGTATGCCTTTTGCCCCTTTTTTGTGATTCTCTGCTGCATTTTAAAACTGAAGAAGTAAAGACCATAATTAATCCTTGTCACCTTTTTGTGGTCAAGATGATGTGTTGTATCAGTCTGTCTGGTCCCTGATGAAGCAGAAAACTCGCTAGTTTAGCCACTAAGAACCCTTGCATTTAATGCAAGATCCAGCTGCTCATTAGGATGCGACTTCTGCTGTAGATCTCCCCAGATCTTACCTGACCTTCCAGGTGGAGTGATAAAAGTGATTTAGACTGCTATTAAGGCTTCCACTAGGCAGCCCTAGTTTCCCAAGAAAAAGACACTTTCCATTTGGAAGGAAGGTAACATGCATTTGGTTAGTTTGTAGGTGGTCCTAATCTGTTTAAGGCACCAGTATGATCAGAGCTTTTATTCCATGTTCAGGATGCATATGTCTAGTTTTTCTGTCCATCATGACGTTATGGAGAGCAGGATTGTGGCCTAGCACTATAACCAGTCAGGTTGATCCTTAAAGGAGTTCTGCATCTCCACCCAGATTGGAAAATCCCTGTCTTGCATGAAATCTTAACTTCATAGTGACAGCACTGCCTTTCCCTTCAAACTGTCTGATTCAGTTACAGTGAAGGTTGTTTCTTGGAAAACGGTACCTATTGTTCATTTCCTCTGTTCACAGGATCTTAGGGCTACGTGCCCTTATATAGTCAACCATGCCTTCTGTATCACAAGCATTAAGTGCTCCTTGATTGAAAATGTTCTTTCCTTCTAAAAATGGTTTCTGAATTTTCCCTGCACGAATTCATTTGTTCTATTGCTTTCTTCACCCCCTGTGGAACCCAGGACAGAAAAACATTCACACTGTGCTCAGCTAGCTCAGGTTTTGCGTGAAGAAGGTGTACAATTATAGGAAAATAGGATAGTTGTTTCATTTACTTTGCTGTAGGGAGAAATGGTTGCCAGTCACCAAGCAAACCCTTTCGTAAGAGCTTTCCAGCTGTGTTATCTTTTTCTGTGTAGTTAGTATGCCACCTTTTGGGACATGCAATGGTTAAAGGACACTTGGAGTCATGGCTGTTTGTTTGCTTTAAGGATATCTCCCTTCTAGACATCTGTGTCACAGCCATTTGTTCCCCAGTTCATAACTTTGCTAAAAGTTATTGTCTCAGGGACTGCTCTTGGAGTTGGTCTTCCTACTTCAGGACTTCACCTTCTGAATCTTTGCCTTTTCTCAGGTGCATTCCACCATGCTGGACTTGCTTCTTAAGATTTCATCCCATTTACAGGCCTACCTGGGAAGATCCTTAATGTTGAATATAGTAGATAAAATTCTTTCCATGTCAGTTGATATGCAGGGACCTTCTTTTGTGGGCCCCAGATACCTCCTGCTCCCCCATCCCATACACGGATAGCCTTGGTACCCAGATGCATCTTTTGGTGTTCCTTGCAAGTCAGGCAGATATGTGTTTGGTTCTCACCTTTGATGTCCTTCCATATCACTGTTGCAGTATTCCTTACAATAGGGATCCTCTGTTGAGGGTAGCCTAACATCCAGCCAGTACACCAAAGCCTTTAGGTTGTAATACGGACGTTGTATGTCACACACATGCTTCCCTGTGCATGGTGTAGGGCATGAAGGTGACATACAGACGTACCATCCTCAAAACTTCTGTGCTGTCAGTCTGAACACCATCTTCAGTTGTTGGTCTGAACGCTCATTCTTCTGCTGGTTACCAAACCGTTTTTCAGATAAGTCTCCATTGTTTTTTTTTCTTATCTTCCTTTATTTTGTGGTTGTTTGTTTCAGGTCATCCAGAAAGGGGAAATGCCAGTGTGGGAGGCAGATTCCCTATAAACACCATCCTGAGCAGTATTTTGCTTAGGTGCTTCTCATGACCATACGTCTTGTCCTCTTGTCAGGCATTTGCTCTAAAGACCTTGCATAGTCGCCTCTCCTCTTTAGCCATTTACTTGGAGAACCAGAGTCTTAAATTGTTGGCTAAGGGTACTGTAGAAGAATCACCCTAACCAGAGGGTCAGCTGTCCAAAAAGAAAGCAGCCAAGAAAGTTAGTCTGAATCTTCAGCTTTACTGCCTCCACTGGATGTCTCTCTCGAGGCTGGTGAAAGTCTGGAGGACCATCTGTTTTTTTTCAGTCAAATTTGTTTGCTGCAACCATTTTAAAGGCCTGCATGGATCCGGCTTCTCGCACATCCCTGGAGGCTCTGCAGAAGTTCATTTTGGATGTTCAGGAGAACCGAGACTGATTATTTCCGAAGGGCCTAGGGGGGATTCCATCAGTCCTTGCTAGAGAGTAGATTCCCACTATGCTTATAGTTTGTCATCAGGGGTCAGAGACACTTATTTGATGTCCCCTTGAAAAAGAAGCAGAAAACTAAGCATCTTTCTCCTGCTTCCAGAGAGCCTCAACATGAGTGGCAGGACTTCATACAAGGTCTGTTTAATGCCCTTATGGCTTGAAGCCCCCTCAGTGGATCTCTGTTCCTGCTCACCCTTGATCTTCTGTTCCTCCTTAAAAGGCCCGGGGAGTAGGTTTAATCTGATGAGGATGTGGATTCTGATGAAGAATCCTTAACCTGTTCTTCCCAGATTTCCTTTCACTTGGACTGTGGTTCTGAGGAGGAGGAATCTACTAGTCCCTTCTTATTGTTTTGAGGAGATTTCTTTTGGTGACAGTTTCCCGTATGTCCAGAAAAAGTACTATGAACTTATTCAGCTAGAATCTCCAAAACCCTCTGCTGTCCCTCCTGTTCTTGCTACCTTGTTGGATGCATTTTCTGCAGCTTCTCGCGGCCCCAGACTCCCAACCCCCTGCTTTTAAGAACCCTGTTAAGTTTTACAACGTGCCTGAGAATTGCAAATACCTTTGCAAGTGCCCTTCTGCTGAACCTTCTGCTAGTTCTGTTGCTTCTGATATGCCATATAATCTTTTGCCTTCTACAAAGCTGCTGCCCTTGACAAGGATAGCAGAACTATGGAGATATTGTGTAAGAAAGTCTGTACTGTTGCTACCCTGGCCTTTAGGGCTGTGAATTTCCAGACACACATGACCAGATATGTTTTGGCTCTTCTCCGTAAGGCCTATCAGGTTATTTCAGATCTTCCTAACTCTGAAGGGAAGACTTCAGCTCTTTCTTTACTTAGGGTCATCTTCTCAAGTAGCTCGCCATTCTAGTAAATGCAGCTAATGCCTCATCTAGAGTTGCTGCTGTGTTGAGGAGGTATTCCTGGTTTCATCTTCAGCCTTTGCCTGATGTTAAGGCTAAGCTGACGGATGTTTCTCTAGGTAGTAAACATCTCTTTGGTGTTGCTGAGCTCTTTAAGTCCCTTCAGGAAAAGGGTAAAGCTTTGCAGGATTTGAAATATATTTTTGTTTTGCCTGTTCCCAAGTTTCAGAGGAATTACCCTACTAAACCTGCCTCTGTCTGCAAACAGTCTTGCCCTCCGACCAAGGGAAAAAGTCTGCTGAAACTCCTACAGCTCAGAGGCTTCTTTTTATAGAAAAGCCAGGTTCTGTCTGACTGTCCTTGTCCCTCTCTCCTCAGTCACGTCCCTCTTTCTCTTCGTCTTTCCCTGTACCTTCCAATTTGGGTACAGATCACCCAGGATTTTTGGGTTCTGTCCATCATATGTCAGGGGTACTCCATGGTTTGGAAATCTGTTCCCCTCCTTTTGGGCATTCCTCAGCCTCCACAGGAACAGCTGCCCTTTTTTTGCAGATGTTCTCCAGAGTCTTTTCTCTCAAGGAACAATTCAAGAAGCTGCATCTCCTCTAAAAGTGAGGGGATTCTAATCCAAAAAGTTTCCAGTTCCCAGGAAAGAAGGTACCTGGAGACGCATTCTGAATCTCTGTCAGCTCAATACCTTTTTGAAGGTTCCTTCCTTTTGGATGTTATACCTGCAAACCTGGTTTCCTCTTCTTCCTCCGGATTTCCTGGTTGCTCTGGATCTCTAGGATGCTTCCATTTCCGTATTCATCCCCTTTTCAGGAAGTTTTTACAGTTCTGTTTCTTCCTTATGTTTTCAGTTTTCTGCTTGACACTTTGCCCTCTCTACTACCCTAAGGGTCTTCACCAAATGCCTTGCTCCTTTGACTGCTTTTTGCGGGTTGAGGGAACTTCAGATCTTTTCTTGTCTGGATGACCTGCTCATTCAGTCTCCTTCTCTAGAGACTTTACTTCAGCATCTTCATGTTGCTGTTTGTCTCCTGCAAAGCCTAGGGTGAACAGTAAACTTCCAAAAATAATTTCTAGCTCTTCCTCAGGATCATGTTTCTCTAGGGTGCAGGCTGCAGACTGTTCCAGTGCTGGCTTTCCTGCCTCCTCCTAAGGCCTTAACTCTGGTTGCTTTCTTTCAATCCCTTAACTCTGATTGCTTTCTTTCAGTCCCTTTTTCCTGTGGCCTCCATTACAGCCCAGGAGTTTCTAAGGGCTCTGAGGTACATGGCTTTCACCATTCCTGTAGTTCCTATGGCTAAAGCTTTGTATGAGAAAGCTCCAGTGGTTTCTAAAGTCAGTCTAGCTTCAACACTCTAATACTTTAGATTTTCTGATTTCCCTTCTCCCATACCTCAAGTTGGAGCTTAATTGATGAATTCATCAGTTGTCCTTGACCCCAGGGCTTCCCTTTCAACCTCCAGTCCAGTCACCATTCAGGAACTCTTTTCAGATGCATCAGACACGGGTTGGGGTGCCACCTTCAGTCCTCTGAAAGTTGAAGGCCTTTGGTCTGCTTGTCAAAAGTAGGGCCACATCAGTGTCAAACTGATGAGAGCCTTTCTCCTGGCCTTTCATTCTCTTTTTCTTCCAGGGCCCCTCAGAGTCTTCATGGACAATACCACAGTGATGTGATACATCAACAAGCAAGGGGGAGGAAGATCTTTCCTCTTGTACAGACTAACTCTTCAAGTTTGAGATCTAGCTGTCCAGTATCAGGTGACTTCAGGCTGTTTATATTTCTTCAGGTAAGAAGATTGTGGCAGATTCTCTTTTGCAGGTCCTTAAAACAAACTCATGAGTGGATGCTTCACAAAGATATGTTTCTGGACATTGTCCACCAGTGGGGTGGTACTCTGGTAGATCTTTTTGCCTCCCCTCTAAACAGATAACTTCATCTGTTTTACACCAGAGTCCTATATGTCCTCTGGCCTAAAGGAGGGACGTCCTCTCTTTTTCCTGTAAGGGGATGATTCCTTATGTCCTTCCTCTCATACCTCCGGTCCTGTTCAAGAAAAAATAGGATGCTTGTTGATGACTCCCTTTTGGCCCAGATGGCATCAGTTCTCTCATTTGCATTTAGCCAAGGACAATCTTCACAAGTTACCTCACAGGGTGGACCTTCTCTCTCACAAGACGCGGGGTCTCTCATCCATCCCTACCTCTCCACTCTTCATTTGACACAGTGGGTTATAGAGTTTTGATCCCTTTTAGGCATCTTTTTTCTAAGGATGTGCTTTGGGTTCTGCAGGAGGCTAGGAAACCCACTTCCAGGCAATCTTATTTATCCAAATGGAAGAGATTTTCTTTTCCTCTCAAACTATACTTTATGCTACTTCCTTCACCACAAAAGATATCAAACTTTAGAACATTTTATACCACAAATTCCATAATTTACTACTGTCCCCATTATCTTTTTCTTTTTTGTAAAATTGTATAACCAACTTAGTCCATATTTCCCAAATTATAGGTCTCCAGTTCATAACCATTCTGGTGTCAATCTTCATTCATTCATGACAGATGGGTTTTGGTTGCATCCTCTGAATTGACTCTGCAGATATAACAGCCAGAAACTCTCGAGCTAAGGTTACCCATAGTGCCCCTCTCCTCATCTCCCCAGATCTCATTTGCCACGTAGTTTCAAGACTGGTTAGGCCAAGCTAAGTGTTCTTTTTTTCACTACATTTTTGAATTTTTGGCTTCTGTTCTTCTATAATCCCTTTTATTGTTTAGTCGTGTATATAAGATATAGTTTCTTTACTGTGCAAGTACTTTTCCTTCTTTTTACCCTGTTGGTATTTCTTCATACCATTGTTGGTGCAGGCTTCTCCCTTCCGTTTACCTCTTGGTAATCTCAGTACCATTCACCACAGACTAGGAGAAATTGATCAACTCCAACAACAGGAACCACTAGATGAAATTAATTGCCACTTTATTGAATGATGTTGACCTAGGTTTCGTCTCAATAGCAAAGACTTCTTCAGAACAAATACTTTCATACACAACACTCCCTTAGATACCCACCCTCTCCCAATTAATTCAGTTAATTAATGAGTCACATGAACACAATTTTTCCATGCAAATTAACACATACTAAAAAATTATAAAATATTTAAAATAAATTTGTAAAAACTTTATCAAAAGACACACTGCAAAAATATATATATGTACAATACTAATACCCACCATTACAGTTATAATAATTATGTCATTCCAAAATTTATTGTCCTATAAATTGGCTTGTATTAAACTTAAAACCTAATTATCATGTTTCTATTTTAACCTAAAATATGCTTTAACTTTAATATAGGAGCTATGCTTATACCATCATTGATGCCTGGGAAATTTGTGGCATCTAACCTCAATTGCCACTTCATTTCACAGATGTCCAAGTGCACATTGAGGATGCTACCTTGGTTGTCTTTGTTGATCTGCTGTATAACACAAAACTTAAAATTTTGTCCTGGATGTTGCCCTATGTGTCTAACCAATGCATTAGTGGTTTTCATGCGTCTGATGTCTAAAATATGTTCACTTATTCTTTCCCTTAAACTTCTACAAGTTTTTCCAATATAGAATGCAGGACATTGACCACATTTTGCTAAATATACCACATTTTTACTGTAGCAATTAAAATGTCCTCTAATATTTATAAACATTTCAGCAACAACAATTTTGCCACCGGTAATTAAAATATGCTTACATAAGCTACATCTCCCACATTTGAAATTACCCTTTTTTCAACTTGTGTTAACACTATTAAGCTGGGCACCCATCTCCAACAAATTCTTAAATAATTTATCTTTCCTAAATACATTTTTAGCAACCATCCCCATTTTCGTACACACATTACTATCCAACTTTAATAATCCCCAATTCTTCTGAATAATGTTAATAATATATTCCGTATCATAATTATAAGTAATTATGAAATATAATTGCTCATTTTCCTCTTTCCTACCAATTCTCTTCTTATTTAGTTGCAAATTGCCTCCCATTAGAGCTCATTTTTAGAATGGCTTCATAAATACCATTAATTCTTTTATAAACAACTTCATTTTTAATTGACTCACATAATGCAACTGGATACCCCCTTCTTATGAACATATTCATTATAAACTCCAGCTCTTTAATGAATTCGTGATGTTCATTCACCATTCTGGCAGCCCTGACCATTTGACCTTTGACAATCGCTTTTTTCTGATAGCTAGGGTACCAGCTCTGGTAATTAAGATAGGAATTAGAAAAAGTAGCCTTCCTATAAATCCCAGATAACAAACAACTTTTTCCTTGTCCACCTTCAAGTTGACATCCAAATAGGACAATTCCCTACTACTAAATTCATGGGTACATTTAAGAAACCCCACTGTGTTGTTAATATAGTGCACAAATGCTTTTAACCTTTCAAGCCTACCTTCCCAAACTATAAAAATGTCATCCAAAAAGCTTGTGTATTGTTTGATACAATTGTTGTATTCTCTAGGAAAAACATATTCCTGCTCCCAGAATGACATTACATAGTTGGCATATATGGGGGCACATGTCATCACATAGCATCCTCGATGTGCACTTGGACATCTGTAAAATGAAGTGGCAATTGAGGTTAGATGCCACAAATTTCCCAGACATCAATGATAGTATAAGCATAGCTCCTATGTTAAAGTTAAAGCATATTTTGAGTTAAAATAGAAACATGATAATTAGGTTTTAAATTTAATACAAGCCAATTTATATGACAATAAATTTTGGAATGACTATTATTATTGTAATGGTGGGTATTAGTATTGTACATATATATATTTTTGCAGTGTGTCTTTTTGATAGTTTTTTTAAAAAAATTTTAAAATATTTTATAATTTTTTAGTGTGTTAATTTGCATGGAATAATTGTGTTCATGTGACTCAACTGAATTAATTGGGAGAGGGTGGGTATATAAGGGAGTGTTTTGTATGAAAGTATTTGTTCTGAAGAAGTCTTTGCTATTGAGACGAAACCTAGGTCAACATCGTTCAATAAAGTGGCAATTAATTTCATCTAGTGGTTCCTGTTGTTAGAGTTGATCAATTTCTCCTAGTCTGTGGTGGCGGTTTGTGAATTCTCCAGTTTTGAGAATCTCAATACCATTGTTGGTATTTTCTTCTTCCCTTCTTTCTTTACCCTCTGGGTATATAAAAAAAGCCTTTTCCTTAACGTGTGTGTATGTCTCTTGGTCGCGTAGCACAATATATCACTGTTTATTGTATTTGTTGACAAATGGCTGACAAGAAAGGCACCTCTGGATTTAATCAGCGTGACAAATGTGGCAGGAAAATGCCAAATTCCTATGGGCATCTCTCCTGCATATATTGTTTAGGAGTACCACACTTGAAGGTTTAGCCTCCGCGAGAGCTCTGCAAGGTATTTAGTGCCTGTGCCTTAGCAGAGTGTAAAAATAAGTTGATTCTAAAGGGCTTGCTAAAAACCCGTTTCTCAGAGGCTTTATCTGAGATGGAGGTTTCAACCCCTCCTAGAAAAGAGACAAAGAGGAGGAGTCATTCTGTCCTATTGCCTCCTCAGTCACAGGAACCGAGAACTAGTAAAGCCCAGGTTCATACTGAACCCAAGACTAAACATGCCAAACTGACACCGACAACTACCTTGGCACCGGAGCTTAAAGCTGTTTCCACGGTGCTTTCCTTGATGATGGAACCAACTTCAGCAATTGCCATGGTACCGACCCCTTCCATGGTACGACAGACACTCTTGGCACCAACAATAGCTTCTCCCTTAAAAACTGGTCACTCCTCTCCCATCATCACAACCTTCTGGTCATCTGACCACTGTGGCAAAGCTCGAGACATTAGCCAGGACCTGATACTCTCCGTCCATTGTCGATCTTCATTCATTCATGACATCCCACCCTCTTACCACCTTCCAAAAGACTCCTGGAGGTTCAGATTTGGTCCTGGTTGCATGATAGGGCATTTGCTCAGACAAAGCCTCCACCTTCTTTTATTATGGCCACAAACTTGATCTGAAGAGATGAGAGGGGCACTATGGGTAACCTTTGCTCGCGAATTTCTTGCTGGCACATGCTTGTTATATCGACAGAGTCAGTTCCGAAGACAGAATCGAAACCAATCTGTCATGAATGAATGAAGATTGACAACACAGATGGAACGTTACAGTAAGAACATAACTTTTTCACCACTCCTTCACAAATTTGTTTCATGAAGCATTAATTCTGAAAATCATTCATTCATAACAAAAAAGGCTTTTTCTCCAGTTTGGACCAGGTATACTGTTATCTTTAGTATCTCATAATACCTCAGTCATTGTTCTGTACTAGTACCTTCCCACCTCCCTCTGTACATTTTACATCACAGTTTTTTAACTTCTACTTTACCATATATTTTTTAACCTAGTTGACCACTGTCTCCATTATTTTATCTTGACTAATTTCCATTAAACTCATAACATCCTTCATTCCTTCCATCTTTTCTTCATATGTAATACATTTCTCTCAAAAAAGGCAGGAAGTTATTTCTTATGTACTTTCTTTCAAATTTTCTTTGCATTTCTCTTACATTTCTCTTTGTAGTCTATGCCTTTCTCACCCCTTTCATAAAAATCATTATTGTTGTAGCAGTCCTGTATTTCTTTCTTTTGCCTTCTTTCCATAGTTTTTTAAATTCCTTTTCCTTTTTGAATAATGTCCATTCACACCAATTTTGCTCAAATTCCTTGTTATAAAATACTTTATAACTTCCTTTGTATTTCATATAACTTATACGGATAAAGATTCTTGTCTTGTATGTATCCTGTCATTTCTTTATTTTCAACATTCCAAACTTTAATAAGACTCTGCAGACTTTAATTTTATAAATGTTGCCACCTGTTAAACTGCAGTTAGTCATCAGTGGCAACAGTATTCATGTTGACAGTAATATTGTTTCAGATTTTCAAAGAGAGTTCCAAACTTTTTCCCATAGGAGTGAAGACACAAACCACTGTGATGCATATAACAGCTGATGTCGTATTCTCATGTTGCAGTATTCTTAACCATAGGGAGTTGCTCCTTGCAGCACTGGACATCCAGCTAGTATACCAAAGTCTTGAAAGCAGAGGTATGTGCAACGCTGCACATAAGAGACATAAACTGATGACTTCTATATCTGCTGCAGTGTGTTTCAGGCGTCCAATCGCCAGCTTCAGTAATCTGGCTTATGTTTGACTTTGGCCTTCCTTTTTCGACTACCATTCCTGGCTGTCCGCATACAGATAAGTACCCTTGTAGATTTTTTCATTTTACCTTACTTTTTTCAGATGCTTCTAGGAAGAAAAAGTGCACTTGTGGAAGACAAATGCCACATAAGGATATGCATGATCAGTGTGTCTATTTTGTTTAGGGGCATGTCATGACTACAAGTCCTGTGATATTTGCCAATCCTTTGTCCCCAAAACCCTTAGAAGCCATCTGTTGGCTTTAAATCGTTATGTGGAGAATCAGCATCTCTGACATTTGGCGTCCGGGATGGAAGGCGGAGCAGGGCCCTCTGACGAACCGCCAAAGAAAAAGGCAAAAAAGTTAGGCCCAGCGTCTAAGCTGTGCCTCGGGTGTCTGGGGAGATTCTCGAGGCGAGTGTCAGCCCAGGATCGCTCTGGACTTCGGGTGTTTCACTGTTACCAAGAACCGAAATGGAAGCCAGTACAGGGAATACCCAGAGTATGTTCGCTGAGGCTTTACAACCATCAGTTTCTGATGGTGAGGGGGAACCACTGCTCATGGCGTCGGAAGGGCCTTCTGCTGCCTTGCCATCCACTCCAACATTGCACCCAGGCCTACTACTGCTCCTTGTACTGTCTTAAAACGAAAACTGGAGGAGAAATGCAGAGCTATAGACTGTATTCCAGCTTGGGAGGCTTTTTCTCTGTCTCTTTTCAAGGCATTTCAGGTACTCCAGCCCCTGATTCCCCAGTCAGGCCTACCACTTGCTTCTCATGAAGAATCAGAGGAAGAGTCTTCCTCCTCAGATAAATCCCTGACGTATTGTTCTCAGATTGAATGCCCTAAGGATTTTGCCCCTGAAAAAGGAGTCCCTCACTTCTGATTCCCTTGGAGAAGATTTCCCCTTTGGGGATACTATTTCCTCGCTTAGACTGCATTTTAAGTGGGAAGTTTCAGATGTTTCTGACACCAAGAAGAGATATTTTGAACTCTTGCAGATGGAGCAGCCCTCATCATCTTCAGTTCCGCCTTTACTTCCAGCATTCCAGGATGCCTTCTTAGCTGCTTCCCAGAGTCACAGCCTCCTGCTAAGAAAAGACCAGACAGATTCTATAAAGTTACTGAAAAGGAGCAGTACCTTTTCACGAATCTGCCAGCAGATCCTGCTGTTATTGCAGTTTCAGCTGAAAAGTCTTCTAGGCAACTGCCTTCATCTTCCCTTTTCCCCACTGATAAATATAGCAAATTTATGGCTAGGTTGGGGAAGAAGATATATACTACTTCCACCTTGGCCATAAGAGCACTTAACTACCAGACTCGTATTGCCAAGTTTTCTCTGGATTCCCTGACCAAAGGCCTCTGCTTTGCTGTCGTGACATACCTGACTCACCAGCTAGGGCCCAGCTGAATACCCTTTTGTCCATGGTATCCCAGGTGACAAGACACTCAATAAAGTGCAGCAATGATGCTGTTGAAGCCTTTTCCAAATCAGCTGCTTCTGGTTCTGTCTTAAGGAGGTTCTCATGGTTGAGACTTCAGCCTTTGGATGTCCAAGCTAAATTGTTAGATGCCCCTTTAGATAAATCAGCACTCTTTGGAGCTGCCTCTGCAGAGTGACTTAAGTCACTGCAAGAAAAAGGAAAAGACTTACAGAATCTGAAACACTTATCGGTTTCACCTGTTCCCAAATTCCATAGAGACTACCTCCAAAAGTCTAGCTTTGTCAGGAGGCAGTCCTCCCATTCCCTTGCTGCTCAGTCTAGGGGACAAAGACAACTTAGGAAACAATCTGCTCCTAGATCCTCTTCTATCTCTACACCTTTTTCCTTTCTGAGGCAACCAGACCCAGATAGAGCTCCTCCGCTGTGACTCTCTTCCCTTGCCCACCTCCACCCCCTATCCCTACGGCTAACCCTATATCTACCCTCCTGGCAGAAAATTGCCACAGGCAAGTGGGTGCTCTCCATCATCAACAGAGGATACTATATGACTTAGTGGGCATCTCCACCATTACATGGAGTGCTGCAACCCCCACCCAGTCAGCATCCACTGTTTCCCACTATCCTGAGCCAACTCTTCTCTCAGGAGACTATAGAACCAAGTACCCATGGATCAGTTAGCCAAGGGGTTTTATTCCAGGATGTTTTTGGTCCCAAGAAAAGATGGTCCTTGGAGACCCATTCTCGACCTATCATATCTCAATCTCTTTCTCAAGGTGCCTACTTTCAAAATGCTCACATTACAGCACCTTCTTCCCCTTATTCCTCAGCAAGCCTTCATGGCCTCACTAGACTTGAAGAATGCTTAACTTCCAATTCCTACTTACAGGAAATTTCTTCATTTCTCAGTGGGGTCCTCACATTGTCAGTTTTCTGCCTTGCCCTTTGGACTCTCCACAGCCCCAAAAGTATTCACCAAATGTCTAGCCCCAGTCATTGCATATTGCAGACTACAGGGCATACAAATTTATCCTTACCTGGACGATCTTCTGATCCTGCACCAAGATCCTCTCACCCTGTCTTAACAGTCGGACTTGGTTTGCAGGGGATCTTGCAGAATCTAGGTTTCACTGGGAATGGCCTAAAGTCTCAACTGTCTCCCTCACAAGATCTAGTTTTCCTGGAGTGCAGGATAAGGACAGATTTGATGTCAGTCTTTGTCCCCACCCAAAAAGTGGAATCTGTCACCCAATTTTTCCACACCTTCCTACTTCTACCAACCATCTCAGCCAGAGAATTCCTGAGAGTCCTGGGATTTATGGCCTCCTTGATCCCCATGATCCCTCTAGCCGGGATGCACATGAGGAAGTTTCAATGGGTATTGAGAAATTCTTGGAACCAATGCATTCATCCCCTGGAAACAAATCTTCCTCTTTGTTCCTGCTTAAAAAGGGAGCTCAACTGGTGGATCTCAGTTATCACCCTCAATCAAGGGGTGCCCTTGTAGACTCCTCCACCCAAACAGCATCTTTACACACATGTATCAGATATAGGTTGGGGGGGGGGGCTATCCTTCAGAGTACCACCATCCAGCACAAAGTGCAGGGGGAATGGTCAATTCAAGAAAGGACCACATCAACCTAAAAGAGTTAAGGGCCCTTTTCCTGGCAATACAGGCCTTTCAAGACATCCTTCTGCCAGGCAGATTGAAGGTCATCACAGACAACATGACAGTCCCGTGGTACATAAACAGGGAGGAATAAGATCTTAGCCTCTGTGCAGTCTGGCAATTCAGATCTAGTTCCTGGCAACAGCACTACATATTAATTTGCAGACAGTTTACATTTCATCAGAAGACAATGTGATGGCAGACACCCTGAGCAGGACCATAACACCCACCCATTAATGCATGCTTCACAGGGAGGTGTTTCTAGATCTAGTTCACAGGTGGGGAATTCCTCAGGTAGATCTGTTTGCCTCCTCCCAGAACAGACAGATGCCTCTCTCTTGCACAAGGCTTCCCCATCCACAAGCCTGGAAGGTGGACAACTTCTCCTTCTCATGGGAGGGAATGTTCCTTTATGCCTTACCCCATTTCCTTTGATTCACAAAGTTTTCCTGAAACTTCAGGAGGACAAACCAAAAATCCTGTTGGTGACTCCCTACTGGCCAAGACAGCATTGGTTTCCCCTACTTTTCCTTCTAGCCCAGGGTAATCACCACAGGTTACCTCACCACTTCGACCTACTCGCACAAGACAAGGGGTGACTTATTCATCCCCACCTTGTCAATCTCAGTCTGACAGTGTGGGTGATAGAGTTCTGATCCCCTTCAGGCACATATACTCAAAGAATGTACTCCAAGTTCTGCAGGAGGCCAGAAAATCAAATACTAGGAGAAACTATTTACTTAAATGGAAAATATTCTCCCACTGGTGTCTTAAGAGTAAACAGGACCCATGTCAAGCTTCTTTTCCAGTGGTCCTTTCCCGTCTCTGTGAGCTACTGCATTCAGGGTTGACTTATTCTTCAGTAAAAGTGCATCTCTCTGCCATTTCTGCTTGCCTTCCATTCACTCCTCCTGTGGCTTCCAGGTTAGATGTCAAGCTGTTTTTGAAAGGGGTTCTTCAAATTAGACCTCCTCGTAAGCCCATTCCCCCACCTTGGGATCTTAACTTTGTGCTGGAAAAACTTACACTAGCTCCCTTTGAGCCAGCCCATTCTTCCTCCCTTAAATTCTGTACTTGGAAAACATTCTTGTTAGTGGCTCTCACTTCTGCCAGGAGGGGTCTGTGAGATGCAAACCCTTATGGCCTTACCTGCCTACCTTGTGTTCCATAAGGATAGGTTTTCCCTAAGAACTAACCCTTCCTTCATGCCTAAAGTAGTTAATGAAGTATCCTTAAACCAGACCATAAATTTGCCTGCCTTCTACCCTCAGCCACAGAACTCCTCAGAAAGGACTTTGCATTCCTTGGATGTTCATAGGCAACTGAGGTTCTATTTAGACAAGACCAAACCCTTCAGACAGTCTGAGCAACTATTTGTCTCCTTCCATCTAGGGCCTTAGGCAAGGCCGTGTCAAAGCAGACAATTGCCTGTTTGATTTCTAAGGCTATTGCCTTTTACTATTCCTTTCATGGAAAACAATTGAGTTCATCTATCAAAGCCCATCCCACCAGAGCTGCTTCCTCTTCAGCAGCCTTTTTCAAGGGCATTGATTGCTCTTCTCATCTAGAGGCAGCTGTTCCCAAGGGCATTGATTGCTCTTCTCTTCTAGAGGCAGCTATTCCCAAGGACATTGATTGCCCTTCTCTTCTAGAGGCAGCTATTCCCAAGGGCATTGATTGCTCTTCTCTTCTAGAGGCAGCTATTCCCAAGGGCATTGATTGCTCTTCTCTTCTAGAGGCAGCTGTTCCCAAGGGCATTGATTGCTCTTCTCCTCTAGAGGCAGCTATTCCCAAGGGCATTGATTGCTCTTCTCTTCTAGAGGCAGCTATTCCCAAGGGCATTGATTGCTGTTCTCTTCTAGAGGCAGCTGTTCCCAAGGGCATTGATTGCTCTTCTCTTCTAGAGGCAGCTATTCCCAAGGGCATTGATTGCTCTTCTCTTCTAGAGGCAGCTACTTAGTCCTTTATACATACCTTCACGTAGCATTACAAATTAGACTCCATCTCCAGGGTAGAAGAGGGTTTGCTAGGTCTATTCTGCAGGGTCTCATTGACTCTGCTCCCCTACCTGCCCCCCCCCCACATTAGTGCCTAGAGAGCTTTGGTACTCTCCCCAAGGTTAAGAATACTATAACATGAGAACAGAAGGACACAGAACCATAGATGTCCTTCTCTTCCATGTTGCAGCATTCAGTCCCACCTACTTCCCCCCCTTCTATTTTGACCATATTATAAACTGGGGCCTTTCCCTGACTACTGACTTTTGTGTCTGGCAGGAGTTTTATGCTACCTTCTTCTCCTATTCCTGGGGGCGGGGGGGCTCTCTATGCGGCAGCCAGTTCTGAATTGGGTACGTGCAGACATCACAGATAAAGCCTGCATCAGTTTGTGGATCTTACATGCGGCGTCACACATACCCCTGCTGTCAAGACTTTGGTATACTGGCCGGATGTCCGGTGTTGCAGGCAGCAACTCCCTAAGGTTAAGAATACTGCAACATGGAAGAGAAGGACATCTATGGTTATGGTAAGTTCTTAGACAACTGTTCTTTTTTATTCTGCAGACGTACACTGTCACCCTACACAAGACTGCACTCATCGCATCTTGTAGTTTAATACCATTATTTTTTTAATAAAATTGCTGTTCCAGAACATATCCCTTTTTCATAGCTCAAAGTAGCTCTTTTCCCCATAAAGCATTTTTTCTGTATCTTTTTTTAATCTGGTATCCTGTAAACAAACAGCACTTACTCTTTTTTTTTTTTTTTTTAACAGCAGTTGTGTAGTAGTAGCATCCCAACTTCCTTAATATTGCTATTTATATTTAATGGGGAGACAGCATAGGGGGGACTGAAGAGTATAGGAAACTTTGGGACAAGGCATTCAGGAGTAAATATCAACATAGTAATGATTGCAGTAGTCCTAGCCATTAGAGCCTTCAGACTGAATTGAGAAAAGGAAACACCACAAATCCTGATGAACAATGCCACAGTGATGTGGTATATCAGCAGTCAAGGGGTAAGAGGAGACATTGTTTCATTCTATGTAGACTAGCAATACAGACATAGGAACCAACCGAGGATGCAAGCCTGACCCTCAGGGACTTGTACATGCCATCACAAAAAATGTGTTGCCAGACTATCTGTGCAGAACTTCACTAAACCTCAACGAATGGATAATAAGAAGGGAGGTGATGTTGGGCTTAATCCACAAGTGGGACTGACATAAATGGACCTTTTTGTTTCTCCAGAAAATAGACACCTGGGCAGATTTTTCATGAGGATGCCTACAGGAGAGTTCTGGGTGGTCACATGCCTTCTGCATTCCATGGTCAGGTTTGTGTATGCTTCCTCCCCATGTATGTTACCCAGGTTATTACAAGAAATAAGAGATGAGATGCCAAAAATGCACCTGATTGTACAATATTTTGGCCCAGACAATATTGATTCTCCCATCTGCCAAGCCTAATGAGAGAGGAACCGTTTATGCTGCCTCACCTTATGGATGTTTTAACTCAAAAGATTTAATTCACCCAAGACTACAGTTTTTAAGGCTAACAATGTAGGCGATATTGCACTCACTCCTTCCAGGCACATGTCCTTTCAGGATGTTGTTCTGATTTTATTTGAGTCCAGGAAACCCAGCATTTGAAAGTCTTAGATAGGAAGATGGAAAATGTTCTCTCACTGATGCCATGGTAGAAGACGGAACCCAGTATCAGCACAGGTCTCTCTGATCCTCACTTCCTGTCAGATCTGTGCAAAGCAGGAGTGTCCTATGCTTTGAAGGTATGTGCTTTTACCACTAAGCCCCTCTTTACTCCCAGTTCAAAAATAAAATATTTTTTAAAAGGGGTAAAGTTACTCTATCCCCTGTTTGAACCATCAGCTTCTACTCCAGTAATATTCTTGTCCTGGAAGACATCCACTATATCAGAATTGCAAGCTCTCATGTGCAGGGAACCATAACTGGTATTTCACAAGGATGAGGTCACAACTGTACCATTTCCCACATACCATGCCTCATGTGTTTACAGAAATTTGTTTAAACTAGATTATCCCTCTTTTTGTTCCCCACCCCCCATACTGTCAAAACAAGGATAGAATTTTGCATTTCGTAGACGTGCATAAACATTTAAGATTTTATCTAGGCATTAACTAAGTCCCATGCCTCAAGTAAAATTTGGGATTCAGATTTCTGTTTAGGTACTAATTTAATAGCTTTACAATGTTTAAACACTGTTGAAATTAATTCTGACAATATTAGCGTAGATAATGAACATTTTTTGTTGTATAAAATTTGGCCATGACAAAAATGATGATTACTGATTTCAAATGTTGGGCATCCGAGGCAAGTATAACAAGGCAAAAAAAAAAAGATTCTAAGGATTCTATCCAGATATGAGAAAGTTGTATATATGTGTGTGTGTGTACACATATATATATATATATATATATATCTCATCTGATAAACTCTGTTACCTTTTTAGGAGAATGGAAACTCTCAACAAGCAAGACCATATAGATAGACCACTGCATTGCTTTCCGTTATACACTTCATGGCAAACCACTGCCAGAAAGAATGAGAGATCATTCTACTAGTGCCACAGCTACCATTAACAGAAAAGGATGACAGCTCATTCTGCTAGTGCCACAGCTACAACTACCAGAAAAGGATGAGCACTCATTCTACTAGTGCCACAGCTACCATTAACAGAAAAGGATGACAGCTCATTCTGCTAGTGCCACAGCTACCACTACCAGAAAAGGATGAGCGCTCATTCTACTAGTGCCACAGCTACCACTACCAGAAAAGGATGAGCACTCATTCTACTAGTGCCACAGCTACCACTACCAGAAAAGGATGAGCGCTCATTCTACTAATGCTGTGTACTGGAAACTGTGGCCCAGTAACTCCAGAATTTGAGCAGATGCTCCAACAACCTGGGAACTGAATTTAAGTGTTAAGAATTGTAATCTGCACTTGAAATTTGGAAATTAGAGCAAAGGTTGTAAACTGCTTACATGGTTATCCAAAGGCCTCTGCATGCAGTCACTGCATGACTTTGACACCAGTGAACAGATATACAAGGCTTTTAAGGAAATGCACCCCCTCTGCCTTATCACATTAAGAATTTACTAACTCACAAAGTGCCTTAAGATATGCCATTAAACTTTCCCTTAAGGGGGAGAAGTAGATAGTATGCCTCTACTAAAACTATTTCCACTGATCCTTCTGTAATGAAAATGTCAGAGTGCAGTTACCTGCACACGTCCGTGTCCTGTCTGTGCCAGGTGGAAGACCATGTAGATGTCAGCACAGCTGAAGTACAAGAAGGATCACCCCTCCCACATCCCCCCATCATCTTTGGCTTTCTCTCTCGGTGTAACAGCCTCAAGAAAACTGGGGTCCAGGGAAGTAAATAGTGTGGGAAGAAATAGCCAGGGAATTGTTATAGCTAGTCTTGTATAGGCCATAGGGCCGATAGCCTAGCACCAACCTCTGAACCTGTAATGCCCACTGAAGCTGCCTTTCCATGTTCCAGGTCAGCCTGAAGAGAGAGAGAGAAGGATACCTTGTGGTTGTTGTAATGAGGGAAGAAGCAGTGGTTGTGTAGCTACTCCAGTCCTAGATGCCCACAGGAGGGAGATAAGTGTATAAGTGAGCATTCAAAATATACAGTTATGGTAAAAAAAATTCTACATCAATTTTTTTTTTTTACATTTTTCAATAAGAACTAAAAACATTTTAAGGCTCTAGGAAAACGTAACTTCTGCCTCATGATCTAACTTGATTTCTTTGTACGCTTATTGCATCTGCATTCCTTGCTCTGTCTCTGTTTTGATTGCAATTATTTTAGCATGTTCACTTTAATTTATTCTCTGTTTATAGAACATGTACATATTGTGTTTTGTTAGTAACTCTGTATATATTGTCATTTATCTATTGTTTTTATATCTTCTAGTCCACTGTGATATTCACTTTATATGTAATATATGTATATATTGCATTTTGTCATTCACTATGTAATGTCATATTTCTGTTTTCTGAGACTGAAATTGGTCCAATGGGATCAGTGCTCTACCCCAGTTAACGAACTAAAAATAAATAAAATATGTTCCTATGGCAGCAGAATAATGTTCATTATATGGTTCACTGTTGCAGTAGTCCTCAAGTTTGAGATGGTTCACAAAGCTCATGGATCTTTGGGTTGCTGGCCTTGAGTATGAATTGACAGAAGCGACTCTTGCAATCCTGTAGTGCTGTAATACTTCTGGTTGATATAGTAGCCTATAAGAAAATAATTTTCCAAGTCAAAAGTCTCAGGAATTCGGAAGCAGCTGGTTCAAAGGGGAAGGATAATGTCAGCTTCCCTGGGATCCAGCTGAGGTCCCATAGTGGTGCAAGTTCCTTGTTTGGGGTGTATCAAGGACAGCATCCCCCTTAGGAACTACTTTACTGGCAACAGGAAATAGAAGTGGAGATCACATAGCAGAAAAAATGAAATAGCTGTGATACATGACTTTTAGAGACCTAGGACTGCCCCAGTTTGTGAAGGTCTGACAGATATTTGAGGTATGTAGACAACGAAATGTGTTTGACCTTAACCCTTTCTTCAGCACATGGAAAAGGTCTTCCATTTAGCTAGTAATTTTTTTGTGTGTGCGCTTTCTCTGCCTTCCTTACAATAGTGAACATCTCCTCAGAAAACATGTGCCTGAAAGGCATTATAGAGAACTCCAAGCTAGAGTCCTAAAGTTGGGTTATATGAGAAGTTTCATTGTTCTGTTTACTGCAAGTGGCAAGTCCCTGCTCTAAATTTGAGGTAATTCCTGTCCTATGCAAAGGTAATCATTTTTCAAAACCAAGATGACCATAAAGGCTTGAAGATAGGGAAGAGGCAGAAGGGCTAGCAAGGTTCACATCTTGAACTCTGGTGTTCTAGAAACTGTTTAATCTTGGGGGGGGGGGGTTGAATTAAAAATGCTCTGTTACTAGGGAATTGGTGGAATAACTGGATTTTTTTTAATGAAGCCTAATCATGGCCCCCTTTTGTCTGCATGTTGATGGGGAGAAGAGAGGATTAGGGAGGTGAAATGGGCTGGGATGGGTTTTGTGGGTAAGGGAGGGAGAACTGAAGGCAAGTCGTCTATGCTTTCTGTCTAGGACTTGGCCTTGAGGGGTCCCTAGGTGTCCTGTCTGCCTTTCAGCTCTTTATCTTTGCTTTGGTGGAAAGACCAACTTTTGGTGAGCTAGCTGCAGGGGAGAGAAACGACTATTTCGTAGACTACATGGTCTTCCTCTTTTCCTGCAGTCTCTTGAACAGTTGTTCCTCGGGTCCAAAGATCTTTTCCTTCTGTAATGGTAAAGTCGTGTTTTGATTTGATTTGGCTGGGACTGAGTCCGCAGGCAGACATACTTCCTAATGACTGACTATGAGGCTGCCACCCTTTTATGATGCATCCAAAGCATCATAGCAATGCTTGATGTAATGTCTGCTAAGTTGAGAATTGAGGTGACATAATTCCAGAATCTTATATCTCTGGTCTCTGTACTCAGCCCCCTCTAACTTTGACCTTTAGTTGAGACACGAGTCTCTTGATACTTTGTCATATGTGTTGGCATTTTAAAAGCCAAGGTAGCAGAAGACTTGATCATTTCAATGCAGTCAGGTGTCTGTCATTGGGAAGTGAATTCTCGGCCAGATCCTGATTTATTCCTTGTTGGCATCCAAGGACACCATAGCTGATCAGTAGCATAATTTTGTAGTACTTAAAGAAATGTATAATACTGCCTTTCTGAGAGCAATGGGTTGGGAGTCAGGTTTCAGTAATGCATTGCTAAAGGCATTCTCTAAGGCCTCAGTGAGTGAACATAATGGGTAATAGTTTTTGCCTCTCGTAAGTCCACTAGCTTTCTTTATCTCTTATTTGCAGCAGAGAACTCTTCAGAGTCGTATTTAAAGTGATTCGATTCCTGTTCAGTTTATCACATAATGATACATTTTGTGGTGAAGAAACAAAGGGCAGGGTATCATTGGTATCAGTCCTCGCTAATGTGGGGGATGGCATCTGTCAGCCTATCAGCATCAAAAAACAGAGGAATTGGGAGTTCTTTGAGTGGAAAAAAAGGTTCCCTCTTCAATTTCTTTTAAGAAAGATCCCTGACACCAAAGGCTAATCTGAGGAAGGTTGTAGATTTTCTAAAAATAAGAAGACAGTATCATCAGTTCCTGCGAGAGAACATTGAGGTTTGTAGACACCGAAATGTGTTTGACCCTAACCCTTCCTTCAGCACAAGGAAAATCTCTTGGAAGGTGGTGGTGGGCACACCCAGATCAAGATGTAGCAGAATGGAAGGCATCAGAAATATGGGTGACATGGTCCTAATTGTTAGGGAAGTGACAACCTTGGAAGCTTCAAGATGTAGGCAGCCTGGACCCCTGCAATGTCCTTGCAGTCAAGTGATGAAGGGAGTATCACTTTGACCCTCGGTAATCACAAAACGGTCTTCTGAAGCAGAGGCCTGCATAAAGCCATCTGGTCCAACCAGTGATTAAATGGTTAAATGCTTGGGAAGACAAGCTGTTGTCTGAGTAGGCATCAGAATTGTGGTCTCTGTAAAAGCATCTTACCCGACCCCATAGTCCTCAAGCTTTGGAAGGGTTTTATCTCCTGATGCTTATTCCTGTAAAAGTGCTTCTTAGCATGGTTGCCTTTTTTTTTTTTTTTTAGTGAGGCATCCACAGAATACCTGAGGCCAATACTATGGGAGTCCTGGCAATGCATCCAACTTTTTCTTGTTGAGATAGCCGTGGAGAAATTTAACTTTCCATTTTAAGGTAGTTTTACTGAACAAGATGAAGTGATGTCTCATCCCTAAGCAAAATAACCACTGACTGTGGAAATGTTTCTGTAGCATTTGTTTTTCACAATACTGTAGTTGTCATTTTCAGTAATCCCTGACATCTAGTGCTCTGAAGTGTGGACTATTCATATGTAATTTGCTAGGATGCTGTGACATCCACATACCTTTGTCTTTTTGTCTTCTTAGCATCCAGACAGGCTCATGTCAACGTGTGCCATTTGTGAGACACAAGCATATCTGCTTGACTGCTTAGAAGTGTGCAAGAATTGCCCTTGACCAAATGTGGAGTATTGCCGTATTTTATTATGACAAGCTTGTGCTATTAATAAAAAATAACATTCTCATTCTTCATGGTCTGGATGATGTCATAGTTTAAAAAAGGGCGCCTGACTTTTTAATATCTTAAATTTATTCATTAATTCACACATTCCTTCATTGCTTACTTAATTCAGATGTCCTTCAAGAATGCAACTGCAGTCATAACATATGGGTTGTCCTGCCTCAGGCAGCCCTCAGTCGGCCGAATTCCAAAGTCTGGGTCCGGCGTCGGCTGGTGTCGCCTCCTCTCCGTCACAACGGCTGGAGTATAAAGGCATCGGCCGACTCCATCTTCTCCAGTCTTTCTTGCCGCGCGGTGCCCGAAGCAGAAGCAGTTCGCAAGTGCCGGTCGGTCAGCTCCTGTGTTTTCAGTACCGAAGTCATCTAAAAGCTAAGTACCCCATTGGGGAACATTTTTTCTTGCCTCAGCCGATGTCATAACAAATTGAGAAAGTTAATAATTGTTTGTCTTGTGGTAAACAAATACCTCATAAGGACTTCCATTCTTACTGTCTTCCTTGCCTGGGCCCAGACCACGACATCTCGGCCTGTGCTGCCTGTGCTTGCTTTAATAAGCGCACTCTCAGGCACCGGGCAGAATTTGCTGAAGACTTCTTTGGCGAATCATTCGCATATACCATGCCGTCGGATCTACCGACAGCCCAATCTTCCAAAAAACGCAAGGACCGGGACCGGCATCCTCGGCCCGCGTCCTCCACCGATACTACTCCTAGACCCTCCGCTAGTGCTTCGATCCCTGCGGAAGCGGTAATTCAGCCGCTCCAGGCCAACGACACGGCTTTAACTAGTCCTTCGGTCCTGGAGACCTCTCTGGTGCCGGTTGTTGATTTTCCTCTTGATACCGAAGTTCTGGATTTACCCGACACCATTCCGGTGGACAAGGTCACTCCTGCACGTGGGGCTGCTAGACCTCCTGTATCTATGTCCATCAAGGCCTTTGCACGTGCTAAGGCCGCCAGCCAGGCCAAGGCCCATCCTAAACCTGCTGTCCAGGTCCCCTCTTCTGACAAACAGATTATGTCTCTTGCTGCAGACCTAATTTCCCTTATCAGGGGGTCTCAGCCTCACCCAGACAGAGGTTCTCAGCCTCCCGCAGAGAAAAGGCCTAGAGCTGAGCAGACTGAAAACCTCTCTTCAGATGAGGCCTCTGAGTATTCTGAGCATTCAGATATTCAAGAAGAATCCTTCCAGGCCTATGAGGACTCTGATGCTGAGGAATCAATTCCCTCTGCCTCTCCTCCAGAGGATTTCTCTTTTGGTGAAGTCCTGCATTCAATGAGGGAACATTTCCAATGGCAGGGTCAGGAATTCTCTGATTCCAGGAAAAGGCTCCGTACCTTCCTAAAGCTTCCCCAGCACAGACCTTTAGCTATTCCTCCTGTGATGGATGTTTTGGATGATGTTTTCTCCGATTTCAGTGCTAACCCTGACTCGCTCCCCCCTGCTCCTGTCAAGCCAGACAGATATTACAGAGTCCCTGACACTCACAAACATCTTTTTAAGGCCCACCCCGTGGATTTAGAATCTATTTCACAGGGCCCCAAGGGAGTGGCTTCCTCCACTGCCAGGAATCCTTTGCCAGCAGATAGGGGAGCCAGGTCTTTGGAGAGATGGGGTAAAAAAGTTTATACCTCTACCACCCTAGCCATGAGGTCTCTTAACTGCCTTTTTCACATGTTTCAGTACCAGGATTTTTTACTGGATGATTTGCAGAAAAAGTTAGCCTCTCCTGAGCCTATTGACTGAAAGGCATTGCAGGATCACATACATAACACTCAGCAGGTTAACAATCATTTTCTTCAGTGTGGTTATGATGCATTGGAAGCTTCATGTAGGGCAGCTATGACTGGGGCTGTGATACGTAGACATGCTTGCTTAAAGGATCAGCCACTGCCAGACCATGTCAAAGTAAAGTTACTTGATGCACCTCTGGAAAAACAGAAGCTTTTTGGTGCTAATGCACAAGATGTGTTGAAATCCATTGAGGAAAAAGCTAAGTCAGTACAGACAGTCAAGGATTTCCTCCAGGTTCAGCCACCCAGATTCAGTAGAAACTGGCCTTCGAAAAATTGGTCCTTCCCAGACTCGGACAAGTTTCAAAGGGGAAAGAACAGGCGTTGCCGAGGCCAATACCGAGGCCCCTACAGGGGATGCCAATGGCAACCTACAAATCAAAGAAGTGCTGCAGCCAGTCCAGCTGCACCACAAGGACAATCACAGTGACTTGACTTTCATACCCGCCTACAAGGGCTCAGAGAGAAGCACCCTTGGGCGGAAAATTATCCTTATTCTCAAAGAACTGGCATATCTTAACCAAGGACAGTTGGATTCTGGATTCAATAGACACGGGTTACAGATTCCACTTCCATACCTTACCTACAAGACAAGGCATGCCAAACCTGCCACACCATCAAAGGGCAGAGGCACTCATTCAAGTTTCAAAGCTGTTAAGTTTAAAAGCAATAGAAAAGGTACCTCCCCAGGAACAAGGCCAGGGATTCTATTCAAGACTGTTCCTTGTTCCAAGAAAGGAAAACAAATGGAGGCCTATACTGGATTTGTCTACTCTAAATACCTTTCTCATTGTGCCAAAGTTCAAAATGCTGACGTTACAGCAACTCCTTCCCATGCTGGGCAAGGGGTCTTGGCTGGTCACTCTGGACCTCAAGGAGGCATACCTGCATGTCCCAATCAGACAAAGCTGCAGAAGATACCTCAGATTTCTTGCAGGGACAGAGCACTATCAATTCTCAGCATTGCCGTTTGGCTTATCTACTGTGCCCAGAGTGTTCACGAAATGCCTGGCATCAGTAGTGGCACACTGCAGACTCCAGGGAATTCAAATATACCCCTACCTGGACGACTGCCTCATACAAGCAGACAACAGACAAATATTAATAAAAAACTTGGACTATGTCATGCAACTACTACAGGCCTTGGGATACACAGTCAACGTTCAGAAATCAAGGCTACTGCCATCCCAACAGATTATTTTCCTAGGAGCCAAACTGGACACGCAAACACAAATGGCTTACCTCACAGAGGAAAAACAACAGCGGCTACCAGAGTACTTCAAAGGCCTAGCAAAGCTCTCCCAGTTGACTGCAAGGAAACTCCTGCAGGCCCTGGGGTTCATGGCATCATGCATTCTTCTGATACCTTTGGCAATACTTCATATGAGAAAGCTGCAATGGTATTTGAAAAGCTTATGGTCCCAACACAGCCAAAGCCTAGAAGATGTAATCCCACTCATTCCATGCCTGCAAAAGGAATTCTTGTGGTGGGCTCAAGCAAGTCAATTAAACAAAGGCATGCCTTTCAACAGACCTCAAGCAGGTCAAATTATTACAACAGACGCCTCAGATAATGGATGGGGGGCGCACATGGAGGGCAGATGCGTTCAAGGTCAATGGACACCAAAGGAAAGACATCTGCACATAAACCAAAAAGAGATGCTGGCAGTGATGCATACAATCAAGGGTTACGAAAAATCACTGCAGCAAGGACATTTACTAATAAGGACAGACAACACCACTGTCATGTGGTATATAAACAAGCAGGGAGGGACTCATTCATATCCCCTCTGCAGACTAACAATGATTCTCTGGGAAAAAGCACTGAGTCTGAAGATACACCTACAGTCCCAGTTTGTACCAGGCAAGGACAATGTACTGGTGGACAAACTGAGCAGAAACTTCTTGGATCCACACGAATGGATGCTGCATCCACACATCTTCTCACAAATAACAAAGACATGGGCTTCCAATCTTTCCAAGGCAGTTCAGGACATCTTATTGGAAGCACGCAGACCATCCACCAGAAAAGCCTATTCAGCCAAGTGGAAGAGATTCAGCATCTGGGCTGCCAACAGGGGTCAGGATACAACAGTACTGAGTATACCTCAGATATTGGAATACTTGGCAGAAATGTTTCATTCTGGACTCTCATATTCCTCCATAAAGATTCATGCCTTAGCAATCTCAGCAAGATACAATTGTGATCCACCAGTGTTCTCACATCCTTTGCTAAGACAGTTCCTGAGAGGGATAAAGAATATCAAGCCTCCCAGAAAACAACCAATACCTGCATGGGACCTCAATTTCGTATTGGAAAAATTAACTCTTCCTCCCTTTGAGCCAGCAGCAACCTCAGAGATACAATTTCTATCATGGAAAATGTTTTTTTCTATTGGCAGTCACATCAGCAAGAAGAGTCTCGGAGATACAGGCACTCATGGCAGTACCTCCTTTCCTCATTTTTCATCAGGACAGAGTTTCTCTAAGAACAAATCCTTCATTCATGCCAAAGGTAATTTCCAGGGTGTCTCTAAATCAAGCTATTCACCTTCCTACCTTCTTCCCCAATCCTCAAAATAGAGGGGAAAGACTGCTACATACCTTGGACATACACAGGCAACTACGCTACTACTTGGACAGAACTAAGGCCACCAGAAAGTCTGACCAGCTGTTTGCAGCCTATGCTGCTGGAAAGCAGGGAAAAGCAATCTCCAAGCAAACAATTTCAAAATGGATTGGACACTGCATCAGATTCTGCTATTCTTACCATGGAAAAAGTGTGCCAGCCAATATTAGGTCACATTCCACCAGAGCTATAGCCACATCCACAGCTTTCCTAAGAGGAGTGGCTACAAAGGACATCCTAGAGGCTGCTACATGGAGCTCCGTGCATACATTTACCAAACACTACAACCTGCCTTTATACTCCAGATCCCGAGCAGGCTTTGCTTCGGCAGTCCTGCAGGGCATTCTAGCTACACCATCCTTTTCTTAACTCCATCCACCCCCAGCTTGGCTATGGTATTCAGCCCATATGTTATGACTGCAGTTGCATTCTTGAAGGACATAGTACAGTTTTGTACCTACCATAAATGTAGATGTCCGATAGATATGCAACTGCAGTCGGGTTTTCCCTCCCTCCTTTCTCTCTTTTCCTTCTTATTGGGTCCATTTCCCCTATTCCTTTCAGCTGGGGGTATCTCCTATGGTGTATCTGTTTATTACTGTTGTGCATGTCTGGAATTGTTTATCCATTCACCAAATTTAGCCTTCCTAGGAGGGCACCTGGCATCTGGGGCAAGAAACACTGAAGAAGATGGCGTCGGCCGATGCCTTTATACTCCAGCCGTTGTGACGTCTGAGAGGAGGTGACACCAGCCGACGCCGGACCCAGACTTTGGAATTCGGCCGACCGAGGGTTGCCTGAGGCAGGACAACCCATATGTTATGACTGCAGTTGCATATCTATCGGACATCTACATTTATGGTAGGTACAAAACTGTACTTTCAGAGTGTTAGGGGGACAGGCAAAACCTGCCTTGGTATTTGACAGGCACAAAGCAGAAAAAGGAGTCTGCAATGGGATGCCAGCCTATTGCAGCAAGGGTACACGCACACACACACAGCTTTGAGCAGTTTGGAAGAATGCTTCATAAATGTAATGTCTTTGGAATGTAGGAGGAAGCCAGAGTACTGCAAAAATCCACTCAAGAGTGAGGATGTGCAGATTTTGCCAAGAAGACACCCCATCTGATATGACTGGGAGAACCACCTTGAAGTAGCAATGCTTAGCCATGTATCACTCTGCTGTCCAATCACAAGTCCATAAATTTAAAAATGATAAATACTTTTACAGAGAATGGGAGATTAAAATTTAACTAAAGCAGTTATAGTTTGCTAGCCTTAAGATGGAAAATTATTTTTATCACCTTGGTGTAGTGACTGAGTGCAGTACGTTTCATGTTATCATACACCTTTAGTTTGTGGTGTTCATTCACCATTACAGTCTGTATTAACCTTCTTGAATACACACACAGTATTCAGATGAATTTGAATAAATGTATTACTTCACTAAGTACCTGAATTTTTAATGTTGCTATTGATTGGTTTGCAATTTATTAAAATAATTTTGATTTTTATGATCTCTTAATAGACAAAGATGTCGGACGTGGCTCTTATGGTGCCATGCAGGTGAAACAAGCATTTGAATATGCTTATGTTATTCTAAGCCAAGCTGTATCAGCAGTAGCCGACTACTATCCAAATAAAGAATTAGGAAGGTAAGGACTAATTCGATGTTTGTTTCTCAGTTCTGGTGTGTTGCATTGCACTGATGTGCACAGTGGTTTATTTTCTGAAGTTCTAATTCTAATACATGGACATTGTCATAAGTCACTGATGAAGGAAGTGCTCCATGTATGGCATGCTTCTTTCTGAAAGTAGATTCCTATGTAACAGCAGGCAGCATAAGCTGTGGACAGAGTAGTTTGTCTTCATGGGTCATATTTTCATCATTCAGTCCTAACTCTTGGATTTTGCTTCAGTGGCTGATGTAGAGCCAGATATGTCAGACATTCTAAACACCTTCCTGGTATCCATTCTAAACACCTTCCTGGTGGTACCAACATTCAAAATGCTCACCCTCCAGCAACTGCTACCCATGCTCTCCAAGGATGCTTGGCTAGCTACCCTAGACCTAAAAGAGACCTACCTCCACATTCCTATCAGGGAATCATGCAGGAAATATCTATGCTTCAGGGATGGCTCTCTGCACTTTCAGATGTTCTTCGTGTTTCACTGTTGCAGTCATTAAATTTGGGTAATCTGCTGGCAGGTTGCCCTCAGTCGGCCCGAATAACAAAGTCTTGGGTCCTGCGTCGGTTGCTCTCTCCTCTTCCATGACATCAGGTCGTTAGGGGTATAAAACATGCAGCAGATGCCTTTTTAATCAGTCTTTCTTGCCACGCGGTGCCCGAAGCAGAAGCAGTTCGCAAGTGCGGTCGGCCGACTCCTGAAATTTTCATTTTTAAGTTTCAGAACCCAAGTCTTCAAACTAAAGCTAAGTACCCCATTGGGGAAACTTTTTCTTGCTCCTTACTGATGTCAGTAAAAGTTAATAATTGCATTACTTGTGGGAAGCAAATACCTCATAAGGATTTTCATTTGTGCTGTATTCCTTGCCTAGGCCCTGATCACAACGTACCTTGCTGTCAGTTTTGTGCTAAATTTAACCAACCTACTATTAAGCTTCAGTATATTTTTGCTTCTAAATATTTTGGTTCAAGATTTAACTATCCAGAAATGTCGTCTGTTAGCAATCTGAGTACTGGAGTTCATAAAAAATGCAAGGAAAAAGACAGACCGTTGAGGTCCAAAACCGACGACGAAGCTTCTCCTGAGCCAGTCGCCGGTACTCAGTGAAGCGCTTTCGCAGCCCCTTATGCCCGCTACTTTTGAGTTGCAGGCCTCTACCGAGACTCATTCTGAGTCCTGTATGCCGCAAGATTCTGCAAGTATTGAACCCGCGGATGTCTCTCACTTGGATGGGTCCGGAGACGCTGAGCAGGTACCGGCTTCTGAGGGTGTTTTCAGGCCTCAACATTTGTATATTAAACTGACGCCATCATCAAAAACAAGGCCAAAATCTACTTCTATGTCTAAAAAACCGACGCATGAGCCATGTGCTTAGGCCCCTATGCCTAAAAAACAAATGATCAAAATGGCTGATGATTTAATTACCTTGATCAGGGGTTCCCAACCCGCCCTGCTAAGAGGCCTAGGCAAGGCACTGATTATGATTCTTCATATCAGGTTTCCATTTCTTCGGATTCCTGTTCTGATCAGGAATTTTCTATTCCACCTTATGAGGACTCTGATGCAGAGGAATCCATCCCTTCTGCTACTCCTCCTGAGGATTACTCTTTTGGAGAGACTTTGCATACTTTAAGGGAACATTTTCATTGGGAGAGTCAGGACTTCTCAGAATCCAAAAAGAGGCTTAGAGATTTTCTTCTACTTCCTCAGCATAGGCCTTTGGCAATACCTCCTGTATTAGACATTGTTGATGTTTTCTCGGAATCAAGCATGGCTCCTGATTCCCTGCCTCCAGCTCCTAGTAAGCCAGACAGATATTACAGGGTTCCTGACTGCCACAAATTTCTTTTCAAAAATCCTGCTGCTGACCCTCAAACTATTTCTCAGGGTCCCAAGGGTGTTAAGGCTTCTACAGCCAAAAATCCTACCCCTTCTGATAGAGACTCCAGGGCATTGGGATAGATGGGGAAAGGAGGTTTATATGTCTGCAACCTTGGCAATCAGGGCTTTAAACTGCCAGTTTCATATGCTTAAATATCAACAGCATGTTATGGGCTTACTGAAGCAGAAAATTATGTTGATTTCTGATTGTGTGGAAAGTTAAGAGTTACAGGATTTATTGCATTCAGCAGAACAGGTTGGAAAGCATACTTTGCAATGTGGTTTTGATTCCTTGGAGGCCTCTTGCAGGGTTGTCGTAACTGGATCTGTGATAAGAAGGCATGCTTGGCTCAAGGAGCAAAATCTGCCTGATCATGTTAAAGCTAAATTGTTGGATGCCCCTTTACAGCAGGACAGTCTGTTTGGTAATAAGGCAGAAGAGGTTTTAAAAAAGATGGAAGACAAAGCTAAATATGTGCAAACTGTAAAAATGTTCTTGCAAGTGTAGCCACCCAGGTTCAGTAGACACTGGCCTACTAAGAATTGGTCCTTTCCTGTGTCCAACAGAGCTGCTCAGGGCAAACCCAGACGCTGCAAAGGCTCCAGGTTTCAATCACAAGGATCTTACAGGTCAAAGCAATGGGGTGCCTCCACCTCCAAATCAGGAGGTAACAACGCACAAACCCTGCAGTAAATAGTCCCAATGACTTTCCTCTGCCATCTCCAAGCACTTATCTTCTGGCAGCCCCTTTAGGGGGAAAACTAGCACTTCATGCTCAAAATTGGCATTTAATTACCCAGGACAAGTGGGTATTAAACATAGTATCCCAGGGGTACAGATTTAATTTCCACACATTCCCAATTCCAAACGGATGGCCAGATCTGCCACCAAACCAGTGGGCAGAGGCCCAGAAACAAGTCATGTCCCTCATGGATATGGGGGCTATTCAACCAGTGCCAGAAAAGGAAAAAGGACAAGGATTTTATTCAAGACCTTTCCTGATACCCAGAAAAGACAAAACACAGCGTCCAATTCTGGACTTATCCATTCTAAATACGTTCCTGGACATTCCAAAATTCAAAATGCTGACTTTACAACAGCTACTGCCTATGCTAGGCAAGAATGCCTGGTTGGTAACTCTAGACTTAAGAGGCATACCTGCATATCCCAATAAGGGAATCTTGCAGAAGATACTGCCGCTTCAAAGCAGGCTTTTTGCATTACCAATTCTCTGCACTGCCTTTTGGCTTATCTACTGCGCCCAGGGTTTTTACAAAGTGCTTGGCACCAATAATTGCATTTTGCAGACAAAGAAACATTCAAATTTATCCATATCTGGATGATTGTCTCATTCAGGCAGAGGACAAGGACACTCTTCTTCAGCATCTGGCATTTGTAAAAAGGCTAATAGGGTACACCATAAATGAAAAGAAATCACAACTGGTACCCTCTCAAATAATTACATTCCTGGGTGCAAGCTTGAATACAACTGCCCAGATGGCTTACCTCACGCCAGACAAACAAATTCAATTGACAATATGCTTCAAACAAGTGGTAACAAAAACCCTTTGGGGTTCATGGCATCCTGCATTCTACTAATTCCATATGCGAGACTGCATATGAGGAAACTTATTTTCTAATTTCAACAACCACATCACTCAGCAAACCTGTGATGGATGTCATTTTGGAGGCCAGAAGGCCTAGTACTAGAAAATCGTATGCTGATAAATGGAAGAGATTCTGTGCTTGGAACCAAGCACAAGGAATAGACACAGCAAAGCCCAATATTCTTCAGATTTTGCAATACTGAGATGCTTCACAAGGGCTTATCTTTTTCTTCAATAAAAATCCATGCCTCTACCATCTCGGCTCATTACAATACAGAGCCTCCCCTCTTTTCTCATCCCCTGCTAAAACAGTACCTCAGAGGGGCCAAAAATTTAAGGCCTCCCAGGAGAGCGCCAACCTCTGCATGGGACCTCAATTTTGTGCGGGAAAAACTCACCCTACCTCCTTTTGAACCAGCAGCTACTGAGGATATAAAATTTCTTTCTTGGAAGACGGCCTTTCTTTTGGCAGTCCCTTAAGCTAGAAGGGTTTCAGAACTACAGGCTCTCATGGCAGTGGAGCCTTTCATTATCTTTTACACGGACAGGGTGGCCCTCAGGACCAATCCTTCTTTTATGCCTAAGGTGGCATCCAATGTGGCTCTTAACCAGACCATTCACCTGCCAACTTTTTTCCCAAATCCGCAGGACAAGGGGGAACGGATTCTGCATTCATTGGATGTATACAGACAACTAAGATTCTACTTAAACAGGACAAAATCTCTAAGAAAGTCTGAACAACTACTGTTGGCATTTGCTGCAGGATCACAGGGAAGGCTATATCAAAGCAGACTATTTCTAAATGGATAAGCCATTGTATTCGTTTCTGCTACTTGCACTATGGTAAACCTGTGCCCAAGGGGATCAGATCCCATTCCACCAGGGCTGCCTCTACTTCAGCAGCTTTTCTCAGAGGGGTTCCTACCAAAGACATTCTAGAAGCTGCTACTTGGAGCTCAATTCATATGTTCACAAAGCATTACCATTTACCTTTCCTTTCTAAATCCAGGGCTGGCTTTGCCACTGCTGTCCTGCAGGGCCTTATAGCTGCTCCTAATGCTGTTTAATTCCATCCTCCCACCCATAGCTTTGGGATTCTACCCAAATGTAATGACTGCAACAGTGAAACATGAAGAACATAGTAAAGATGTTCTTTGTGTTTCACTGTTGCAGTCATTACATTTGGGTAATCTGCTGGCAGGTTGCCCTCAGTCGGCCTGAATTCCAAAGTCTAGGGTCCTGCGTCGGTTGCTGTCTGCTCTTCCATGACGTCAGGTCATCAGGGGTATAAAACATGCAGCCAACGCCATTTTCTTTAGTCTTTCTTGCCGCGCGGTGCCCAAAGCAGAAGCATTTTGCAAGTGTCGGTTGGCCGACTACTGAAATATTCGAGTTTGAGTTTCAGAACCGAAGTCTTCACTAAAGCTAAGTACCCCGTTGGGGAAACTTTTTTCTTGCTTTTTACCAATGTCAGAAAAAGTTAATAATTGTATTACTTGTGGGAAGCAAATACCTCATAAGGTTTTCCATTTATACTGTATTCCTTGCCTAGGCCCTGATCACAACGTGCCTGGCTGTCGGTTTTGTGCTAGATTTAACCAATGCACTATTAAGCTTCGCTATATATTTACATCTAAGTATTTTGGAAACAGATTTAACTACCCAGAAATGTCGTCTGATAACAATCCGACTACCGGAGTACATAAAAAACGCAAAGAAAAGTACAAAGAAAGGCAGTAAAGATCCAAAACGGATGACGAAGCTTCTCCTAAACCAGTCGCCGGTACTCAGTGAGGCACTTTTGCAGCCCCTGATACCCACTACCTTCGAGTCACAGGACTCTACCGACACCCATGTGGAGTCCGGCATGCTGCAAGATACTTAAGGTATTGGACCGACGGATGTATCTCCCTCGGATGGGTCCGGAACCGCTGAGCAGGCACCGGCTTCTGAGGGTGTATTCAGACCTCAACATTTACATATCAAACCGACGAAAGCTGCAAAACCAAAGGCAAAGACATCTTCTAAAACTAAAAAAAAAATGACGCCTGAGCCACATGCACAGGCCTCCCCATGCCTAAAAACCAGATGATCAAAATGGCTGAAGACCTAATTACCTTGATCAGGGGTACCCATCCCCCTCCAGATAAAAGGCCTAGGCAAGACACTGACTATGAATCTTCAGATCAGGTTTCTATTTCTTCTGATTCTTCTTCTGATCAGGAATTATCTTTATCTCCCTATGAGGATTCTGATGCTGAGGAAGTCTATTCCATCTTCATCTCCTCCTGAGGATTATTAATTTGGAGAAACCTTGCATACTTTGAGGGAGCATTTTCACTGGGAGAGTCAAGACTTCTTAGAATCAAAAAAGAGGCTCAGGGATTTCCTTCTCCCTCAGCATAAGCCTTTAGCTATTCCCCCTGTTTTAGTGATTGTGGATGATGTGTTTTCGGAGTCAAGCCTGACCCCTGACTCTAACTCTGGCTCCCAGTAAGCCTGACAAATATTACAGGGTCCCTGACTCTCATAAATTTTTATTTAGAAACCCTGCTGCTGATCCTGAAACTATTTCACAGGGTCCAAAGGGAGTTAAGGCCTCAACAGCAAAAAAACCTACCCCCTCCAACAGAGATTCAAGGGCACTGGACAGATGGGGGGGGGGGGTTATACATCTGCAACGTTGGCAATCAGGGCCTTAAACTGTCAATTTCATATGCTTAAATACCAACAACTTGTTATGGGATTGCTGAAACAGAAAATGATGTTGATTTCAGAATGTGCAGAAAGTAAGGAATTGCAGGAATTATTACATGCAGCTGAACAAGTTGGAAAGCATACTTTGCTATGTGACTTTGATTCTTTAGAGGCCTCCTGCAGGGCCGCAGTTACTGGATCTGTGATTAGGAGGCATGCCTGGTTAAAGGAACAAAATTTGCCTGATCATGTTAAAGCTAAATTGCTAGATGCACCTTTACAGCATAATTCTCTGTTTGGTATTAAGGCAGAAGAGGTTTTAAAGAAAATGGAAGACAAAGCTAAGTGTATGCAAACTGTTAAAGATTTCTTGCAAGTGCAGCCACCTAGATTCAGTAGACACTGGCCTACAAAAAATTGGTTCTTTCCTGTATCAGACAGAGCTCAAAGGGGCAAATCCAGACGTCCTAAGGGTTCCAGGTACCAGGCTCAAGGCTCATACAGGTCAAAGCAATGGGGCGCATCCACCTCCAAATCTGGAGGAGATAAAGTGCAAACTTACAGAAAGCAATCCCAATGACTTCCCTCTGCCTACACCAAGCACTTATCTTTTGGCAGCACCCATAGGGGGAAAATTAGCACTTTTTGCTCAAAATTGGCAGTTAAACGCCCAGGACAAGTGGGTAGTAAACATCCT
Organism: Protopterus annectens; assembly: GCF_019279795.1. NCBI lineage: Eukaryota > Metazoa > Chordata > Ceratodontiformes > Protopteridae > Protopterus > Protopterus annectens. Next base: position 410,828,644 of record NC_056742.1, on the reverse strand, counting down.
ATCACAGGGATACAGATTCCATTTCCACACTCTGCCAATGACAAATGGTTGGCCAGATCTGCCAAAAAAACAATGGGCAGAGGCACAGAAACAGGTTACGTCCCTCATGGATATGGGGGCCATTCAGACGGGACCAGAACAGGAAAAAGGACAAGGTTTTTACTCGACTGTTCTTGGTACCCAGAAAGGACAAGGCCTGGCGGCCAATACTGGATTTATCGATTTTGAACACATACCTGGGCATTCCAAAATTCAAAATGCTCACTTTGCAATAGCTTCTGCCATGGGCAAGAATGCTTGGCTGGTGATGTTAGACCTAAAAGAGGCATACCTGCATGTCCCAATAAGACAGTCATGTAGAAGATACCTCCGATTCAAAGCTGGCTTAATGCATTACCAATTTTCTGCACTGCCCTTTGGCTTATCTACTGCGCCCAGGGTCTTTACAAAGTGCCTGGCACCAGTAATTGCATTTTGCAGACAAAGAACTATTCAAGTATATCCTTACTTGGACGACTGTCTCATTCAAGCAGAGAACAAGGACACTCTTCTACAACACCTGGCATTTGTGAAAAGGCTTCTAACATGCCTAGGATACACAATAAATGAAAATAAATCACAACTGGTACCCTCTCAAAAGATAACATTCCTGGGTGCAAGCTTGAATACAACTGCCCAGATAGATGGCTTACCTCATGCCAGACAAACAAAGGCAACTGGCTTTTTGCTTCAAACTGATGGCAACAAAAACCCAGTCTTCTGCAAGACAAATTCTGCAGCCTCTGGGCTTCGTGGCATCCTACTAATTCCATATGCAAGACTGCATATGAGGAAACTTCAGTGGTACCCAAAAAGTTTATGGAGTCAACATTCATACAGTCTGGAAACAATAATTCCTCTCCTTCCCTGCCTGCAACAGGAGTTTCTATGGTGGGCAAAGGCCTGTCACCAAAACATGGGACGGCCCTTCACTCTACCCCCTGCCAGCCATACCTTAACAATAGACACATCAGATTATGCCTGGGGGGCCCCACATGGCAGGAAGATGCATTCAGGGCATTTGGGCACCAAATCAAATGTATCTACATATCAACCAGAAAGAGATGCTAGCCATTCAAAATGCCCTAACAGCCTTCATCCAGGACAACTACTGATAAAGAAGGACAACACCACAGTCATGTGGTATATAAACAAGCAAGGAGGCACACACTCATACCCCCTTTGAATCTTCAGATCACGTTTCTATTTCTTCTGAATTAGCCATGGCACTGTGGGACACAGCTTTGACCTACCAAATAAATCTTCAAGCTCAATTCCTGCCAGGAAAACAAAACACTCTGGCAGACGATTTAAGCAGAAACCTTATGGATCCTCACGAGTGGAAACTAAATTCACAAGTCTTCAGCACGATAGCAGAGAAGTGGTGGAGCCCAGACATATATCTATTTGCCTCTCCTCAAAATTATCAACTGAAAAGATTCTGCACAAGGACTTATCACAGACAAGCATGGAAAGTGGACGCCCTATCCTTCAGTTGGAAAAACCTATCAGTTTATGCCTTTCCTCCTCTGCCTCTTCTACCCAAGGTCCTCCTAAAAGTCAGACAAGAGAAGCCAAAGATGATATTAATTGCCCTGGACTGGCCCCGCAAATACTGGTACCCAATCCTAAGGAACTTGTCTCAATACCCAGCTTGGACCTTGCCTCAAAAACCACAACTACTGTCCCAGCAAAACAGTCAGATCCTGTACAACCAACTACAGACTCTGAACCGGGCAGCATGGCTAATCCTGTAATCATACAAACGACACCTCTCAGTAAAGCTGTGATAGATGTCATTTTGGAAGCCAGAAGGCCTAGTACTAGAAAATCTTATGCTGACAAATGGAAGAGATTCTGTGGTTGGAATCAAGCACAAGGAACTGATACGCAGAACCGCATATTCCTCAGATATTACAATACTTAACTGAGATGCTTGACAAAGGCCTATCTTTCTCATCAATCAAAATCCATGCCTCTGCCATTTCGGCTCATTACAATACAGCGCCACCTATCTTTTCTCATCCTTTACTAAAGCAGTATCTTAGAGGAGCCAAAAATCTAAGGCCTCCTAGAAGATCACCATTACCTGCATGGGACCTCAATTATGTGTTGGAAAAGCTCACCCTGGCTCCATTTGAACCAGCTGCTACCGCTGATATAAAGTTCTTATCATGGAAGACAGCTCTGCTACTAGCAATTACTTCAGCAAGAAGAGGTTCAGAGCTACAGGCCCTCATGGCTGTAGAGCCTTTTATCATATTTTACGCAGACAGGGTGTCTCTGAAGACAAATCCTACTTTTATGCCTAAGGTGGTTTCCAGTGTGGCTCTTAACCAAACAATTCATCTGCCAGCTTTTTATCCAAATCCGCAGAACAAAGGGGAGAGAATTCTGCATTCCTTGGACGTACACAGACAGCTAAGATTCTACTTGAGCAGGACTAAAGCTCTAAGAAAAACTGAGCAATTACTAGTGTCATGCTGCAGGATCAGAAGGAAAGGCTATTTCAAAGCAGACAATTTCAAAGTGGATAAGCCATTGCATCCGTTTCTGCTACTTACACCATGGCAAACCTGTGCCCAAGATCATTAGGTCTCACTCCACCAGGGCTGCAGCTACTTCAGCAGCCTTTCTCAGAGGAGTACCAACCAAGGGCATTCTAGAGGCTGCTACTTTGAGTTCTGTTCACACCTTTACAAAGCATTACCATTTGCCTCTCAACTCCAAGTCCAGGGCAGGCTTTGCCACTGCAGTGCTGCAGGGCCTTATAGCCCCACCTAATGCTGTTTATCTCCAGCCTCCCAACCATATCTTTGGGATTCTACCCAAATGTAATGACTGCAACAGTGAAACACGAAGAACATAGTGCAGTTGTGAACACTTACCATAAATGTAGATGTTCGAGTGTATTCACTGTTGCAGTCCAGGTTATCCTCCCGCCATCCCCCTGTCATTCTATAGTTTATCTTTCCTTCTCTATCTTCTACAACCTATGTGGTGTATTTGCTTGTAGATGAAGGTAAAGTGTATATTGATGCATGTATATATACATATATATATATATATATATATATATATATATATATATATATATAAATATATTTATAATATTGCTACCCTTTTGGGGGCACCTGACATCGAGGTGGGCAAGAAAAACTAAAGAAAATGGCGTCCGCTGCATGTTTTATACCCCTGATGACCTGACGTCATGGAAGAGGAGACAGCAACCGGCCTTGGGACCCAAGACTTTGGAATTCAGGCTGACTGAGGGCAACCTGCCAGCAGATTACCCAAATGTAATGACTGCAACAGTGAATACACTCGAACATCTACAGTTATGGTAAGTGTACACAACTGTACTTTCTATACACTTCCCTTTGGCTTATCTATTGCTCCCAGAGTTTTCTCAAAATGTCTGGCTCCTGCCATTGCCTTTTGCAGACAAAGGAATATCTAAATGTACCCATACTTAGACGACTGTTAATTCAGGCAGACAGTCAGGAAAAGCTGCTCAAGCACCGGCCCTTTGTAAAGTCCATACTGACCTTCCTAGGGTACACAATCAACAAAAAGAAATCCAAACAAGTACCCACCCAAAGGATTATATTCTTGGGAGTAAGCCTGGATAACAGCATCCCAGATGGCATTCTTTACTCCAGAGAAGCAAACTTGCCTGACAGCCTACCTCTCTCAACTAGCCACCAGACTCCAGTTATCTGCAAGGAAAATCCTGCAAGCTCTGGGGATCATGGCATCTTGCATTGTACTCATTCCATATGCCAGACTGCATATGAGGACACTTCAATGGTACCTAAAAAAGCCTTTGGTGTCAACAGTCTCAAGACCTGAAAACTCTTATACGCATGATACCTTGCCTCAGAAAAGATTTTCTTTGGGCAGCAGCATGCTCCCACAACAAGGGACTACCTTTCTCACCACCCCCCGCCGCCCAGACCCTCACCCCAGACGCATCAGACTATGCCTGGGGTGCACACCTGGACGGCAGGTGCATACAGGGCCAATGGAGCCCACAGCAAATCCATCTGCACATCAGCCAAAAAGAGATGTTAGCTGTCCAGGACGCATTTACAGCTTTCAGGCCCTTTCTCTCCCCAGGGGCTCTCCTGATTTAAACAGACACCACTGTGATGTGGTATATCAACAAGCAGGGAGGGGCTCGCTCCTACCCTCTATGCAGGCTGGCCATGACACTTTGGCACACAGCCTCTGCCATGCAACTCCACCTGTTAGCACAATTCCTTCCAGGTTCTTTAAACTCTCTGGCAGACCATTTAAACAGAAATCTTCTGGACCCACATGAGTGGCAGCTAGACAAAAGAACCTTCACCCTAATAACTCAGACGTAGGGCACCCCAAAGGTCGACCTCTTTGCCTCCCACACCAACCATCAGCTCTGCAAGTTCTGCACCAGGAAGCATTACTGCATGGCTTGGAAAGTGGATGCCCTGTTCTTCACCTGGGTCAGTCTATCAGTCTATGCCTTTCCTCCACTACCTCTCATCCCCAGGGTATTGCTCAAAATAAGGGAGGAAAAACCAAGGACAATTCTTATTGCTCCAGACTGGCCATGCAAGCACTGGGACCCACTGCCGTGCAGCCTATCCCCACTGCCACCATGGCATCTCACTCAGACCTCAACCCTCCTGACCCAGAGGGAAGGAGAATTCATGCATCCCCAAGTACAGACCCTCAGTTTGGCAGCTTGGCTTATTCCATAACCACCGACCAATCTGCCAACCTAAGTAAACAGGTCCTAGATGTTATACGTGAGGCCTAACACTAGAACGTCTTGTGCTGACAAATGGAAAAGGTTCTGCACCTGGATTCAGGCTAAAAGTGCCGGTATGGCACAGCCCTCCCTCCCTCTCATCCTGGATTACTTAGCTGACATATTACACAGTGGTCTGTCTTTTTCCTCTATTAAAATTCATGTCTCTGCTATCTCTGCTCATTTCCCCACTGAGCAGCCCCTTTTCTCACACCCTCTGATCAAACAATTCCTAAGAGGGGCTAGCAACTTGAGGCCACCCAGAAGAGCACCTACCCTAGCTTGGGACCTTAACTTTGTGCTGGAAAAACTCAACCTGCACCCCTTCGAACCAGCATCTTCAGCAGAGTTAAAATTTCTCTCCTGGAAAACAGCTTTCGTTCTGGCCATCACTTCAGCCAGAAGGGTCTCCGAGCGGCAAGCACTCAAGACTTTGGAGCCTTTCATCATCTTCTATGCTGACAGGGTTTCCCTCAAGACTAGCCCATCCTTCATGCCCAAAGTGGTGTCCAGTATAACTCTCAACCAATCCATTCATTTGCCCACCCTTTTCCGTAACCCACAGAACAAGGGGGTAAGGATCCTGCACTCTCTAGATGTGCACAGACGCTCAGATTCCATGTAGACAGGACCAAATCCTTCAGAAAGTCTGATCAATTGCTGGTTAGCTTTGCTGAGAAGGCAGAGGGCAAAGTAGTCTCCAAACAAGCAATTTCCAAATGGATAGCACACTGCATCGATTTCTATTACAAGCAACATGAAAAGCCTCCCCCTAAGGGGGTCAGGACTCACTCCACAAGAGCAGGCTCCACCTCTGCAGTTTTCCTCAGAGGAGTCCCCACCAGGGACATCCTGGTGGTTGCTACCTGGACATCTGTTCACACTTTCACCAAACATTACCACCTGCCTATCTTTTCCAAATCCAGGGCAGGGTTTGCCAGGGCAGGGTTTGCCACTGCAGTCTTGCGGGGCATCCTAGCTGGCCCCTAGTCTCCTTGACTTCCTCCACCCTTTTCCTCAGCTTTGGGAATCAACCCAAAAGTGATGACTGCAACAGTGAAACACGAAGAACATAGTACATTTGGGTACACTTACCATAAATGCAGATGTTCTAGTGTATTCACTGTTGCAGTCCTGGTTTCCCTCCCTCCAGCCCCCTCTTCTTTCTTCTCTTTCCTTACAAGGGACTTTTTGGTATTTACTTTCTACTGGTGGGGTTCTTCCACTAGAACCTGGCTCCCACTTGGGGGCTCCTGACAGGGCAAGGAAAACTGATGCAATGGTGTCAGCTGTCGTACTTTATACTACTGATGACCTGATGTCAGTCCTGCAGCGACAGCAACCGACGCAGAAATACTAAGCCTCTGGTATTCGGGCTGGCCGAGGGCTACCCTGGCAGGGATAACCCAAAAGTGATGACTGCAACAGTGAATACACTCGAGCATCTACATTTATGGTAAGTGTACACAACTGTACTTTCCAATGTGTTTTCAGTTATATTGACAAATAGTATGGGTGCTGCAACACCTGCAAAATAAGTGTAACAAGTGGATTTTGATTAGAACTTGCTTATAAAATCTTTATGTAGAATCACATTGAGAGAGTAAAAATAAAGTGTATGATTTTCAGGCTTCTAAGCAAATAAACTATTCACAGCTCTACAACAAATATATTCTGTAAAATATTTTGGAAGACAGCAGTTGATTGTGTGTAGTTTTTTGTTAGCAAATTGAGAGGCAAAAAAATACAAACTTGAAAACCAGTAATTAGGTACTTTATACAGATCTTGAATTCAGTTTGCGTATGTTTTTACTATAAAAGTAATATTGTTGTTTTTGCAGAAGGTAAGCCCTCTTTCCACATCTCCCAGTACATTAAACATATTTACTCTGTCTTCAAGGTTATCTAACCTCATGCAAATGGAAAAAAAATGGAAAACAACTAGTTACCAAGCCTTAGTAACCGTAGAGTAGGGTTATTTAAATAGAAAAGGTCCAGGGAATGCAAAACATTTTAAGATTCTGTCTCGTACTTGAATAGTGAGATTTGATTTATTTTTGGCGGTGGAAGTATTGTATGTTAAGGGTATCAGATTTCAGGATTTTCAGTATGTTCATCATATTGATCACTACTGCAGTAGCTGTGGCTATATGGGGTTGTATCCTGCCAAGGATGTAAGAGTTGCCAGCCTCCAAAGCTTCAGGGTATCTTCCATGCACTCATATCATCAGACAGGTTTGAGTGCCTAGCCACAGCTTTCTTGTTGTCGAATAGAGCATTGCTGAACAGACTTTCGAGGTAAAACGGTCGGAGTATGCTGTTCCATTGCTTGGAAAAAAAAAATCACATTTAAATATTAATTATTTTATTGTACTTTCCTGGTTAGGAAAGGTCTTTTTCTAATAGGAGTTTGTGTTTTAATAGATTGTCTTGAAATGTAAATGTACTTCTAAATGGAAGCACACTTTTTTTGTGTCAGTTTAGAAACAGTTATTTTTTTCTTTGAAAACATTGTTTTTAGGGGGTTGGCAGAGTGTTTTAAAGTGTCTTTTACTGTGATTTTTATTGGGAAAAAGGGACTTTTTACAGGATTGTGTTCCTGCAGTATCTGCAAGACACCTCACTTCAAGTAGCTTTCTTCCACAGGAAAACATAGGTTTATATTAAAATCTATGTCAAGAGTTTTCTACTCTGCTCAACGAGGGAGTACCTGAGGATTTTGGGTCTCATGGCATCTACTATTTTCATGATACTCCTGACAAGACTCCACATGAGAAAGATACAATAGTATCTGAAGTCCATTGTCCCAGCACCAACACCTATTATATTTTCAAATTCCAGTTTTGGGATATGTCACAAGAGAAATCACTTGATGTCCTTCATGGATGCATCTGCAGTCATAACAAGTGGGTTGTCCTGTCGTCAGGCAGCCCTGCAGTCGGCCGGATTCCAAAGTCCGGGTCCGGCTTCGGCTGATGTCGCACTTCACCCGACGTCATCTCTGTTGGTCTTCGGGTATAAAAGCATCAGCCGACGCCATTTTCCTCAGTCTTTCTTGCCGCGTGGCGCCCGAAGCAGAAGCTGTTCGCAAGTGCCGGTCGGTCGGATCCAGAGATTACTTCTACCGAATACTACTTGGAAGACTTCTAAAGGTAAGTAGCCCGTTGGGGACTCTTTCTTGCCTCAGCCGATGTCAGAAAAAGTTAACAATTGTTTAACCTGTGGGAAACAAATACCTCATAAAGATTTCCACTCTTACTGTCTGCCTTGTTTAGGCCCAGCCCACGACGTAGCAGCCTGTTCGCCTGTGCCTCTTTCAACGGACGAACGCTTAGGCGTCGGTCGGAGTTTGCAGAACAGTTTTTCGGTTCTGGTTTTGCGTACATTATGCCGTCGGATCCTCCGGCTACCCAATCTACCAATAAACGCAAAGGTAAAGTCCGTCACTCGCGGTCCGCCGTTTCGGCCGAAACCACGGTAAAGCAAATCATGAGTGTCTCGGTTTCGCCGAAACCGAAAACTGATCAAAGTACAGCTGAACCTATTCTTACAACTGAGGCCCCTGCTACAACTCTTGAATCGACCTCAGAAATTTTACCCACTACGGTGGTTGACTTATCAGACACCATCCCCTTGGATGTCTCTACCCCAGCACGTGGTGCTGCTAGGCCTCCAGCAGCCATGTCCATTAAGGCCTTCGCCAGGGCTAAAGCAGCCAAGACTACTAAAACAGTGCCTGTTAAACCCCCACATCCAGGCCCTCTTCTAGTTCTCAAATGCTTTCTTTGGCAGAAGATTTAATTTCTTTAATTAGAGGATCTCAATCTCACCCAGACAGGGCCTCTCAGCCCCAGAGAAGAGACCTAGGGCAGAGCCCCTGAGCCAGTGTCTTCTGATGATTCTGCTGATGAATCAGACATAACTGACCAGCCAGAGGCTCCCTTCTCCAATTTTGAAGATTCTGATGCTGAAGAATCCATTCCAGCTGCTTCCCCACCAGAAGAATTCTCCTTTGGGGAAACCTTGCATGCCATGCGAGAACAGTTCCAATGGCAGCAACAGGATTTTTCAGACTCCAGAAAAGACTTAGGACCTTTCTGCACCTCCCACAGCACAGGCCCTTAGCTATACCTCCTGTTCTCTCTGTGGTGGATGATGCTTTCAATGATGTTTGCTCCGCTCCAGATTCTTTACCCCAGCCCCTGCCAAACCAGATAGATTTTACAGGGAGCCAGATACTCATCACCACCTTTACAAGGCCCCACTTGCAGACCCAGAAACTATATCCCAGGGTCCCAAGGCAGTAGCAGCGACCACAGCTAAAAACCCTATTCCTTCTGAAAGGGAAGCAAGGTCATTAGACAGATGGGGTAAAAGGTCTACACTTCAGCTACTCTCTCAGCTAGAGCTTTAAACTGTCAGTTTCACATGATACAATACCAAGAGTTTATGCTTGATCAGTTAACTAAAAACTAACCACTGATGAATCTCTTGATAAGAAATATGTATTAGAGATGGTAAATAACATACAACAGGTTAGCAACCATTCCTTAAAATGTGGCTATGATGCACTGGAGGCTTCATTTAGATCAGCCATGACAGGCACAGTGATAAGAAGGCATGCATGGCTAAAGGAACAAGCTTTACGGATCATGTTAAAGCTAAGTTGCTAGATGCTCCTATGGACAAGACAAGTTTGTTTGGTACACCTGCCCAGCAGGTTATGAAGAAAATGGAAGAAAAGGCAAAATCTGTTCAAACTGTTAAAGATTTCTTGCAGGTTCAACCCCAAGGTTTAGCAGGAACTGGCCTGCCAAAATTGGTCCTTTCCTGACTCCACAAAATTTCAAAGGGGCAGGAATAGACGTTCCAGAGGCAGAAACCAATCCAGAGGAGGTGCCTACAGAGGACGACAGTGGCAAGGTAACAACAGAGGCACAGACACAGCCACTGCCACTACATCAGCACAACCACAGTGACTTAATCCTAAATCCGCCTACCAGGGAACAAATAGCAGCTCCTCTAGGCGGAAAGTTAACCTTATTTTCAAAGAACTGGCACTACATAACAAAAGACAAGTGGATTTTACAAACCATAGATCAAGGTTACGGTTTCACTTCCACACTTTACCAGTCAAAAGAGGAATGCCAAATCTACCTCCAAATCAAAAACAGAGGCTCTACGCCAGATAATGGAGTTAGCAAACATGAGAGCTGTGGAAAGAGTGCCAACAGCAGAACAAGGAAAGGGGTTCTATTCCAGACTATTCCTAGTTCCAAGAAAGGAAAAAGTTGGAGACCAATTCTCGACCTGTCCACCTTAAATACATACATCATTGTCCCAAAATTCAAAATGCTGACCCTACAGCAACTTCTTCCCATGCTGGGCAAGGAGTCTTGGCTGGTAACTCTAGATCTCAAGGAGGCATACCTGCACGTCCCCATTCGACCAATCTGCAGAAGATACCTCAGATTTCTTGCAGGATCAGAGCACTATCAATTCTCAGCATTGCCCTTTGGCTTATCTACTGCGCCCAGAGTATTCACAAAATGCCTGGCATCAGTAATCGCCCATTGCAGACTACAGGGAATTCAAATTTACCCATACCTGGACGACTGCCTGCTACAAGGGGACAACAAAAGCAAGCTGACAACAGATTTACAAAGGGTCATTTACTTGCTACAAGGACTGGGATACACAGTCAATTTACAAAAGTCAAGGCTGATACCATCCCAAACAAGGACATTCTTGGGCTGAATTGGACACAGTACAACAAATGGCATTCCTGACTACAGAAAAACAAACAGAACTTCCTCTTTACTTCTTGGCACTAACAAAACTGAACAAGTTAACAGCAAGAAAAGTTCTGCAGGCCTTGGGCTTCATGGCATCATGCATACTCTTGGTCCCATTTGCCAGACTACATATGAGGAAACTACAGTGGTACCTAAAGAATTTATGGTCCCAACACAGACACAGTCTAGAAACAGAAATCCCACTAATTCCATGCTTAAAACAGGAGTTCCTATGGTGGGCTCAGGCATGCCAGTCAAACCCAGGCCTACCCTTTCGCAGATGTCAACCAAGCCAGACCATCACAACAGGCGCTTCAGACCTAGGATGGGGGCCCACATGCTGGACAAATGCGTGCAAGGATTGTGGACACAGGATCAACTTCACCTGCACATCAATCTAAAAGAAATGCTGGCAGTAAAACTGGCAATCCAAAAGTTCAAACCATTTCTCAAAGAGGGCCAGTTGATGATAAGGACAGACAACACCACAGTCATGTGGTACATCAACAAACAGGGAGGCACTCATTCATAGCCCCTATGCAGAATGACCTTGGAGCTGTGGACCCTGGCACTCAGCTACAACATTCAGTTACAGGCAATATTTGTACCGGGGAAAGACAATACTCTAGCAGACATATTAAGCAGAACCACTTTGGATGCCCACGAATGGAAGCTGCACCGGACATCTTCAAGACCATCTCAAAGAAATGGGGAATGCCACAGATAGACCTATTCGCATCACCTCTCAATCACCAGCTCAAAAATTCTGCACAAGGACATTCCACCCACTAGCATGGAAAGTGGACTCACTCTCCTTCAACTGGAAAGGCCTAACAGCATATGCATTCCCACCTCTTCCTTTGATACACAAGGTACTACTAAAAATCAAGGAAGAACGTCCAAGGATAATCCTGATAGCTCCAAACTGGCCAAGACAACACTGGTACCCACTACTGAAGAGCATGTCTCGAACAATATGTGGCCAATACCCTGATGCCTTTGATGTTAGCTCAGAACAACTACAGCATCATACATCCAAGCCTAAAACGCTGCAACTGACTGCATGGAACATCACATAGCAGCAGCTAATCCAGAACTTTCCCAAAGAGTTAAAGACATTATTCTTGAAGCACGCAGACCTTCAACAAGAAGGAACTATGCTGGAAAATGGAAAAGGTTTGTCATTTGGAGTACGGAAAGAGGAAAAGATGTGTCAAACATAGATATGCCTAACATTCTGGAGTATCTGGCGAACTTCTTCATTCAGGCCTGTCCTACTCCTCCATCAAGATACATGCATCAGCTATTTCAGCAGAATACAGCTTTGATCCACCTGTTTTTCGCACCCTTTGCTCAGGCAGTTCCTCAGAGGAATCAAGAATGTAAAACCTCCAAGGAAACCACCATTACCAGCTTGGGATTTAAACTTTGTGCTAGAAAAGTTGACACTATCACCCTTTGAACCAGCAGCAACAGCAGACCTACAACACCTGTCATGGAAAACTGCTTTCCTACTGGCAATTACTTCAGCAAGGAGGGTTTCAGAACTACAGGCCTTAATGGCAGTGCAACCCTTCCTAATCTTCCACCAAGATAGAGTGTCCATGAGGACTAATCCTACATTTATGCCCAAGGTGGTATCCAGAGTGTCTTTAAACCAGGCAATCCACCTACCTACCTTCTTTCCCAACCCACAAAACAGAGGGAAAGAATACTGCATACCTTGGATGTACATAGACAGCTACGCTACTACTTGGACAGAACAAAAAATAGCAGAAAGACTGACCAATTTTTGTAGCCTATGCAACAGGAAGGGAAGGAAAAGCTATTTCCAAACAGACAATCTCCAAATGGATAGGAAATTGCATACGATACTGTTACTCCTTCCATGGAAAACCAATTCCACAGAACATAAGACCTCATTCTACAAGGGCAACAGCCACTACCACAGCCTTCTTACGAGGAGTGGCAACCAAAGACATTATTGAGGCGGCTACTTGGACCTCCGTGCATACATTTGCCAAGCATTATAATTTGCCTCTATATTCCAGATCCCGAGCAGGGTTTGCCACTGCTGTACTGCAAGGGATCCTAAACACACCATAATCTACTTTTATCCTCCTCCCTAGTTGGCTATGGTATTCTACCCACTTGTTATGACTGCAGATGCATCCATGAAGGACATAGTACAGTTTTGTACCTACCATAAATGTAGATGTCCGAACTGGATAGCATCTGCAGTCAGGATTACCCTCCCTCCTTCCCTCTGTGGTACTCCTAGGGTGTTTACCCTCCTAATAGCTAGCTGTTGGGGGAGTTTTTATGGTGTATTTGTTTGTATATATGTACATATATGCTTATTGTTGTGTTTACCTCTGTCTATTTGGAAACATTGGCATCTATCCAAATTTTAGCCTGCAAGAGGGCTACTGGCATCTGGGGCAAGAAACACTGAGGAAAATGGCGTCGGCTGATGCTTTTATACCCGAAGACCAACAGAGATGACGTCGGGTGGAGTGCGACATCAGCCGAAGCCGGACCCGGACTTTGGAATCCGGCCGACTGCAGGGCTGCCTGACGACAGGACAACCCACTTGTTATGACTGCAGATGCTATCCAGTTCGGACATCTACATTTATGGTAGGTACAAAACTGTACTTTTGAGACAACAGATATCCCTAAATCCAGGTCTCCCCATCAGATTTTGCTTGGAGAGTAGTTTCAGTAGGGCTAAAAGTGTGAGGTGTTTGGGAGACAAAGGGGATGGGTGCAAGCACAAAAATATAACACAGATGATTGTTCTAATCAAGGCCGTCAACCGTCTGAATCATCTTTGCTCCCCAGACCTCTTAAAGTTGTTACAGACAGTACCATAGTCATCAGCAAGCAAGGCCTTACCTCCTGTATAGATTATCAGTGTTACCTTGGGATATAGCTTTGCTGCAGTTTCACTGTAAAGGTATCCTACATCTAGTCAGAACAAAACTGTATGGCAGACAAGCTTAGCAGTACAAATGCACATCGACATGAGTGGAAAGTAGACCAAGGGGAGGTCTTCCAAGATTTGATCTGTCTGTGGGAAGTTCCTCGATAAGCCTCTTTGCTTCCTCTCTGAACAATCAGTTAATGGAATTCTGCCCCAGGACTACATACAGGAAGGCCTGGAAGACAAATACCTTTTCCTTTCCTTGGGCAGAAGTCCCTGGATGCTTTGGCACCCTTTCCATTAATATCCAGGATACTTCTGAAAATTCAGAAGGAATCCCCCAAGATTATTGTGGTGATTCCCTTCTGGCCCAGGAAAGAGTGGTTCTTTGTTTTAGAAATGGCCAGGGGCAATTACCACAAACTTCTTCACAGAGTGGGGTCTACTCGCACTGTAGCAGGGATGTTTGATGCACCCTGACCCCAATCAACTTCAGCTGACTTGCCTGGCTGTTAGGGGTCTTAATTCCCTTTGGATGCCTGTTTACTGATAGCATACAGCAGGTATTAATGGAGACAAGAAGGCCTGTTACTAGAAAATCATATATTAGCAAATGGAAAAAGTTTTCTAGTCGGTTCCAACAACATAACCAGTACCATTTCAGGGCTAACGTTTCTCTGTTTTTACAACATTTGTGTGAATTACTCTCCTGTGGCATTTCATACTCCATCAGGGTCCATTTTTCAGCCATTTCAGCGTGTCCACCTATGTTATCTCCCTCTTTCAATGCATTCTCATATAAAAATGTTTTTGAAAGGGGTTTTGCATAAGAGACCTCCAAGAAAACCGGTGGCTCCTACTTGAGATCTTAATTTTGTATTAGAGAAGCTAAAACTTGCTCCATTTCAACCAACTGATCTGGCTGACTTGAGGTTCTTAACATGGAAAACTTTTTACTGATTGCTGTGATCTCTTCAGGAAGAGTATCTATGCTGCAGGCTGTTATGGTAAGTCTCAGCACTATCTCATTTTCCACAGAGACAGGGTTTCTTTGAGAACTTATCCTTATATGCTTAAAGTGGTATCTGAGTTTACTTTAAGCCAAACTGTCCATCTCTGTTTTCTTTCCTGAACCCAAAAATAAGGAAAAAGGATACTTCATACCTTGGATGTGAACAGGCATCTCTGGTACTAGCTTGACAGACCAAAACCTTGCAGATCTTCAGATCAGTTCTTAAATTTCTTGTGAAGGTTAAGAAGGGATAACCTGTATCTAAACAGACTGTTTACAAGTGGTTGTCTCAAGACTATTACATTTTGTTCTCACCAGAACAAAACTATTTCAGGCAAGGGTCAGGGTTCACTCTACCAGGGTCTTGGCTTCATCTATGGCTTTTTTTTTGGAAAGGGGTGGGTTCTATAAGCATTTCTGTTTTCATACTTTTATAAAGCAGTACAAGCTTGATTTTTTTTTCACTAGGTCTAGGTCCGGCCTTGCCAGGGCCATTCTCCAGGGGCTTCTGGACCCTTCCCCTTCTACCACCCAAATGCATTAAGTTAGGTTCATCTGCCCATATAGCTAAGACTACTGCAGCAGTGATCATTATGAAGAAGGTAGTTGTGTAAGTAAACTTACCATTACAGTAGATCTTCGAAATATCACTGCTGCAGTAGCTGCTCCCTCCCTCCATCCCTCTTTGTTTTCGGAGTATGTTGTTTTGTGAGGGTGTGTGTTTATTTGTACTCCTAGCTATGTCCTTTCAGGGCTTAGCTTCCCTCTCTCAGTTGGCATGAAAGCTTGGCCCCTCTTTTTAGGCAGCTGATCTTGTGCTGCCTAATGGTTTCATCACCATGGAAGGTGCCCTGAAACTTTGGATGCCGTCCAACTTTTATATCCTTGGCAGGATGTAACCCCATATAGCTAAAGCTACTGTAGCAGTGATCATTGTAACATCTACTGTTATGGTAAATATACTTTCAAAATTCTACTTCCTATGTATTGTTAATCAGACTTCTCCCATGATTCTGTTTTATCTGCATGTACTGCTTTCTTTTGTTACTGCAGTGGTGGTGCTGCGGTAGCGTTGTCGCCTCACAGTAAGACGATGTCCTGTCCGATTCTCAGCTAAAGTGTCTTCTGTGTGGAGACATGCGTGAATGGGCGTACCTTCGTTGAAGGGTGTGCATCAGAGCTGGCAACTCGGCACATAAAAATCTACTGTCAATCATTAGCGGACCGGAGTTCCGCTGTGGCGACCCCTAACCAGGAAAAGCCGAAAGACACAACAACTGCTTTCTTTTGTTGAAGTTGTATGAAAGCAACAAACAGTCCTGGATAGGGAGCCTCTTCAGAACAAGACCAAATTTCTAAAAACACAGATGAGACTCGCCACAGCAGAAGTATGAAAATAAATCCTTTAATAGCTGCAGTTAAAAGTAAGCGCTTTCACGTCCAAATGACGCTTCTTCAGACTTTAATAACTACACAAAGACATGTCCATTTAAATAGTACTGCCTGTAAATCCATTTCCTAATTAACTAAACTAATTAAAACATTTAAAGACATATACACGTCAAACCAACAAATAGAATAAAAATGAAAATAAAAATTCCTGTGTGTTTGTATACGTATGTCTGAGAAAATAGTATATATACATTATATATGTAAAAAAATATATATAAAAAAATATATAAACAATATATAACATAACTAAAAAATAGAAACGTCTTAGTGAAACACTCGAGTCAATATAAAAAATCACGAATAAAACATTAATATGAAAAAGTCATAAATAAAACATTACACTTTAAATCAATGTAAATAGGGGCGTGCTGCTAGAAAAGGCTTTAGAGTCACCTTTTGATAGGAATTTTTATTTTTATTCTATTTGTTGGTTTCGAAGTGTATATGTCTTTAAATGTTTTAATTAGTTTAGTTAATTAGGAAATGGATTTATAGGCAGTGCTATTTAGATGGGTAGGTCTTTGTGTAGTTATTAAAGTCTGAAGAAGCGTCATTTGGACGTGAAAGCGCTTACTTTTAACTGCAGCTATTAAAGGATTTATTTTCATACTTCTGCTGTGGCGAGTTTCATCTGTGTTTTTAGAAATTTCTTTTGTTGAAGACCTATGTTTTTAGTAACAAGGGTCAGATTTTTGAATCCATGCACATTCAACGTCTCAGCTTGGAGGCTGTGTTGATTATAGGTTGTGATGTAGAGATCACAAAAATGTCCGGTATCTACTGTTATGGTGAGTTCCTCCTCAGATGTACTGTGTGAGCATCCCTGAGAAACTGATCTGTAAGTTTCGCATCTTTGGAAACAAAGAAAATGATTGCCTTTGTATGTTCTTCTGGTGTTAGAGCACATATTTCTTCTGCCTTACTCTGTCATAAGTATGGTGATATAAACTAGAAGTTTTAGTTGGGCCTATGAAGAGGATGTAGTTAAGATCAAGTCAGTGGGTTCTAATCTGATTTTGGCTCATCTTGTTTTCATCTTTCTTTCATATGTGTCAGTAAAACTTTATTTCCACTGTTGTTTCTCTAGCATATTGAGCCGCATAATTAGAGTAACTAAAGAAGTAACGGAGTACAGAGTGTGGATAGCAGAGAGATGGGGACAGCTAACAAGAAGCAGATCTGCATGCAATGGTAAGAGACTATATTGTAGTTGGTATGTTTCTTGAAAAGCATTTCATTGTGAGACCTAGGATTTTAACAAAAGTCTAACACCAGTAAGCAAATGAGAGACTTTATTTGGTGTGATGAATACATCAGTTTCTTCATAAAGAAATTGGTACAAAGACATAATTACCCTCCTCTCTCAACAAATTCACCAAACATGTTTACTTTATTTCCTAAAACTTTTAAATTTTAAATTTCATTTTTTTTTGTTCTCTTGTCCCTGTTATTGCTTATATAGTTAAATGCACAGTTTAAAGATGCTTTCATATCTTAGTGTAATTGATTTTCTTTAAGTACTGTGAATGTTACATTTTTTCCCATTTTCTGACGCAGCATGTAGTTCAACTAGCTGCATTTAAAATAAAAGTAAGCCTGGATTCATATACTTACTTTAAAGTATAGGTGAGAATACTTTCAGTAGACTGGAAATGTATTTTAATTTCAAGTGTAGAGAATGCCTAAATATTAGGTGCAGATTTGACAGAGCTTTTAAGAAAGGCATGGGCTAGTGGTGCTGTAAACAGAGGTGCTATCTTGTATGGTGCACTTACACATGCATTTTATACCCGTGAGGGTGACATAAAATGGCTGCTTTGCTGTTAGTGCCAGCATCACATGCGACAGCTGTGAAGATTTGGAATATGCTTAAATCTTGTGCTGCCTCGCAGTGCACTTTTTTGACTCTGTGCAAACACTGTGGTGGGGAAACTTACCCGCCAAATTTCTTGATTGTTTACAGATCAAGATAGCAGAAGGCATTAATCCATTTGATTTAACAAGGGTATTTATTGAGTAAAAGTATCATGCTGTTTGAGTCATAAAAATACATACTTGGAAGCTGCAAAATTGGTACAGGATTTGTTGTACCCATTTTAAAATTGCATTACCATATGCTAGTGTTTACATTGCTTAACACTGTACACTTGCTTAGATCAGTTAAGTGACTGGAAAGTAGTAGTACAGTCTTTTTAAACATGTTTTAGTTTGTCTGGAGTATGTTTGTGAATAATGCATTTTTACAGATCATGCGTAGGGTTAAAGGTAACCTGGGTTTAAACGCACATGTAGTTGTGATCACATTTTCTAGTTTGGCATTGTGTAGTAGTAGTAGCGATGTTGTGACAGTAATAATAGATTAAATGTGTGAGGTTGTGCTTTTGTTTGAGATTATCTGCTTCGACCTGGGGATAGTATACCTGTATGAGTAATGATTATTAAATATGACAGCAAGTTTATTTTTTAGGTTCATAGATGAGTGCTAGGCTAGCTGCCCTTCTGGACCATTTATGCCTAGCCAATTTTCTTTTGGTGCTTGAATTAACCGTGTGTTATCCCCAGTTAGAATTGGGATTATACGACAGATTATTTCCATGATATACATGTCCCTTTTTTTAATTTCTCCAAATCTTTTGGGTTTCTAATACCGTGACGGAAATGGACCCCATTCCTAAATCAAAGTACGATTAAAGTTTGTGAAATTTTCACTCTTTGATATCAGCCAAAAGTGCTCTTTGCAGCACCCACAATGTGCCCAGTAATGACTCCTGCAGTTCGTATGGAGTTACATGTATTGGTAGCATATATAAATACGATTGTAGACTCTTTTTATAAGACCAGTTGCTCCTATTACTATTGGAATTATCTGAGTATCTTTCTCCCATATTGCTCTTGTTTCTGCCAGCAAATCCTGGTGTTTTATGACTGTCTCTCTCTGTACGCAAAATGCTGTAGTCACTGGGTGTGGCAATTTCAATAATCAATGCCACTTTTGTCTTCTTTTCTTGGACCACTGTATCCATTTTACTAAAATCTATGTTTTGAACTGTTTGTAATGGATGACCCATGTGATGTGGGCTTCTTCATTTTCTGTGATACTTTGTGGCTCATGTTTCCAGTGTTTTTCTGTCACTTCAGTACCATCATGTTTGCACAATCCCCAGTGCAGCAGTCTCACTACATTATTATGCCTTTCAGTATGCAGTCCTCCTGCCATTAGTATGTCGCAACCAGCAACGAGGTGTGCAACTGTTTCCAGTTCGGTTTTACAAAACCTACATTTGTCAATTTCTCCCACATGTTGAATGGACTTTGTAAACCAACGTGTACATAGTCCACTGTCTTGTGCCACCAATATTAACCTTTCATCTCTTGGTTTGAATTCACCTCTCCTTAACCATTCCTGCGTTTGTTCCTGATCAACATGAGGTTTTTCCAGAACTTTTCTATACTTGCAACTATATTTGTTTTTTTTTCCACATTTCTTGCCTTCTCATCCGGTCCCTTCCTCTTATATATTTTTTTTTTTTGGCACATTCAGTTGCTGCCTGTTTTTTATCCACTTGTGGTTTGATTTCCATTCATGCTTGATGCAGATATGCGTCTGCTAAATTAAGCAAAGAAGTCATCTTAGATTTATTCTCCTCATGTTTCAAAACTTTCACTACATTTGGGTCTTGTGAGATCAGCAGATGTGTGTGGAGTGCTATGATTGCAGATCTATACATGTAATCAATTTCAAGGAGGCCCATCCCTCCTTCAGAACAGGGAATATATAATCTTGGTATGCGCTGATTTTTATAAATCATTTGGTGAGCATGAAGCATCCTTCCTGTTTTCCTGTCTAATCTACCCGACACATTTTGGGGCCAGTCAGTCACTCCAAAACTGTAAGTTAGGCTAGGAAGAGCAAATTGGTTTATAGTTTGGATTTTGTTCCTAGATGTCAGCGCTGTTTTCAGGATTTAAGTCTTCTAAAATATTCCTTGCTAAGTTTTATTTGCATTTGTTCATGTTTTATTGTTGATCCTTCATCAGTTCCCAAATATTTATACACTTCCTCTTGCAAAAGTTCTTTTGTGTCACATTCTTGTCCCAGACTGATGTTTTCCTGGTGCTGCAGTTTTCCTGCTTTAAAGGTTGCTTTTGAACATTTATCAAGACAAAATGACATTCTTATATCATCTGAAAAAAAACAAGCATTCTGTTGATGATGCAGAAGAGGTTTAGGTCAGCAGCCTGGATATTTCTGATGCCATTTGACATGCTGATGTGCGATAGATCCATCAGTATTGGGTCGGAGGATGCCCTGCATCTCTGACACTGGTCACCTCTTATCAGTCCATAGGATACAGAGTATAGTGATAGGGCTTTGAGTCAGTCCATGTAGGATTTGATAAAAAGGTTTTTATTATTATGATGATATTTGGAGTAATAGTATCAATTATATTAGAACAGTCACTGCTCCATCAAAAGTTAAAACAAACTGAGGCATATGAACTTGCATAATACATTAAAATTGGATATCTTGCATGTTTCTTGGCAGCACAGAACTAACTGTCTTGATTCTCTCAACCCTCTGAAGTGAATCTACTGTCACAAGGTACTGATGTTACAGCTTAGTACCAGGTATAAAAGCCTGAGTACCTATGAAGTCCTTCCTCAGATCATTGTTTCAGTATTCCAAACTGTTAGGTTATCTCACCAAATAACCTGAATGTCCAGACAGTGTACCAAAGCCAAAACCTTCTATAGAGGCATATGTCCGACATATGACCTAAGCCCATGGGCTTAAGGGGTACATAAGTGGATGTTGGAATATGAAAACATCTGATTATGTCAAAGCTAGGAGACCTGGAGACACCCGAGGATACGAGAAAAGCAAAGGTCATCTAAGAGAAAGAGAGAGAAAGCAGAAAATGGTTCCCCCTCAGATCTTGATACTTAAGACAAAACCTGCTTGAAAATACAGAATGGTGATGTAGAGGTAGAAGGAAAACTGCACCAGTGATCAAGTGGACAATTCCTGTTATGGTAATTTCATACACATCTGTACTGTGTCGTCCTTTAGAGCACTGTTGCAGTATTCCAGACTGTTGGATGATTGTCACAGCTAAATGAGTGGTATGGATGGATGGATCAGGCATGGGGAACTGTCAGTTAGTCCAAAGAGAACGCAAACATGGATGCGCTTCTGCAGTTGACCGATGAACACATCATCATCTTATTCATAGTATCCATTCTGGATTGCTTGGTTTATCTTGGATACTTCTTATTCTAGATCCGAGTTATTGTACAATACAATTTTTATCCTTCTAAGTGTTCTTTGACCTGCTACACAGTAAATCTTTAGCCTGGTAGATGCTAACAGTTTGTCTATACTGCTCATGGATCACACCAGGAGTAGAGGCAGTAACACTTTGATTGTTTACCTGATTAACAAGAACACGCACTCACAAAAACAGATCTGATGTTGTCAGTTTTTATTCATTCCTCAACTAATGGGATCTGATCCGACTCTGCTGTTATGCTAGCTCATGGCCTCCAACTAACTCTCGAGCTCTTTCCCTTCCCACAATGCACCACCCTTAATATCTCCAAGATCTAGTTTGGTGCTTTAGTGTCTAGTCGTGGTTGCCTTCGGCTCTCAAGTCTACAGTGGGAGATAAGTCTGTTTTTGATAGTTCCTTTCTAAAAACTTCTGTAAGCAACTATATTTTTAATCTTTTGTCTTCATATTAAGTTTTTTTTTCTGTTCTCTTCGTTACTCTTTGAGTTTAAACTTTCCTACCATCTTTGGTAGGCGTAATTTGCCTTCCCTTTACCCTTTTTTACACACAGTATATTTTCTTTAATTACCATTGTTGGTATTTTCTCTTTTTCTACAAGTTTGTTGTAGATGTTCTTCGTGTTTCACTGTTGCAGTCATCACATTTGGGTTATCCCTGCCAGGGTAGCCCTCGGCTGGCCCGAATACCCGAGACTTAGTATTTCTGTGTCGGTTGCTGTCGTTTGAGGACTGACGTCAGGTCGTCGGTGGTATAAAGTAAGGCAGCCAACGCCATTACATCAGTCTTTCTTGCCGTGCAGCCCGAAGCAGAAGCAGTTCGCATGAGTGCTGGTCGGCCACTACCTGAGTTTTCATTTCCGAATTGAAGTTTAAGTCTTCTAAAGCTAAGTACCCCATTGGTGATCCTTTTTTCTTGCACTAACCGATGTCAGAAAAAGTTAATAATTGTCTCGCCTGTGGAAAGCAAATATCACACTGAGACTTCCACTCTTACTACGTCACTTGTCTAGGCCCAGACCATGACATCCCCTGTTGTCGCTTCTGTGCTTTGTTTAACACCAGAACTATCCATCGTCGGACCCTTATTGTAGCCAGATATTTTCGTTTACAGTCCTTGAATTCTGATACGACTTCGGTAAACCATCTGACAGCAGATCTTCCATAAAAACGTAAAGATAAAGACAGACCGCACAGGTCCAAACCTACCGATGATGCTTCTGTTAAGCTAGTAGTCAGTCCTCCGGTACTCAGTGAGGTGCTTTCACAGCCCCTGATTCCCACTTCAGTTGATTCGCAGGCTGCTACCGAGACCCTTTCAGAGTTCGGCATGCCGCAAAACCCTTCGACTAAGGATCCTGCTGTCGTCTCTACCTTGGATGGGTCCGGAGCCGCTGAGCAGGCACCGGCTTCCGAGGAAGTCCTTTGCACCACTGAATCTCTATACAAACTGTCTACTTTCGTGACTACCATTCTTTCGAAAACAACCAAGTTCCTTGGGCCCAGGGTTCGAACTACACACAAGAAACTGACTACTCACTCTCAGGCGCCTGCTACCTTGCCTCAGTCTCAAATGCTTAAAATGGTGGAAGACCTTATCATGCTTATCAGGGGAAGTCAAGCTACCCCCTCAGAAAGGAAGAGAGATCTGTCCCCAGTAGTCTTGTCTGAACAAGAGTCAGATGAATCGGATGCATCTGACTATGCAGACTTGCAACCCCTCTCCACCTATGAGGATTCTGTTGCAGAGGAATTCATTCCTTCAGCCTCTCCCCCAGAAGATTTTTCCTTTGGGGAAACCCTGCATACTTTAAGGGAGCATTTCCAGTGGGAGAGTCAGGACTACCCTCTGTCTAAAGAAAGAGACTCTGAGAATTCCTAGATCTTCCGCAGCACAGACCCTTGGCCATCCCCCAAGTCCTGGATGTGGTGGATGATGTTTTCCTTGAATCCAGCTCAACTCCTGATGCCCTATGTCCTGCTCCCAGAAAACCAGACAGGTACTACAGAGTCCCTGACTCACACAATTATCTTTTTAAAAATCCAACAGCTGACCCTGAGGTCATTTCCCAAGGGCCTAAAGGGATTAAAGCAACCTCTGCAAGAATCCCACCCCCCCCCCCTCAGACAGGGATTCCCAAGCATTGGACAGATGGGGTAAAAACAGTGTACACCTGAGCTGCTCTTGCTATCAGGGCACTAAATGGTCAGTTCCATATGCTTAAATATCAGCAACATACCTTGGAACTCCTTAAACAAAAAATGTCTTCCTTTCCTGCTTGGGCAGAATCTAAAGATTTACAAGACTTAATGCATTCTGCAAGTCACTTTGCATTGTGATTTTGATGTCCTAGAAGCTTCTTGCAGGGCAGCAGTCACTGGATCTGTCATTAAAAAACATGCATGGCTTAAGGAACAACCCTGCCGATCATGTCAAATCAAAATTGTTGGATGCCCCCTTGCACAAAGATAACTTATTTGGCACCAAGGCGGAAGAGGTCTTAAAAAAGATGGAAGAAAAAGCAAAATCTATGCAAACAAAGATTTCTTACAGTTCCAGCCCGCAGGCATTTTCCCTCCAGTCCTTTCCTGCTCCGAGTAAACAGGCCCAGCCTAGGCCCCGTGGTGGCAGACCCCCCAGACAGCAGCCCCAGGGAATGCAGAGATCTAAACAGTGGACTACCTCCACTTCAAAACCAGGGAGATGTTCTTCGTGTTTCACTGTTGCAGTCATCACATTTGGGTTATCTGCTTGCAGTAGCCCTCAGTCGGCCTGATTATCAAAGTCTTGGGTCCTGCTTTGGGTGCTGTCTCATCTTCCATGACGTCAGCCAGTCAGGGGTATAAAGCATGCAGCTGACGCCATTTTATCAGTCTTGCTGTGCGGTGCCTGAAGCAGAAGCAGTTCGCAAGTGCCGGTTGGCCGACTCCTGAAATTTTCATGAGTTTCAGAACTGAAGTCTTCAACTAAGCTAAGTACCCTGTTGGGGAAACTTTTTCTTGCTCTCAACCGATGTCAGTAAAAGTTATTAATTGTATTTCTTGTGGAAAACAAATACCTCATAAAGATTTCCATTCCTACTGCCTTCCTTGCCTATACCCAGATCACGAAGTACCTTGCTGTCGGTTTTGTGCCCTATTTAATCAACGAACTATTCGTCTTTTGTTCTTTTGCGCTTCTAAATATTTTGATACTCTGTTCAATTATCCAGAAATGGCTTCAGTAAGCCACCCGTCTACCGATATTCCAAAAAAACTCAAAGATAAAGACAGAGACAGACCGCTTAGGTCCAAAGCTGCCGATGATGCTTCTCCTAAGCTAGTCGCCAGTATTCAGTGAGGTGCTTTCGCAGCCCCTGTTACCTGCTACTTCAGATTCGCAGGCCTCTACTGAGACCCATTCGGAGTCCGGTATGCCGCAAGATGCTTTTTCTACTGTGGAACCTGCGGATGTCTCTACCTTGGATGGGTCTGGAGCCGCTGTGCAGGCACCGGCTTCTGAGGGTATATTCAGGCCTGCAGACTTGCATATTAATCCAACGCAATCTTCTTCTTCTAGGCCTAAAACTCGATCTATGCCTAAAAAACAACGCCCAGACCGCATGGTCAGGCCCCTATGCCTAAAAAAGAAATGATAAGAATGGCTGAGGACCTTATTACTCTAATCAGGGGAAGCAACCCTTCCCCCTCTAAGAGACCTAGAACTGATTTTCCTTCTGATTCTTCTGATCAGGATTCTGAAATTTCTGTTTTCTCTGATGACCAGGATTTGCCCTTATCTCCCTATGAGGATTCTGATGCAGAGGACTCCATTCCCTCCGCTTTCCCTCCAGAGGATTTCTCCTTTGGTGAAACCTTGCATACTCTTAGGGAGCATTTTCGCTGGGAAAGCCAGGAGTACTCTGACTCCAAAAAGAGGCTTAGGGGAGTCTTACTCCAGCCTCAACACAGGGCTTTAGCTATCCCTCCTGTACTAGACATCGTAGATGATGCCTTCTCGGAATCTTGCCTGGCCCCTGACTCTCTACCTCCTGCTCCCAGAAAACCTGATAGGTATTGCAGGGTACCATTTCACAGGGACCCAAGGGCATTAAGGCTACTACTGCTAAAAATCCTACCCCCTCTGATAGAGATTCCAGGGCACTGGATAGATGGGGAAAGAATGTATACATTTCTGCTACTTTAGCCATTAGGACTTTAAACTGCCAGTTTCATATGTTAAAATATCAGCAGCATATTATTGGATTGCTTAAACAGAAAATGATGTTGATTCCTGACTGTGCTGAAAATAATGAATTACAGAATTTAATGCATTCTGCTGAACAAGTTGGAAAACATACTTTGCAATGTGGTTTTGATTCATTAGAGGCATCTTGCAGGGCTGCTGTCACTGGGTCTGTACTTAGAAGGTATGCTTGGCTTAGAGAGCAACCTCTGCCAGATCATGTTAAAGCTAAATTGCTGAATGCTCCCTTAAACCAAGACCGCCTGTTTGGCAACAAAGCAGCAGAAGTACTTAAAAACATGGAGGAAGAAGCTAAATCTATGCAAACTGTTAAAGATTTCCTGCAAGTACAACCTCCCAGATTTAGTAGGCACTGGCCCTCTAAAAATTGGTCCTTTCCTGCCTCTTCCAGGCCTTCTCAGTCCAAACCCAGAACTAGCAGAGCACCCAGGCTTCAGTTCCAAGGTATTCACAGGCCTAAACAGTGGGGGGCTCCCACTACCAAAGCAGGGAGTAGCAAGACTCACCGCTGTGGTAAACTGTCTCAGTGACTTAACTTTAAACCTTCCTAGCCCTGCTCAACTGACTGTTCCTTTAGGAGGAAAGATTGCTCACCTTGCAAAAAATTGGGAACTCATTACCCAGGACAGATGGGTTTTAAATATAGTTCCCCAAGGATACAGATTCCACTTTCACTCCTAACCAACCCCAAACGGCTGGCCAGACCTACCAAATCAGTGGGCAGAGGCTCAAAAGCAAGTTCTCACTCTTTTAAGCATCAGAGCTATTCAGTCTGTTCCAGAAGAGGAATTGGGGACAAGGTTTTTACTCAATACTTTTTCTGGTGCACAGAAAAGGCAATTCCTGGCGTCCTGTTCTGGAGCTGTCTATCCTAAACACATTTTTGGTAATCCCAAGATTCAAGATGCTAACTCTTGATCAGCTGCTTCCCATGCTAAGCAATGATGCCTAGTTGGCAACACTGGATTTAAAGGAAGCCTACCTGCACATCCCAATAAGGGAATCTTGCAGAAGATACCTACGCTCCCGAGCAGGCTGCATGCACTACCAGTTCTCTGCACTGCCCTTTGGCTCATCTGCTGCACCCAGGGTATTCACCAAGTGCCTAGCTCCAGTCATTGCATTTTGCAGGCAAAGAAATATTCAAATATACCCATACATGGACGATTGTCTAATTCAGGCAGAAAGCTAGGACATACTATTAAATCATCTGGCTTTTGTAAAGAAATTGCTAACTTCTCTGGGGAAATCACATCTTGTACCCTGCCAACAAATGGTATTCCTGGGTGCAAGCTTGAATACAACTTCCCAGATGGCCTACCTCACGCCAGAGAGAAAAGTTCATTTGGCAGCCTGCTTCAAACTACTGGCCACAAAGACCCAGCTATCTGCAAGAGAAATTCTGTAAGCCCTAGGGTTCATGGCCTCCTGCTTTCTACTAATTCCATATGCAAGACTGCATATGAGGAAACTACAATGGTATGTAAAAAGCCTATGGTGCCAGCATTCTCAGGATCTAGAATCAATGATTCCTATCAGACCTTGTCTACAGATAGAGTTCCTTTGGTGAGCAGAGGCCTGCCACCAAAACAAGGGACTGCCATTCACTCTACCTCCTGCCGAACAAACCCTAACAACAGACGCATCACACTATGCATGGGGGCCTCACTTGACAGGGCAGTGCATTCAGGGCAAATGAAACCCAATTCAAATGCACCTGCATGTCAATCAAAAAGAAAAGTTAGCTGTACAGTATGCTCTGACAGCCTTCAAGGACCACATTCTTCCAGGGCAATTATTGGTAAAGACGGACAACACCACTGTTATGTGATACATAAACAAACAGGATACATAAACAAGCAGGGGGGAGCCCACTCTTACCCTCTCTGCAGGCTAGCTATGGCTCTGTGGAACACAGCCTTGAGCTACCAAGTGCACCTACAGGCTCAGTTCCTGCCAGGAAAGCTAAATACACTGGCAGATGACCTAAGCAGAAATCTCATGGACCCTCTCGAGTGCAAACTGGAACCAAAGATATTCAACATGTTGAGAAACAAATGTGAGAGCCCAGAGATAGACCTGTTTTCCTCCCCCCAGAACTACCAATTGGACATATTCTGCACAAGGACTCCCCACAAATAAGCTGGGAAAGTGGATGCCCTATCCTTCACCTATCAGTTTATGCCTTTCCACCTTTGCCTCTCCTCTCCAAGGTACTACTAAAGATCAAACGGGACAAACAAAGGACAATACTGATTGCACCAGACTGGCCACACCAACACTGGTACCCCCTCTTGCGCAGTGTGTCACTGCTGGCGCCATGGCACCTGCCTCAGACCCCTGCTCTGCTGTCTCAGCAGGAGGGCCAGATTCTGCACCCACAGCTTCAAACCCTGAACTTGGCAGCCTGGCTAATTACCTGATCTCACCATTCCCATCCCTAAGTAAGCAAGTGATGGATGTCATTCTGGAGGCAAGGAGGCCTAGTACTAGAAAATCCTATGCTGAAAAATGAAAATATTCTGTTCCTGGAGTCAAACTCATGGGATGGACACAGTAGTGCCCAGTTTACCTCCGACTCTTCAATACTTAACTGAGATGCTTCACAGGGGCATTTCCTTTTCCTCCATCAAAATTCATCAGCTCATTACAATACAGAACCCACCCCTCTTCTTTCATCCACTGTGAAGCAATTCCTCAGAGGGGCCAAAACCTTAAGACCACCCAGGAGAGCCCCTACTCCAGCCTGGGACCCTAACTTTGTATTAGAAAAGCTCACTCTACCTCCCTTCGGGCCAGCTGCAAGTGGAGACTTGAAATTCCTTTCTTGGAAAACAGCCTTCCTTCTAGCCATCACTTCAGCAAGAAGGGTGTCTGAATTACAGACCCTCATGGCTGTGGAGCCTTTCATCATCTTTCATGCAGACAGGGTGTCTCTCTGGACCAATCTCTCCTTCATGCCAAAGGTGGTATCCAGTGTGGCCCTTAATCAGTCAATTAATTTGCCAACCTTCTTTTCTAATCCACAGAACAAAGGGGAACGAATACTGTACTCCTTGGACGTGCACAGACAATTTAGATTTTACTTGGACAGGACTAAACCTCTCAGGAAATGTGAACAGCTGCTGGTTGCATTTGCTGCAGGGGCAGAGGGGAAAGCTATTTCAAAGCAAATCATTTCTAAGTGGATTGGCCATTGCATTCATTTCTGCTATAAGCACCATGGAAAACCTACCCCACAGGGGATAAGAGCACATTCAACCAGGGTTGCATCTACCTCTACAGCCTTTCTTAGAGATGTCCCTACCAGGGACATCCTAGAAGCTGCTACCTGGAGTTCTGTATATACCTTCACCAAGCATTGCAACTTGCCATTTTTTTCTAAATCCACAGCTGGCTTTGCCACTGCAGTCTTGCAGGGCCATATAGCTGGTCCTAATGCTATCTAATTACCTCCTCCCATCCTTAGCTTTGGGAATCTACCCAAATGTGATGACTGCAACAGTGAAACATGAAGAACATAATACAGTTATGTACACTTACCATAAATGTAGATGTTCGTGTGTATTCACTGTTGCAGTCCTGGTTACCCTCCCTCCAGCTCCCTGACTTCTATTGTATATACCTCTATTCTTGTTTACTATGCTTAAAGCTTTCTGGTGTATTTGCTTTTTGTTGGAGGTGTAACCTTGTATATAATTGCTTCCCATTATGGGGGCACCTGACATCTGGGGCAAGAAATTCTGATAAAATGGCATCGGCTGCATGCTTTATACCCCTGACTAGCTGACGTCATGGAAGATGAGACTGCAACCGACGCAGGACCCAATACTTTGATAATCAGGCCGACTGAGGGCTACTGCAAGCAGATAACCCAAATGTGATGACTGCAACAATGAATACACTCTAACATCTACATTTATGGTAAGTGTACACAACTGTACTTTCTAAGCCACTCCCTTATGGTAAGAAATCACAATGACTCGCCTCCTCCCGACCACCCCTCTGCCCACCTTCACGTACCCCTAGGAGGAAAACTCTCCTTTCACTCAAGTACCTGGGCCATCATTACCAAGGATCAATGGGTTCTGAACATTGTGTCTCAGGGATACAAATTCTCCTTCCACACCATCCCAACCCCAAAAGGGTTCCCATATCTACCACCAAATCAGTGGGCAGAGGCTCAAAATCCATTCTTTGCTCTCTTTGAGGGCAGTAGAGCACATTCCTGCAGAACAGATAGACCAAGGCTTCTACTCCAGACTTTTTCCTGGTACTCAGAAAAGAGGGCACCTGGTGCCCCATCCTCGCTCTATCCATTCTAAACACCTTCCTGGTGATCCCAAAATTCAAAATGCTCACCATCCAGCAGCCGCTGCCCATGCTCTCCAAGGATGCCTGGCTAGCCACCCTGGATCTAAAAGAGGCCTACCTCCACATTCCTATCAGGGAATCATGCAGAAAATGTCTGTGCTTCAGGGCAGGATCTCAACACTTTCAGTTCTCTGTGCTTCCCTTTGGCTTATCTACTGCTCTCAGAGTTTTCACAAAATGCCTGGGTCTGGCCATTGTCTTTTGCAGGCAAAGATATATTTAAATTTACCCCTACTTAGACAATTGTCTTATTCAGGCAGACAGCCAGGAAAAGCTGCTCAAGCACCTGGCCTTTGTAAAGAGCCTACTAACCTCCCTAGGGTACACAATCAACAAAAAGAAATCAAAGCAGGTGCCCACCCAAAGGATAATCTTCCTAGGAGCAAGTCTGGACACAGCATACCAAATGGCATACCTTACACCAGACAAACAAATTTTCCTGTCAGCCTTCTTCTCTCAACTGGCCACCAGAACCCAGCTTTCTGCAAGGAAAATCCTGCAAGCTCTGGAGTATATGGCATCTTGCATACTCCTCATTCCACATGCCAGACTGCATATGAGGAAACTTCAGTGGTACCTAAAGAGCCTTTGGTGTCAACACTCTCAAGACCTGGAAAATCTTCTACCTATAATTCCTTGCCTCAGAAAGGAATTTCTTTGGTGGGCAATAGCATGCTCCCACAACAAGAGACTGTCCTTCTCCCAACCCCTTGCCGCCCAGACCCTCACCACAGAGGCATCAGACTATGCTTGGGGCTGCACACCTGGATGGCAGGTGCATACAGGGCCAATGGAGCCCACAGCAAATCCCCCTGCACATCAGTCAAAAAGAGATGATGGTTGTGCAGCATGCCCTGATAGCTTTCAAACCCCTTCTTTCTCCACGGGTTCTCCTGATCAAGACAGACAATACCACTGTGATGTGGTACATCGACAAGCAGGGAGGGACCCTCTATGCAGGGTGGCCATGACCCTTTGGCTCACCGCCTCTTCCACGGAACTACACCTGTTAGCACAATACCTACCAGGCTCTTTCAACTCCCTGGCAGACCAATTAAGCAGAAAACTTCTGGACCCACACGAGTGGCAGCTCAACAGAAGTACCAAAGTTACACACTGGAAATCAGTCACTGTACTTTATTGCAGAAGACAAACGGTAAGCGCTTTCACAACTTAATGTTGCTTCATCAGACCACATCACTACAACTGATGCTTGGTTAAATACTAGGACAATTAGTATGACATCACAATTTAAAGAGATATTACTCCACTAACATAAGAACATATATCGATATCCATAGAAAAATGCATAAAATATATAGAAAGGTGTGTATTTACACACAATATTTAAAAAAGGGGGAATGTCATCCCTGATGGTTATTAAAATATGCATATACACACACATTTTGTGCACATATAAACACTAAATATGAGTTTTTTATATATTTTTTATATATTTTTATATATTTTTTATATATTTTTTATTGTACTATTATGGTTATATGTGCACAAAATGTGTGTGTATATGTATATTTTAATAACCATCAGGGATGACATTCCCCCCTGTAGTGATGTTGTCTGATGAAGCAACATTAAGTTGTGAAAGCGCTTACCGTTTGTCTTCTGCAATAAAGTACAGTGACTGATTTCCAGTGTGTAACTTTGGTGCCTTAATTTACTTTTGCTGTTGTTGTGTGTTTTGGGCACCTCAGTGTACCTGCAGCCGTTTGTTTTTTGCATCTTCAACAGAAGTACCTTCACCCTAATAACTCAGAAATGGGGAACCCTGAAGACTGACCTCTTTGCCTCCCACACCAACCATTAGCTCAGCAAATTCTGCACCAGGGAGCATCACTGCATGGCTTGGAAAGTGGGTGCCCTCTCCTTCCCCTGGATCAACCTCTCGTTCTGTGCCTTTCCTCCCCTACCTCTCATCCTCGGTACTGCTCAAAATAAGGGAGGAAAAAACAAGGACCATTCTTATAGCTCCAGACTAGCCCCATCAGCACTGGTACCCCTTGCTGCGCAGCCTGTCCACGCTGCCTCCATGGCATCTTCCTTAGATTCCCAACCTCCTAACACAGAGGGAAGGGGAATTCATGCATCCCCAATTGCAGACACTCAATTTGGCAACTTGGCTTATTCCCTAACCCTGAAACAATCTGCCATCCTCAATAAACAGGTTCTGGATGTTATCCATGAGGCCAGACACCCTAGCACCAGAGAGTCTTATGCAGATAAATGGAAAAGGTTCTGCACCTGGATCCAGGCTAAGGGGGCCAGTATGGCACAACCCTCCATCCCTCTCATGCTGGATTACTTAGCTGACCTACTACACAATGGTCTCTCTTTCTCCTGTATAAAAATTCATGCCTCTGCTATTTCTGCTCATTTTCCTACTAAGCAGCCCCTTTTCTCACACCCTTTGATCAGAGGGGCTAGCAACTTGAGGCCCCCAGAAGAGCACCATCATCAGCTTGGGACCTTAACTTTGTCTTGGAAAAGCTCACCCTGCCTCCTTTCGAACCAGCTTCTTCTGCAGAGCTAAAATTTCTGCCCTGGAAGACAGCCTTCCTTCTGGCCATCACCTCAGCCAGAAGAGTCTCTGAGCTGCAAGCGCTCATGGCTGTGGAACCCTTCATAATCTTCATGTGGACCTGGTATCCCTCAGAACTAACCCATCCTTCATGCCCCAGGTGGTGTCCACTGTGGCTCTCAACCAATTCATTCATTTGCCCACCTTCTTTCCTAATCCTCAGAACAAGGGGGAAAGGATTCTTCACTCTCTAGATGTGCAGACAGCTCAGATACTATCCGGACAGGACTAAATCCTTCAGAAAGTCTGATCAATTTCTGGTTAGCTTTGCTATAGGGGCAGAAGGCAAAGCCATCTTCCAAGTAAACCATTTCCAAATGGATAACATACTGCATGCATTTCCGCTGCAAACAGCATGGTAAGCCTCCCCCCATGGGGGTCAGGTCACACTCCACCAGAGCAGCCTCCACCTCTGCAGCTTTCTTTAGAGGAGTCCCCACCAGGGACATCCTGGTGGCTGCCACCTGGACATCTGTTTACACTTTCACCAATCATTACCACTGCCTTACTTCTCCAAATCCAGGGCAGGGTTTGCCTCTGCAGACTTGCAGGGCATCCTAGCCAGCCCCTAGCTTACTTGACTGCCTCCACCCATTTCCTCAGCTTTGGGAATCTACCCAAATGTGGTGACTGCAACAGTGAAACACAAAGAACATAATACAGTTGTGTACACTTACCATATATGTAGATGTTCGAGTGTATTCACTGTTGCAGTCCTGGCTTTCCTCCCACCATCCCCCCTTTTTTTCTTTCTCCTATTGTCACCTTTCTTCCTTGTTGTTCTCCTTTCTTTACAAGGTACATATTGGTATTTATTTTCCACTGGTGGAGTTCTTCCACCAGAACCTGGCCTCCTACTTTGGGGGCTCCTGACAGGTTAGGGCAAGAAAAACTGATGTAATGGCGTCAGCTGCCTTACTTTATAGCTCTGACGACTTGACGTCAGTCCTCAAGCGACAGCAACCAACGCAGAAATACTAAGTCTCTGGTATTTTGGCCGGCCAAGGGCTACCCTGGCAGGGATAACCAAATGTGATGACTGCAACAGTGAATACACTCGAATATCTACATTTATGTTAAGTGTACATAACTGTACTTTCTTAATCCCATTGCTGGTATTTAGAGTTTACTTTAGCTCTTTTCTCTTAAATATAAAAATGTCTGAGAAAGGTCCAGCTGTATTTAAAAAAATGTGATGTGTGGGCACAAGCTGCCTTTTTCCAATACCCACCATCTGTGTGTGTATTGCTTTGGTGCAGTATTTGTTGTTGGTTCATCCCCTGAGCTCTAGCAGACAAGAAAAATAAGCTCATTTTAAAAGGATTACTGTCAACTTCCTTTTCTGAAGCCATTGCTGGGGTTCAGTCCCCCAAACACAAGTCTAGAGACCCTGCTAAAGAGGTCTAAGTCATCTGAGTCTCCAGCCTCTTCTTCATCGGAGCCTAGAAAGAAGAAAAAGTAAGCTGGATCCAAAACTACTTATGGTTCGATTCTCATCAGATCCGATTAAGCCTGTGTTGGATCCTACACCCTCGGATCCGAAACCCTTACCAAAGACAACATACTCTCCAAGTTTGGATCCTGTCCCATTCAGAGTGCCCTCTCCCTTTGGTGTTACAAGTCGCCATCCCTGGTATCTCTCGTTCCTCCAAGAGTCTTATGGAAGCAGATGTTGAGATGGATGATGAGGAAATTCATCATGGAGCAGTTTTCAGAGAGGAGTTCACACAGTTCCTACCCCTTCGGGTCAAGAAATCCGATCATCTACTACTCCACCCATTTATAGTTCCTTCTCTAGTCCAACCTGTGGGTTTAGAGTCCTTGAATCTGAGTGTTCCGGGTCCATCTGGTTCGGATCCGAAGAGAGCATTGTCTTCGGATCTAAATGCTACTGTGAGTGCACTGGCTCTGACATTCTTGGAGCTGGGTGACTCTTGTAGCCGAAGCATTCTTGTCTGATCCGGGAGGATGGAGTCAACTGTGAAGCTCTCAGAGCCATCTCTTCCTCTCGAAGCTTCAGCACTGGATAGCTTGTCCCCAACTCTCCACCCTAGTGGATTGTTCTTGGGGTGGAGAGAGGCGGTGAGCCATAAATTTGCCTTCTCTGCTCCGTCGCCTTCCTTCTGTAGGGAACAGTCTGCCTTTGAGGTTGTGAAGAGAGTATTCTCTGTAGGGTCTCTGTAGAGTGAAGCAGCTTAGCATTTTTTTCTCTCTGTGTGACTGGCTTGATTAAACCTTTATAAAAACTTCTACAAGGCTTCTTATTCCACCTGCTGGGAAGGTATTAGAAGCATTCTTCTAGATCTGAGAGTTGTTGTTGTTGTGTCTTTCGGCTTTTCCCGGTTAGGGGTCGCCACAGCGGAACTCCGGTCCGTTAATGATTGGCAGTAGATTTTTACGTTTAAAACACAACAAGGCACTGAAAGACACCCACTGGTAATCCGAAAACACCAAGATGCAGGAATCACGAACCAAATGCTGAGTAAAAATTTTAATTAAAACAGCTCCACTAGTTCAGCGTAAAAAGTAACAAACACTCCAAGCATGTAAAGTCAAGCGCTTTCACCCGGGCTCTCCCAGGCTTTTTCAAGACATTTTTACATTGGGTGATGGGTCTTTTTATATTACCCTTATTCAACCCAAATACTTTAATTGACAATCAATTAAACTAAATTGCTTCACATTTACCTTTTAAAGGAGTATAAGCCCTTTACATCCCATTTGCACATTAATTCCATTTGTAACATATTAAATTCCCTATTACTTTATTCATATCTTAACCAAATATTGTTCATATTTCACTGAAATTGTTAAAAAACATATACAAATACTTAATACTTAAAACTTTAAATAAAATCTTCCTATAAGTGTTGTAGAACCACTTGCAGCCAAACCAAGTTATTTTAAATGTCAAGTGGCCTCTACCATACTTTGTAACTTTTTTAAAAACTTATATAACAAGTATTTATTTAACAACATGCAGTATATTTTTTTTTTTTTTTTTTTTTTTTTTTTTTTTCTCTCTGTGTGACCGGCTTGATTAAACCTTTATAAAAACTTCTACAAGGCTTCTTATTCCACCTGCTGGGAAGGTATTAGAAGCATTCTTCTAGATCTGAGAGTTGTTGTTGTTGTGTCTTTCGGCTTTTCCCGGTTAGGGGTCGCCACAGCGGAACTCCGGTCCGTTAATGATTGGCAGTAGATTTTTACGTGCCGAGTTGCCAGCTCTGATGCACAACCTTCAACAAAGGTATGCCCATTTACGCATGTCTCCACACAGAAGACGCTCTAGCTGAGAATCGAACAGGACGTCTTACTGTGAGGCGACAACGCTACTGCAGCACCACCATAAGGTCGTATCTTCTGGGCTTAACCTTGGTACACTTTTATGTTTGTCCTGACACCCTGTAGGGCACTGGTTGGATACCAGACCGAGCTTTGTGCACTGTGGATTGCTTATGTTTAGGTTTTGGAACGTGGTGACACATTGAGTGTTGGGTATTGTATGCTGGTGGTGTGGGGAGAGGAGGTAGATTTCTGAGTTTTATGGGAGGGAGTATCAAAGAACATGATTTTTGTCTTTTGTGGTGTTCATGTTTTTTTTTTTTTTACATTCTGACCATGATTGTAGTTTTCTTAGGATGAGTTGCAAGTCCTGCATTATGATTTTGTGTGTATCATCAGCATATGGGATGATATCAGCTGTTTTTAGGTCAGGTGGTAGAAGGTTAATGAAGGTGTTGAAAAAGATAGGTGCTAATACGGATCCTTGATAGACTCCATCAGTAATTGGTTGGGGTAGTGAGTGGGAATCTTTGTTTAAGAGAGAAAGTTCAGTTAGATATGTAGCTGATGAAGCAGTCTAGTGTAGATGAGCCAAAGTTGGGTAAAAGAGAAGAACTGAAGTATGGTTGACTGAACTGAGAGAGCTTTGAGAGCTTTGAGCAGTATACTTTTGAGTAGTCCTTTGTGTTAGTGAGTGTAGTGTTTGTGAGGGTGTGCGAGGTAGTGTGGATGCTCCTGTTATATAAAGCTGATGTTCTTCGTGTTTTACTGCTGCAGTCATCACACTTGGGGTATCCTGCCAGGGGTAGCCCTCAGTCAGCCCGAATACCAGAGGCTTAGTATTTCTGCTTCAGTTGCTGTCGCTTCAGGACTGACGTCAAGTCGTCAGTAGTATAAAAACAGGCAGCCGACACCATTACATCAGTCTTTCTTGCTGAGGAGCCCGATGCAGAAACAGTTCGCACGAGTGCCAGTCAGCCGCTACCTGAGTTTTCATTTCCAAAATTGAAGTTGAAGTCTTCTAAAGCTAAGTACCCCATTGGGGATCCTTTTTTCTTGCTCTAACCAATGTCAGAAAAAGTTAACAGTTGTCTCGCCTGTGGAAAGCAAATACCATACCAAGATTTCCATTCTTACTGCGCCACCTGTTTAGGCCCAGACCACGACATACCTCGCTGCCGGTTTTGTGTTTTTTTTCAACACCTGAACTATTTGCTCTCTGTCTCCATATTCCGAAATGGCTTTGGTAAGCCATCCGACTACCAATCTACCGAAAAAACGTAAGGACAAAGACTGAGACAGACCGCACAGGTCCAAAACTGCCGCCGCTTCTGTTAAGCTAGTCGCCAGTTTGCCGGTACTCAGTGAGGCTCTTTCACAGCCCCTGCTGCCCACTTTGATGGATTCGCAGGCTACTACCGAGACCCATTTTGAGTCCGGTATGCCGCAAGACTCTTCTTTGACTACGGAACCTGCAGATGTCTCTACCTTGGATGGGTATGGAGCTGCTGTGCAGGCACCGGCTTCTGAGGAAGTTCCTTGCACTGCCGATATTTGACACAAACTGACGACTTCTTTCGTGTGTTCAGTTCTTTCTAAAACTACCGTGTTTTTAAGGCCAAGAGTACGGGCTACTCCAAAAAAATAAATAAATAAATAAATAAAACTGACACTAACTCAAGCACCTGCTTCCTTGCCACAATCACAGATGCTTAAAATGGCGGAAGACCTTATTGTGCTGATTAGGGGAAGCCAGCCTTCCCTTGCTAAAAGAAAAAGAGACTTGTCCCCAGCAGCTTTATCTGACCAAGAGTCTTGATGACTCTGAAGTTTCTGATCATGAAGACATGCCCTTATCTGCCAAAGAGGATTCAGATGTAGAGGAATCCATTCCTTCTGCCTCCCCTCCAGAGGATTTTTCTTTTGCTGAAAACCTACATAATTTGAGAGAGCATTTCCATTGGGAATGCGAGACTCTGTGAATTTTTAGATTTACCACAGCACAGACCCTTAGCTATCCCTCCTTTTCTGGATGTTGTGGATGATGTCTTCATGGAATCCAGTCTAACTCCTGGTACTTTACCCCTTGCTCCCAGGAAACCTGACAGGTACTACAGAGTCCCTGACTCGCACAAATTTCTCTTCAAAAATCCTGCTGCTGACCCAGAGGTCATCTCCCAAGGACCTAAAGGAATAAAAGCAACTACAGCTAAGAATCCCACTCCCTCGGACAGGGATTCCCTAGCTTTAGACAGATGGGGTAAAAAAAAGTATACACCTCTGCAGCTCTTGCCATTAGAGTATTAAATTGTCAGTTCCACATGCTGAAATACCAGCAACGTACTGTGGAACTTAAGCAAAAATTATCTACCTTCCCTGACTGTGCAGAAAATAAGGAATTACACGAGCTTATGCATTCTTCAAGCCAAGTCAGCAAGCGTACCCTGCAATGTGGGTTTGAAGCCCTAGAGGCATCTTGCAGGGCAGCAGTCACAGGTTCTGTACTTAGAAGGCATGCCTGGCTTAAGAAGCAGACCTTGCCAGACTATGTCAAATCAAAATTATTGGAATGGCCTCTGAACAAGGAGAATCTGTTTGGCACCAAAGCAGAAGAGGTTTTAAAAAGGACAGAAGAAAAGGCTAAGTCTATGCAGACAGTCAAAGATTTTTTGCAAGTGCAGTCTCCAAGATTCAGTACGTATTGTCCCTCAAAACATTGGTCCTTTCCAGCCCCTTCAAGGCCACCTCAAACTAGACCTAGGGGAAACAAGACCCCTCAGACTACAGTCTCAGGGTATGCAGAGATCTAAGCATACCTCCACTTCTAAAACTGGGAGTGCTAAGCCTCCCCTTATGGAAAGAATTCACAATGACTTCTCCACCCCTCCCCTCACTTCTGCCCAATTGCTCATGCCCCTAGGAGGAAAACTTGCCCACCATGCAAAAAACTGGACCTCCATCACCAATGATCAATGGGCCCTCAACATAGTATGCCAGGGGTCCAAATTTTATTTCCACACGCTGCCAACCCTAAAAGGGTTCCCAGACCTTCCTCCAAACAAGTGGGCAGAGGCACAAAACCAAGTTAAGTCCCTGCTCTCCATAAGGGCAATTCAGCCTGTTCCTGCAGAACAGATAGGCCAAGGTTTTTATTCTAGACTTTTCCTGGTACCCAGAAAAGAGGGCAACTGGCGCCCAGTCTTAGATCTATCCATTCTAAACACCTTTCTGGTGGTACCAAAATTCAAAATGCTCACCCTACAGCAGCTTCTCCCTGTGCTGTCCAAAGATGCCTGGTTAGCCACCCTAGACCTAAAGGAGGCCTGTCTGCACATCCCAGTCAGGGACTCCTGCAGGAAATATCTACGTTTCAGGGCAGGATCTATGCATTATCAGTTCTCTGCACTTCCCTTTGGCTTATCCACTGCTCCCAGAGTTTTCACAAAATGCCTGGCTCCAGCCATTGCCTATTACAGACAGAAAAATGTTCAAATTTACCCCTACTTGGATGATTGCCTGATTCAGGCAGACAGTCAGGAAAAGCTGTTGCAGCACCTGACATTTGTAAAGGACCTTCTAACCTCCCTGGTGTGCACTATCAATAAAAAGAAATCCAAACTAGTCCCCAGTCAAAAAATTGTTTTCCTGGGAGCAAGCTTGGACACAGCATCCCAGATGGCATCCCTTACTCCAGAAAAACAAGCCTATCTGACGGGCTTCTTCTCTCAAATGGCCACCAGAACCCAGCTATCCGCAAGGAAAATCCTACAAGCTCTAGAGTTCATGGCCTCCTGCATTCTACTAATTCCATATGCCAGACTGCATATGAGGAAACTTCAATGTTACTTAAAAAGTCTTTGGTGCCAACATTCTCAGGACCTGGAAACTGTCATACCTATGATGTCTTGTCTAAGGAAAGAGTTCCTTTGGTGGGCAGCAGCATGCAACCGCAGCAGGGGGCTTCCCTTTACACAACCCCATGCCGCCCAGACCGTAACCACAGACTCATCAGACTATGCCTGGGGTGCACATCTGGACGGCAGGTGGATTCACGGCCACTGGAGCCCAAATCAAATTCTTCTGCACATCAGCCAAAAAGAGATGCTAGCTGTTCAGCACGCTCTGACAGCTTTCAGATCCCTACTCTCTTCGGGGCCTCTACTAATCAAAACTGACAAAACCACAGTGATGTAGTACATCAACGAGCAGTGGGGAACCCACTCTTACCCACCCTGCAGGCTAGCCATGACCCTGTGGAACACTGCTTCAGTCATGCATATTCACCTGCAAGCTCAATTCCTGCCAGGCAAACAAAACTCTCTGGCAGACAACTTAAGCAGAAATCTCCTAGACCCACACAAGTGGCAATTAAACCACAACACCTTCAGCCTCGTGACCCAGAAATGGGGTACCCCGAAGGTGGACCTATTTGCCTTCCCCTACAGTCACCAGCTCAGCAAATTCTGCACCAGGGAACCTCACAGCAAGGCCTGGACAGTGGATGCCCTATTCTTCCAGTGGGCAAACCTCTCAATCTATGCATTTCCCCCTCTACCTCTTCTTACAAGAGTATTACTCAAAATAAGGGAAGAAAGACCAAGGGCAATCGTGATTGCCCCAGACTGGCCATGCCAACACTGGTACCCACTACTGCGCAGTCTGTCACCATTGCCTCCATGGCACTTCCCGCAGATCTCAACTCTCCTGACTCAGCAGGAGGGACAGTTCTTGCATCCACAATTGCAGACCCTGAACCTTGCAGCCTGGCTTATTCCTTGACTTCTCCCCCAGTGGCCAGCCTAAGCAAACAGTTACTGGATGTCATACGTGAAGCCAGATGACCCAGTACAAGAAAATCCTATGCTGACAAGTGGAAAAGGTATTGTTCCTGGATCCACACTAAAAGAGCGGATCCAGCACAGCCCTCCTTACCTCTCATCCTGGATTACCTAGCAGACCTACTCCACAGGGGCCTGTCCTTCTCTTCCATTAAGATCCATGCCTCTGCCATCTCTGTTGATTGCAGCACTGAACCACCTCTCTTCTCACACCCTCTCATCAAGCAGTTCCTGAGAGGGGATAACAACTTAAGGCCACCAAGAACAGCTCCTACTCCTGCCTGGGACCTGGCTCCCGCTACCCCCCCTTTGAGCCTGCAGCATCAGCAGAGTTAAAATTCCTCTCTTGGAAAACAGCCTTGCTTCTGGCCACGATGTCAGCTATCAGAGTATCTGAGCTACAAGCACTTATGGCTGTGGAACCCTTCATTATTTTTCATGCTGACCGGGTCTCCCTCAGGACTAACACAACTTTCATGTCTAAAGTATTGTCCAGTGTGGCTCTATCCATTTGCCCACCTTTTTCCCTAATCCTCAAAATAAGGGGGAAAGGATCCTGCACTCTCTAGATTTGCACAGACAGCTCAGATTCTACCTTGATAGGACTAAGCCCTTTAGGAAATCTGACCAGTTACTAATCAGCTTTGCACCAGGGGCAGTGAGCAAGGCCATATCAAAACAAATCATCTCCAAATGGATAGCACACTGTATCCATTCTGTTACAAATACCATGGGAAACCATCCCCTCAGGGGGTCAGAACGAATTCCATTAGGGCAACTTCAACCTCTACAGCCTTTCTCAGAGGAGTCCCTGCCAGGGATATTCTGGAAGCTGCAACTTGGAGTTCTGTTCATACCTTCACCAAGCATTATCACCTGCCTTTCTTTTCCAAATCCAGGGTATGCTTTGCAACCGCAGTCCTGCAGGGCATACTAGCCAGCCCCAACTCTTCTTGACTGCCTCCACCCATTCTTCAGCTTTGGGAATCAACCCAAGTGTGATGACTGCAACAGTGAAACATGAAGAACATAGTACAGTTGTGTACACTTACCATAAATGTAAATGTTCGAGCGTATTCACTGTTGCAGTCCTGGTTTCCCACCCTCCAACCCCCTTCTCTCTCTCTCTCTTTTCCTCACTCCTTACAGAGCTATTGGTATTTACTTTTTACTGGTGGTATTTTTCCACCATAACTTGGCTCCATATTTGGGGGCTACTGACATTTGGGACAAGAAAAACTGATGTAATGGCATCAGTTTGGTTTTTATACCACTGACGACCTGACGTCAGTCCTGAAGCGACAGCAGCTGATGCAGAAATACTAAGCCTCTGGTATTCGGGCTGACTGAGGGCTACCCCTGGCAGGATAACCCAGGTGTGATAACTGCAACAGTGAATACACTCTAACATCTACATTTATGGTAAGTGTACACAACTGTACTTTTTGGTGGGTTTGGAGGATATTGTACTTTTAGATTTATAAGGTAAGGTGGTTGAAATGTGTAAGTCTATATTAGTAATAGTTAATATAAACTGCGGTACTTTCCCCTTGACGGTTAACCTAAACATATGTATGCATCCTTGAGAAACCAAAGGAATTAAACTTTTTCTTGCTGGAAGATATAAGGGGATGAAGGGACTTGTGGTTACATGAGGGAGAGCTTGGTAGGAATCAACTGAAAAAGTAAAAGGCAAGGGATGATGAGGGACGCATTTTGGATCGAAAACATGAACTTCATGCTAGAATTTTGAAAGCTTTTTGTTTTCCAAAACAGGTAGTGGATAGGTGACACAAAATACTGTTTAAAGCAGTTGTGGACTGTAAGGCCACAGATGCTATCAGGATTACCTGAGGCAAGTCTTGGGCTACCAGGATTGTAATGGATTGGAAAGCAGTGGGGTGCTGCTTGGGCAGAAGGCACACTAGATGGACATGTATATATGTGTGTGTGTGTATTATACGTATATGTTTGTGTGTGTAATTTTTTCTCCTGTTATGCTCAGTGTGCTGTAATACATTTGCGTATGGATCAGAAGGAAGAGGAGAATCTTGCTAGTAAAAGCTGTGTGCTTGAAAAAATAGTGAAGGTGAAGTATCAAACAGAAATGAAGAGTTTTTGACTAAGAAAAATTAAAGAAGTGGATGGTTTAAGGGAGGTTTTACGTCTTGGGGAAGAGTTTCAGAGTTATCAGCCTTAAGTAGGTAGTAGGAATAAAAGGCAGTGAATAAAATTCAGCAAGTGAAGCAATTTGATCTACATACAGTGCTCACTGTGTGGCATGAAGGACTTGAAGCCCTGTCTGTGACCCAAAATTGATTAGATACCTGGGCCTTGCAGGAGCCTTGTAGATGAGGTGGAACCGAGTGTATAACATCAGATTACTCATTTTGATCGGAGGGAGATGGGACAGGCCCACTACCATTGGGGTTAGTGTCATGGTTAAGGTGTTTACTTCTCAGACACAAGGTACAGGGTTTGAGTCTCACATTTGAAAGGAAAATTGACCAGGCTTAAAATGACCCACAAGGCACTTTGCCTGATGGTGCACCCCCACACACACACACACACACACACACACACATGCTGACCATCAGGTCTACCTTTATTAGACTTGAGCCCATTTGT
Source organism: Protopterus annectens (assembly GCF_019279795.1). NCBI lineage: Eukaryota > Metazoa > Chordata > Ceratodontiformes > Protopteridae > Protopterus > Protopterus annectens. Next base: position 410,785,374 of record NC_056742.1, on the reverse strand, counting down.
TTTTTAGAAGTGGGGGAGTCCACAGATCCATTAGGGCAATAGCCATTCAGAGGGCCATCATATACACAGAAATCAAGAGTTTGTGCCCTCACGGACATCCTGACAGTGAGAACATTTGTACAGGTCCTTAATCCCTTCAGCGTGGGGGATGGGCTACTAACATCACTGAAGGCAATTTTAGCACTCTCTTCCCCTGAGAGGTCATGCTCCTGTGCACTTGTTAATGTGGACTACCACCATGCTTGACCTGGTGAGACAAAATCCCATAGGATACCTGCTGCAGTGCTACTGCTTCTGTGAAGGATTGTGACTGTGGATGTCCTGCTCTGTCCTAGCCCACCAGACTGGACATGCTAAACCTTCCCTGTCATCACTGTGAAGCTGTCACGCCACTAAATCAGGCTTGTGTACTTTCGGCAGTCTTTGGGATTTTATCCCTCTATGCCAGTGGTGTTGGCACAGGGCCATGGCATTTATTTAGTTTGCAGGGCAGCATTGTTGTGCTGTATCTGAAATTGTCTTGGAAACATACAGATGTTTCTGGGCTGGCAGTGCAAGGAGCATTCTGATGGGGTGTAACCCCTGCAAGGGGGGAGAGATTTAGAGCTCAAAAATAAAAGCATGTAGTGACGCACTGAGAATGATGCTGCATCACAGCTACTCTGTAGTTCCCTGGCCTGGGGGTGATGATAGGGTCCTACCCTTGTGAGTAGCCCTGGTCTTGTTGGGGGAGGGGTTTGAAGCCTGACCATCAGGTCCTTGGAAAGAAGGTCCTTGCTAGAGAAGGCTAATGGCCTGTTCACCTTTGTTTGGGGGAGACCATAAATGAATATACGCAAATATAATGAATGAAATAAAACATTACATGTAACTACAAAAATGAGAATTGGGAAAACAAAAGGCGAACAGTGTATATGAAATTTTTTATTTTCCCACCTTAAAGTATCAGTATTCTAATGAAGAAGTTGTCCTTGTAGTTTTAAAGCATTCCCTTTTAAGTACTGGTTTAGACTTTACAAGAGAACACAATTTACATCATTGCATTCTTTTTCATCATGTAGCTTTGTTTGTTTTCATTTTGTTTTTTAGGAAGTGATGTGACACTGATAATAGAATCACAACAGCTGGACAAATGCAACAATAATATTTCAGAAAACACTGACGTCGTAGAGCATTCTAGAAGTAAAAATTCAGAATCCCTTAGTAAACACACTTCAAATTCTCCTTCTGTTGCACTATCGTCATCATCGTCATCATCATCATCATCATCAACACTGTCCAGTTCTAGTGAAGTAAGTATTGAATTTAGCTGTTATGATGTAAGCATTTAATTATTATTCTTGTTGTTAATGCTAAGTTAATAAATGGTCCTCTAATTAATGCCTATAAATATGGCCATGTACATGCATTGTTATAGTAGTAGAAAGCTTAAAACATTGTCACCCTTGTGCTCTTTTTCTAGGTGTAAATGCTGTCATTGGCAGACATCTATCCTCTGTTTACAGAACCTTTTTGATACCTTCCAACTATCACCTGTGTAGCCATCCTCAATCTAATGCATAGTTTCATAGTTAACTGCCCTAAGGGCTGTTATAAACCTAGCTATAACCCAGTGTTAGAATCAAACTCTCTCTGTACCTTGTGTTTATAAAGTGAAGACCTTGACCATTATGCCAAACACTCCCTCCATACCTCTCAACTGTCCAGATTTTCGCAGAATGTCAGGATTTGTAGCTCATATTCTTGGTCTAATCTTCAAAATTTGTGGTTTTCTGGTAAATCACTGGGATGATCTGAAGATCGAAGTCAGTAAATAATGACAGATTTGAGTTACAGACTTGCAATGTTCAAAGTTTATAAGAGCAATATTTAAAACATGTCCCTATTGTGGGGCCTTTGTCCCCCATTTTGCTAGGCTCTGTCCAGATTTCTGGCACTAAGAGGTTGAAAGGTATGTCCCTCATCTCATCCATGTCATCAGAAACACTAAATGTTATGCAAGATCACTTTCTCCCCATATGAACTGGCTGACAGGGTGGAGCTATTTTGATTAACATCCCAATCAGTGTTTTGGGTATTGTATTTAAGTAGCCATACTGATTTCACTGCTTGAGCTATATAAATATTGAACAATTCCCTCTAACCCTCTGTTCATAGCTTGGGGAATGTGAGAGCTGTTTTTTAAACTCCAATGTGCACATTTCCTAGGGATCATTTGTTGAGTTAATGTTTCAGTATATTTTGTGTTGCTTCTTCGTTTATGCTGCTTAGTAATACATTAAAGTAAAAGTATGTATTAATATGCATATTGTAATGAATTTATCATTGTTAATGTTGAAATTAATTTTCCTAAAAGAGAGTGGCTACTCTCCTTAAACTGCACAACAGCCAGGTAATCTTACACATTGTCTAAAGTGCTGTATTGATTTGAAATAAGCATCTTATGATTAACAGCAATCATTTGTTTCCTTTTTTACCCTTAAAAACCTTTCTTTAAAAGTGATATTTTTTGAATACATTAAAGAAAATGTTTATTTTATTTTTTGTTAGCCAGCACATTTCGATTGGGTGTTACCTATTTTCACTGGATTTTCAGGGAAACTGTTAAAACTAAGAATACAGCAGACAATGCAAGACCCAAATAGAGCAACTCCTTTTCTATGGAGTGTACATATGTGCAAGAAGATGAATAGTTTCAGAGAGATGTAATGAGTTAGAAAAATATTAATTTACATTCTTCACATGTATCACTGGTGCAGTCACCACTACAATGAATGTTGCCACAGGCTAAGGTCCAATGTCTGGTATGACTTTCAGAACAAGGCAGCTTTCACATATGTCCAGGTTGATGCCACCTTACTTCGAGCATCTTGATATACTTTCTGTTTGGGTGGCATCCACCTCTGTCGTCTTTAGTTCTTTTTTGCCCCATTTATGAATATTAGCAGAGTGTGCCTTTGTAAGATCCATTGGTGCAGGGCAGATAATTACCACACTGGGATCTTTTATTACAAGGCTGTCTGTAGTTTGCATTGTACATTGTTACAACTCTGTTTGGATTTTGGGCATGTGAGTAGCAAACTCCTAACACAGACATACTGTATATCTTCACCAGCGAAAGTTAAAACATGTGGTTGTAGATGTCCGATACTGTAAAAAGGATTTTCATAAGTTCATATATTGCCCAGGTCTACAGCACAATGTTAATGAATGTCAGATTTGCAAGGTATTTAGGCTAAAACTTTTAAGGTAAGATGCGAGGCCTATCATGCTTACATGTCCAAAAAAGCAGTTTGTGTCCATCTGAGGTAGATCTGCCATGTCAACAGAGTCCCAACATGGTCATGGCATATACTTCCCCTGAGAAGGAAAAACAAAGAAGCAAAGCCTGATGGAGAAATCCAATAAGATTCAGGATTTAGATCATATGTACGTAAATCCCATGTCTGAGAAAGTCCATTACACACAGGCACTCTTTAACAGCCATCTGCCTTTATGTCTGCATCAACAGAGGTCGCTGGTAGTGCTTTTTGGAAGCCACCATGTCAGCCATCAGCATGCCCTAGTGAACAAAAGACTCATCCAGACAACATGCAGTGAAAGCTAAACAGATATCTGCTCCTCATTTTCATCTTGGTATTAAGTAAGGAGAGGTCAGTGTCCTCTAAGTTATTGAGGAGGATGTTCAAGGTCACAGGAAGTCAGAACCTCAGAGATGCCTCCCTTTAGGTTCAGAAATCTCTGGCAGCCTCCCATCCTGTTAAAACCATATGTCTGAGGACCAGACCTTTGCCAAACCGAAGCTACTACCTTATGGTATGTTGTCAGTCCCGACCCCTACCCTGCCTTCTTCACATAGTTGGGTTAAGCTTGTCCTTAAGGCCACTTTCAGGTCTTAAATTGTATGCATTCTAAATCAAACCAATCCTTTTGTGTCCAGAGTTCGTGTCACCAAAAGTAAAAGAGAAGCAGCTCATGTGAGGAGAATCTGACTGTATGGAGGATCTGGACTTTAAAACCCATATGCCCTTCTCCTTGTCCGGTGACACAGACAGTGAAGACATTCTGGCCTCTTACTTACTCCCTGAGGATTTGCCATTTGGGTTACTTTCTCCCTGATGAGGAAAACAGCAGTGGAACTTCTGGAGCTGGATCCTCCTAAATTAGTAGCTATCTCTCCAATTCAGGAAGCACTTCTGTATACTTTTGATTGTACTTTCCTTGAGCCAGACCTCTTCCAGCCATAACCTTCTCACTAACAGTTTTGACAGCATATCTGGCCACAGTGAAAGCTGATTGAAGAACCAAGAGCATCTATATCTACCCTTGCTTGAAGACTGCTTGTTTCTGGCTTAGTCCCAGCATGAGATTCATAAGGCTATCAGCTACCCCCTGTACAGCCTAAACCATCAGATTCCTGCTGCCATTGAACAGAAAAACAATTTATGCCCAGTAGAACAAGGTGGTTTAGGATTACCTGATTTGAAGGAATATTTTATAACTGCACAGTTAAGGCTGATATACAAAACACAAGCAGAAGGTTATAGTTTAAGTGGAAAGGGGTGATGATGGGGGGGGGGGGTCAAGAAATGAGAGAGCAAGATTTTGGATGCAGATCCACAAGGAGAATAGTAACCATGTGGGGCGTTATATTCTTAAAGTAGGAAGTATTCTAACCTCCAAACCAACCAGAAAATTGAAAAAGGAGATTTTCCCAGTAATTATGAGTGAAAGTAGGGATGCAAAAATTAGGCAAGAGGGAGCTGGAATTTACTGGAGGGAACTGACAAAGGAACCAAGGTATTGGGAGCAGATAACTAGAGAATGAAAAGAGTGGCATTAGGCCAAGAAGACATTTGGACTGCAGGCTGTAGACTACCCAGGGCTTAATATCAGAGCATAGTCAAAGAGAAAGGGCTAGGGGAATCCTAAGTGAAAGACCTGCTCTGGCTGAGTTTTTAGCTGAATATATATCAGAGGAAAATGGATAATTAGTACAGCATGTAAAATATTGCATAACTATAAGAATCAATCAGAAGAGGTTAAAAAAGATTGGGAAGAGAGACAGGAAAAACAATTTACATGGGAACAGTGGGAAGGCATATGCATAGCTCCCAAGTATGCATCAGAGTCCAGAAGGTTTAGGATTTTCGCTCAGTAAAACCACCACTGTAACAGATACAAGCATGCAAAATCTGAAGGTAATGCTACTCAATGCTAGAAGTCTAAACCTCAAAATGCACTCTCTCGAGGCACTGCTAAAAATGGAGAACATCGATATCTGTGCAGTAACTGAGACCTGGTTCAAGGCTCTAGAGAGCACCCCTGCAATACCGGGCTACAACTCTTACCACACTTTTCGGCCACAAAACCAAGACCAAAACACTAAAGGTGGAGGAGTGTCCATATTCACACCTCCAGTCTAGTTGCCCAACACAATGCATCTGAAATTCTCCAGGTGCAACTAACACTAGGTAAGACTGCAATCCAAATTGTAGCTTGCTACAAATCCCCCACCATGCCCCAAGATTCTCACTACACCATTCTAAACATACTGGAAAATATTAAGATACAACCAAACATCCTAATACTGAGTGATTTCAACTACCCTGCCATTAACTGGGAAAACTACTCTGGTACCAACTCTTTTTCCCAACGGTTCTTGGAATTCATAAATTCCAACGCCCTGGATCAACTAATCCATTGTCCCACCAGGGGCTCCAATATCCTAGACCTGGTTATTACCAACATGGGAGATAGATGCTCCACACCAGTGGTCACCCCCTTATTGGTCAGGTCTGACCATAAGCAAATCACCCTTGACATCCACATCCCACCCCCACCCCCCAGTAAGGAAACCTCCTTAAAAAATTTCTCCAAAGCCAACTTCATGCTACTGAAGTCAGAAGTGACAAACTTCACAACACCCTTGCAGACGGGATCTGAAAGTTCGACTGCAGAATCCTACACTAAGGCACTGTACGAGCACATCCACTCGTGTATGAATCGTGCCATCCCAAATAGAATCAAGATGCTCTTCTCCTAAAAAAGGAAGCCAATCTGGTGGTCCCCTGCTATAAACAAACTGTACAACAGAAGGAAGAAACTGTTGCAGAAAAGAGGAAAATCCCAGGATGCAAAACACTCCCTCACCAGCCTCAGTAAGAAGCTGAGATCCCGCACAAAATCCTCAAAAGCTAGTTGCGAAAATAAAATTGCCAAAGATTCCAAAGACAGCCACAAGGCATTCTATAGTTATGTCAAGAATCTAAATGGCAATGCTCAGATCTACAACAGAATGGCATTAAATATACTGATCCCAAGGATATTGCCAGTATCCTGGCAGATCGATTTAGTGCCAACTTAACCCCCCTCTCACCCCCTAAAGGGCCCATCTCAATACCAAAAGATTACCAAATTTCGGTAATCACGGCCACACAGGTAGAAACCGCACTCTCCAAAGCTAAGAATACAGCATCCATGGGACCAGATGACATCCCAGGCTGTGTTACTACATGAACTACAAAATGAACTGGCACCTCAACTAAGTGTCATGTTTAATCATAGCCTCACCACAGGCTTCGTGCCCACTGAGTGGCGCACAGCTACAGTTATCCCACTCCACAAGGGGGGATCCGCCTTGGATCCCGGGAACTGCCACCCCCTCAATCTGACAAGCCTGATCTGCAAGGGCATGGAACGCATTATCATGGAACTTATAAACAAAGACATTGGCAACCTTCAAACACTGGACCCCACCCAGTTTGGGTTTGTGAAGGGCCGATCTTGTCTCCTGAAAGCCTATCTGGACCTCGCCAAGGCCTTTGACACCATCCCCCACTCTGGAATCATAGATAAACTTACTAAGCTGGGCATAAATCCCTGCGTCACTCGATGGATTGCCAACTGGCTTACTGACAGAACCCAGACTGTAAAAGTAGCCGACTCCAGATCCAGCTCCAGACAAGTGACAAGTGGAGTACCTCAGGGTTCAGTCCTGGGGCCACTCTCGTTTGGCATCTACTTCTCTGAAGTACAGGCCAACACTAAGGGACTCTGGCTAACAAAGTTTGCAGATGACTGCAAACTGGGAGCCATTATTGAATCCCCAAATGATGTGGATATTCCACAAAAGGGCCTTACAGAAACAGATGCCTGGTGCCAGAGCCATGGGCTCAAGCTTAATGCCAAGAAATGTATAGTTATCCCCTTTGGAAAAAAAAACATGTACCCATGAATTACCACATAGGTGGCAGGGCACTAAACATTGAAAGTGTGATGAGAAACTTAGGGACACAGGTGGACAGTGGTCTCACTTTCGATAACCACATCGCCACAACAGTTAGGAAATCCTTCTATGTGGCACTCCTCATCACTAAGGGCTTTTCATCCAGAAAAAAAGGAGGTCATTGTCCCGTTGTACTCATCCCTCATTAGACCCATTATAGTGTATAATGCCCCGTTTGGTATGTACCTCACAAGACATCTGCAACAGCTGGAAAGGCCACAGAAATACCTCACTAAAATAGTCACATGCCTAAAGCAGATGCCATATGCTGACCGTCTAAAAAAACTTCAGCTATACTCTGTGGCATATCGTCTCCTCAGAGGCGATCTCTGCTTAACATACAAGGTCATTTCAAACCCTGAGCTGTTGGACATGCTCCACTTAAAGAAATCCCAATCCCTCAGAGCCACACGCTCCAGGGATCTAAACCTTGTCATCACAATGAACAAAACATGCTGGAAGGATAGGTTCCTGACCCAGAGACTCCCCATACTCTGGAATAGACTGCCCATACATGTCAAGCAGAGCACCTCATTGGCCCTCTTCAAAAGGAACCTTGATGATTGGATGAGAGATAGGAAATTCACCCCGGGGATCATGTCAGTCGCCCTGCTAGACAGGGGTCCAGAGAAGAAAATATTGTGGGAAGAAATATCCAGGGAATTGTTATGGTTAAGCTTGCATAGGCCCTAGGGCCAATAGCCTAGTACCAACCTATGAAATGTTTGCATAGGTATTTTTGTACCCCAAGTGACTTCAAAGAATTTTTCCTTCGGGAGATATCAAATGTGGAGGTGTTACGGGGAAGGAAAGAGGAAACTGGAAACATGTTTTTTGGGAGTGTAATGCATTGACAGATTGTAAAAATTCCCTGCAGAGTACTCCATCAGAAATATTGGGAGAGCAAATGGCTATAGTTAAGGACATTATTTTTGAGCTGGGATACAGGATCTGAATTGCCTAGACATATAAGGTCTTATTAAGTTTCTTTCGGCTGCCAAAAATGCAGTTGCTAAAAAGTGAAAATCAAAGTTTAAACCAACTATATTTGAAGTATTGCATATTGTAAAAGAACTAGAAGAGGAATCTTTAGAAAAGGGAAGTAGCAAATTACATAAAAATAAGTGGAAATTGTGGGAACAGTACATGCTGAATAATGTTCATTAGGAGGAGGAGTGAGGATTTAGGAAGGCAGGAACTGTTCAGTTATGTTAGTGTTGGACTGATGATAGCTATAAAGGAAAAAAAGACAAGAGCAGGGTTCACTTCTGCCATCCTGAAAGGAATGATCTCTTCCACTCAGTACTCCATGTGTGTGTGTGTGTGTGTGTGTGTGTGTGCACAATGACTGCAACAGTGATGCACACAAAGAACTTAGTACAATTCTAGGCAACGTACCATAATAGTGGATGTTTGAATGTAGTTTATGTTGTAGTCTTGTTTGCTTTCTAACTTCCATACTCTTGTTTTGGGTAAATGAGGCTGAAGTGGGTACCCACTTCCCTTCATTATCCTTTGCACCCCATTTTTTGTTCAGGTTCCAAGAGGGCATGCATTGATCAGGTTGCACATCATTGGTCCTAGGGTTTCAAATGCTACTGATTGAAATCTGGGCTGCCACTGACTTAGAGGGCAAAAAGAACCAAAGACAGTATGAAACCAGGTTACCACTTTTGTACCAGGTACCTGAAAATGTCTGAAGTGAGGTGACATCAACCTGGCCACTGGGAAAGGGTGCTGTGCTCTGAAAGGTGGGTCTGATGTCATAATTCAGCCTGCAATGGAGTCATCTACACTGGTGATTGAAACAGCAACAGCACATCTGCTTTTATGGTAAGATCACTACATAACTGTATTTTTACTAGGCAAATTGTGTGCTACTGAGTTAATATGCTACCTAAGTTATTGCCCAACAAAAGTCTTGCCTAGTACAAGCCACAGAGTTTGCAACATAGTTTTTATCATACTAGAGGTAGTAAACTTAATGTATTTTCAAGTTTACTGTGTTGGATCTTATTTGAAATTTCCTGCTTAGCAAGGTATAGGTAGAACAGTGTTAATATGTAGTTTGTCATAATCTGTTGTAGGTTTTGGCTACTTTTTACGATGACAGCTCATTCTGTTAAGTATAGTAATTTGGTATGCATTACAGCCCTTTACTTTTTGTACTACCCAGGTACACTACTGTTATTTTAAGTGTATTACGGGTTTCTCCATTTTCATCTTCCTTCTCCGACTTTATCCTTGTTAGTGGGAGATGTGACATGCTTAAACTCTGTTCCTGACTTTATATTCTGCTACAATTGAAACTGCTTTGTTTACAGTGTTTCATTATATTGCTTCTGGGTGGATTATATGGCTTGTTTCTATGTGGCAAGCCATTCGGATCGTGGAACTGTGGTTAAGCATTACGGGAAGCCTACAGAGTATAAGATTTAACTGGTAGCTATTTAAACTCTTGTGACTTGAATTTGCTGAGTCCTGAGATATGCAGACTGACAGAAAATCAGGTTGTGTATATACAAGTCTGAGATTGCCATTTTGTGGCATATTCCCTTTTTTTCTGAGGCATGGTTATATTATTCGCTTCTTTTTACCTTTGTCATTTCATTGGCTTATTCCCTTTTTTTCTGAGGTATGGTTATATTATTCGCTCCTTTTTGCCTTTGTCATTTCATTGGCTTTGCTCACTGGTTGTCTAGGCTGTAACTAGCTTTCATGATTCCTGTGTTGATGGTTGTAAAGTAAATTGAAGATTCCTCTGTTAATGAGGGCCTAAGGAGTAGATACCTCCCTTGCAGTTTTGGTGCTTTAATGCATTTAATACAAATGTGTACAATTATTCGTGTTATTTAAGGGTAGCCAGTGATTTTGGCTAAAAGTCAACATTTACTGACAGCATACAGACTTTTTTTTCACATATGGGGGCAGAAACAAGTTAAGAACAGATAGCAATCAGTTTAAGTGGAGACACGGGCCCTAATTTGCATTTTAGCATACAAAAGGTGATGGCTGTAAATGCAGCCATTGATTTGGGGCAGTGGCCCTTATTTGGAGATGTAGACTTCCTTTTTGGAAAGTGTACTTAGTTTTGTATGTTTTCTGTAAGTTAAAATGGGATAGATATTGATTTTGTTTCTTGAGTGTTTTATTGAAGTGAAACATCTAGAGAAATGGGAGATGGGCGCCAACAGAGATAAGAAGAAGCAACTGCTTAAGGGAGCAGCTTGCCAGCCATTAGTGTGTGCATGTAAGCTGCACATTAGAAGTATGCATTCAAAAGGACTGTCATGTGTAATTGGTAGGAGTAATTGCTTTTTATCCTAATGAGTACTCTTTCAGTATTAAAATATGAATTACCTATAAAGAAGTGTGGGATGAAACTCGACAGAATATCAGGGTAAAGGAAAAGGGTAATAATACCGATTGAGAGCGGGGGGTTCCAATAGTGATAGAAGAGGTAAAAAGATAATAATGGTACATTTTGTGGTATTACTGGATTATTGGCAGGGGAGGAGGATTATACTGAAATGTGTTTATGTCCCACTTAAAACCACTGTCTCAGATTTCAGGAGAATTTTGGGAGAAGTAAGCTTTTAGCAGGGAATATTATTTATGGGTAGGGAGTATTACTTGCTTTGCAGTAGTGAGGATGTATCAGAGGAACCTAGAAGGGAAAATATAACAAACGGGATATATTACTGAAAAGGTGTAAGAGAATATTTAGTGGAGAATATGTGGATTCATGGATGTGTCTGTTTAACTGAATATTTTAGACCTGTCCAATAATTGTCATACATCATGCACAGATAAAAGCCAAGATAAAGATGCAGGGTTATGATAAATTTGTATAAAGCAGATTAATTGGGAGACCAAGAAAATGAACAACTGGAAATATTTAGTAAAAGCATAAATGTGAAGTTGTTCAATCTCGCCGTTTGTTCTTTACATGTGGGGATCGGCTCAGAGTCGTCCACTTTCCAAGCTCAAGATCTTTGAGTAGCTCGAGGCACAGTCCCTATCCCATGATGCTCTCCTACCAACCCCAGATCTAGTTTGCCGCTGCAACGGATCACACGATCTTCGGAGGAAGCTCGGGCCAGTAACCTTCTTCTTTATCTTAAAAGAATTTAAAATTACTTATTAGACTATCCGGGATCTGATATTTGTGAGACTTCTCATATTTCTTATAATTGTTCAGTGAGTTAACTGGATGTTATATTTTTGTCTTATAATTCGAAGCAGTTGCTCCTAGGCCTTTAGCCTTTCTTGAGTTGCATTTACTTGACAGGGATCTGTCAAATTTAATTCCCTATCCCCTTATTTTTCATAGAGCTATTATATTTGAACGTTTTTGTGTCACCTCGAAGGGGTCGCACTATTCTTGTAGTCATTGCAGTTCAGGGATCTGAATTTGATATTGTTATCAGAGATCTGATATTTGTGTGTAATTTCTGTTTATAATGTCGGAGAAACAAAAATCTGGATGTAAAAGGTGCGACTGTGGGCAGAAGATGTCCATCACCGATAACCACGTTTCTTGTGTGTACTGCTTGGGTCCACTACATTTGCAAGAAGATTGCTCTATCTGCCATTCCTTCAGTGGCAGGGTTTTATTAGAGAGGCGAAGGAAATTGGTCGATAGAGGGCTGTTGAAGCCAGATTTTCAAGAAGCATTAGACAAGACTGAACAGACCTCCAAGTTCTCGAAGGGGTCGAAGTCTTCTAAGGTGCCATCGAAGCACAAGTCTTCTGTTCCGAGCACCTCTGGGAAGACTTGGTCGCCAGCTCCGCAGCCTTTGGAGCCGTGCACTGAAATCTTACCTCGGAGCCAAATCATTGTGTTGGAGCCGGTGTCGGAAGTTTTAAAGTCCCCAATCCTTAAGTCGGTGGCTTCTTCGGCTCCTTCAACCTGTTCTTCCGGTACCCTTTCCGACATCGATGTGGACTGCGTGGTGCAGAGACTTTTGGTAAACCCGGCCCTGGCCAAATTGTTTTCAGCTTCAACCCAGTTGGCTGCGAAGCCTACAACCCCCCCCCCCCCAACCATGATTTCTGCTCCTCCTCCGAGGCCAGTTGAGCCTTCGGAGCCAGAAAGAGAGGATCTGATAGTGGTGGAACCCTCGGAGCCGAGGCCTGTTCCAGTGCCCTAAGCCCCGTTGACCTTGACTTCTTCGGTTCCGATCGAAGAGTAAATGCAGAGCAACCGCTCCGATTTATAAGACAAAAATATAATATCCAGTTAACTCACTGAACAACAATTATAAGAAATATGAGATGTCTCACAAATATCAGATCCCTGATAGTCTAATAAGTAATTTTAAATTCTTTTAAGATAAAGAAGAAGGTTACTGGCCCGAGCTTCCTCCGAAGATCGTATGATCCGTTGCAGCGGCAAACTAGATCTGGGGTTGGTAGGAGAGCATCATGGGATAGGGACTGAGCCTCAAGCTACTCAAAGATCTTGAGCTTGGAAAGCGGCCGACTCGGAGCCGATGGATCAGGTCCGAACCCACGTGTAAAGAACAAAGGCGAGATGAACAACTCACATGGGAACGTTATGGTAAGAACATAACTTCTTTTTTGCCATGGTTAGAGGACGACATGTTATGTTTCTAATGCAAATATAGAAAAGGCTGTTTGTTAAGAATCACGCTGTGGTAGTGAGAACGGATAACATAACTGCATACTATATGTCCGCTTTTAGCCTGATTAGCTGCTTGTTTTTAAAACTATACTAAGACTCCTAAACTTGGAATAGCAACTCATTACTTGTGATAAAATCTGTTAACAGAGCTGCTTACCATATGGCTGCTATTAGCTTGTTTAGCTACCCGTTCTCCTAAGGACTGCTTTTACAAGGAAAACGTACTTGATGGCTGTTGTCCGGCATCTAGATTAAATGTTTAACATCAAACAAGGACAGAGCATTGTAGAAAACCTTAATTATTACCTGCATCATAGTCTGATTGCAAGAGTAGTCTATAAAGCTAGCGATACATTTTAACTGTTTGGTGACCATTTATGTAACTAAAAAGCATATACTGTGCTTTGTAGCTCTATGGAGCTCCTGCATTGTCATATATTATGTAATGTAAGTGACATTGTTATGCCTGTTTGGTGGCTAGTTATTAGTGCTGATAAGGTCTTTCTCATAATAAATGATTTCTTTCTAGGTAGTCCCCCTTAAACTACCCATTATAAGACACTCCTGACTTAAAGGATGTTACCCTGAAAAACTTTACCTGCTACAAGTCTTTGAAGTCCAACCTGCAATTTGAATAAGGTTAATACCATAACATGTATTAGTACCTTAACAGTCCACTTATGTACTGTTTCATGCTGCCCTGGGTCTAAAGGCACCTCTAGGCTCCCTCCATATTGTGTAACCTAGCTAGATTTTCCCCAAGGATCTTACCTCTTTAACCTACAAATCCTACCCTGCACATAGCCCATAAAATATACCCTGCAGCTCTTAATTAATCTCTGCAAGGGGGCAATCTATAGCTTAAAAATAGTCCAAAAATTTGGTGTAAAACTAAACCAGTAAAATACAACCAAAAAGATACATTTGGAGTGAAATTAAACTAGTACAATACAGCCAAAAAGATACATTTGGTGTAAACAGAAACAAGTAAAAAGATACATTTGTTGTACAAAGAAAAGAAACAAGTAAGCCCAGGGATATAATTGGAGTTGGTGTTAGCCCCGATGCACTCGCCCTCGCTGCGCTCGTGCTCACTCCGCTCCTCTCCCTGCCCCCTGTTCCCACCTGCCCCCACTAGTGCTACATTTTAACTAAACTTAGCCACTCCCCTCTTTCGGCTTTTCCTGGTTAGGGGTCGCCACAGCGGAACTCCGGTCCGCTAATGATTGGCAGTAAATTTTTATGTGCCGAGTTGCCAGCCCTGACGCACAACCTTCAACGAAGGTACGCCCATTCACGCACGTCTCCAGACAGAAGACGCTCTAGCTGAGAATCGAACAGGACAGCGTCTTACTGTCAGGCGACAGTGCTACCGCAGCACCACCACCGCAGTACTTTTTAAGAAATCTAGACATTACAGTGTAAAAAGAGAAGAAAGACTAGACAAAAGTATGTTTGAGTTAATGGGCTGTAATCTTGGGGTGGGGCGTAAAATGCAATGAATATAATGTAATTTATGTAGAGTTAGAATGTTTTCTTTTACTTTTAAATGGACGATGCCTTGATTAAATGCCCTTGGTTGTTTAAATGTGTTTGTTTTAATGAGAGACTGCAATATTATGAAGTTTTCATTTAGGTGAATGCCTAAATTAATGCCCTTGTTTTTTTGTTTAAGCATTTATTTTTTTCTTTTTAAATGAGAGACCACAATATTATGAATTGTTTTCCTTTAGCAAGTGAATTACAAGTTTTTTAGAGCAGTACATTTTGTTATGTTTTCATGGAAACAAGCTGATTATAAGTGAAGACAGTAATTCAAGAGGTCTGGACATTTGCTGTACGAAACATGAAATTAAAAGCTGCAAGTACAAGCAGCTCAGTAAAAAGGTCTGAAATTATTGGAAGTAAATAGGATAAATCTCTCTGGTAACTAAATACTGTAATGCATTTGCTAGAACAATGTATAATTCAGTTTTATTTAAATATAGCCAGCACAATTTCTCTTAAGCTAAAAGTGAATGCTTTCTGAAAGCATACAAGCTGTTTTTCACATCTGGGAAGGGAATAAATATATGAGAACAGACAGCAATTAGTGTAAGTAGGAGCACAGGTTGTAACATGCACTTTAGCATGGATAACCTTAATTTTAGGTTAGTTAATGCCAATGTGTAGTTGTCAGTTTGGTGGAGTTATTCCTATCAGGAGGATTAAACTAAATTATTTGAAGATGTACATATTTTTTTTTAAGTATAGGTTATGGGAGAGGTTTTTTTTGGGGGGGGTGTTTTAGGGATTTCATCAAACAAAAAACTTGTAAAATGTGACATAATTTCAAATGTACATGACAAGAAAGTACTATATAAATGTTCAACCTGCCAACTATCAATGGGTGCATGTAACACACAAGCTGGAAACAGATGCTTAAAAAATGATGTATATAATATGAGGGAATAATAACTTTTCTAATTATGATGGCTAAAGTAAAAATATTTTGGAATATGGATGGCCTTACAGATATAGACAAAACGTAGAGTACTGAATTATATTAAGAAATACAGAGTGCAGTGCTGTAGGGAGACTCTTGGAAAGAAGTGAGCATGTGAATGTGATAAAGAAAGAATTTCAGGATGGATATTCAGCAGAATATCGGGGACAAAGGAAAAAGGGAGTACATATACTAATTGCTAAAGGAGCTCCACTATCGGTAGAAGAGAGGAAAAAATAGTAATGGTAGATTTGTGGTAGTAGTGAGTTTCTGGCAAGGGAGCAGGATTACACTGGCATACATTCATTTTCAACTGTAAACTGCTATTTTGGAGCTTAAAGGGACAATCACAGTGTTTAAAATTAGGGTCCGAGTTAAGCTGACAGAAGTCATGTCCACTTCAACATGTCACTTTCATTCCCACCCACAGTGTAAATTTGCTTTTAAATATCCTGTAAGTCCACAGTTCCAGTCTTGTTTCAGCTCTCAGGATAAACTAATCTTTGGATTTGTATTCCTCTGTGACTTCCATTGGATTGGGGAACTATGCCCCCAGCTCCTGGTTCATATTTAAAATGAAAGAAAGCTGTGCCAGGGAAAAGGGATATCAGTGTATACTAATTTTTTAATTTTGCATCTCTCATGCTTCTTCAGATGTACAGCCAGCCCGCTCATAAAAAAATAATGTGTTTGTCTAATAGTAGTCAGAAATCAACACATATCAAACTAGAAGCTGAAAAAGGAACAGAAGTGTGTGTCTACTAATGCTCCAACTTTCTGTCACACACTTGCCTTCTATGAAATTACTAGCAGGTCGGACATTTACTACACCAGGCTATTATTCAAAAATCAGAGTACCGTAAAACATGAAATAAAGAGAAATATGGTTTCCACTACTGTTTGCCTGACTCAGATGCATTCTATAGCTAGCCTCGTCATAAAGTTGTAGATGGCCAGGATTCACAGTCACGACAGAATAAAATATGATATGAAAGAAGCAAAAAATTCTTGTTTACTAATGTTTTAAAAGCCTTGCATTACTGATGTGCTTTATACAGTAGCAGCAGCAGTCAGGTCATAAAATGCCTGAAAAGTCTGCTTGTCTCAAGGGTACAATGCACAGTTTTAAGTAATGAATGGCTCACAGGGAGATCTGTCATCAGTGCAACTGCAGTTTGAGATGGAATTTGGCTAACACCTTTGAAACTTCCTTCCGGCACTCTTCATCCCTCAGCCAAAGGTGAGCATGCTCAGAAAGGCAAACCTGAAATGTAAACAAAGGCTAAATCAAAACAAAAAATCCCTGGGACTGTCTATGTAAGAAAATTTTGAGAGAGAGAATCCAGTTTCAGCAGGGAATACTACTTATAGCTGGGGACTGGAACTTGATTTGTGACAGTGAGGATGTATCTGACTGACCTAGCAGGGAAAATATAACAAAAGATGGTAGATTTCTGAGGACGTTTATGAAAATAGTTTGGAAGATGTGAATTTAGTGGAAGGAACTCTGAGATTATTTGCAGTTTATTCCCAAGGTACAATAACTGGGCTAAAGTAGACAGAAATTGTATTCCAGAAGGAGGAGTACATGCATTTAATGGAAAGCTTTGAGAGGCATCCAGTAACTTTTTCATGTCATGATTCAATAGCAGCTGGGATAAAAATGCAAGGTAATGAAGTACAAATGAAAGACTTGTGCTTCCCCACCTACCTGTTAAAAAGTAAGGAGTTATAAGAATGGGTACGGGAAATTATTTGAAAGTTATTATTCCCCACTCAGGTATCATTGATAAACTCCCCAAACTAGGCATCAATCCTTACATCACTAGGTGGGTTGCAAATTGGCTCACAGACAGGACCCACAGAGTGAAAGTTGCAGATTCCGAGTCAGACTGTCGATCAATCACGAGTGGAGTCCCACAGGGCTCTGTCCTGGGCCCTCTCCTGTTTGGCATCTACTTCTCAGAAGTCCAGGCCAACACAGAAGAACTCTGGCTGATCAGGTTCGCTGTTGACTGCAAGTTAGGAGTCATTATCAACTCCCCAAGAGATGCAGAAATCCTACAAAAGGGCCTGTCTGAGACCATTGACTGGTGTCGGAATCATGACCTGAAGCTTAACGCAAAAAAATGCGTTATCATCCCCTTTGGAAAAAACTCAGTTCCCATGAATTACCACGTTGATGGGAGCCCACTGAACACTGAAGGGGGCCATAAGATATCTGGGCACCCTGGTCGATGGCCACCTCACCTTCGACCACCACATTGCTATTGTGGTCAGAAAGTCCTTCTAAGTGGCACATCTTATAACCAAAGACTTCGCATCCAGGAAGAAAGAGGTCATCATCCCTTTCTACTCATCCCTCATTAGACCAGTCATGGAATATAACGCCTCGTTTGGCATGTACCTGACCAGACACCTACAACAGCTGGAGAGGCTACAAAAGTACCTCACAAAAAGGATCTTAAGCCTTAAACACATGTCCTACATGGACAGACCCAAGAAACTTCAGCTGTTCTCAGTCTCTTATCTACTTAGAGGTGATCTCTGCTTGACTTACAAAGCTTTGTCCGACCCAGCCCTACTTGAAATGCTACACCTAAAGAAATCCAATCCCCCCACACCACACGCCCCAGAGATCACAACCTCATTACCACAATTAACAGAACATGCTGGAGGGACAGGTTCATCTCCCAAAGACTGCCCATACTCTGGAATAAGCTTCCCATTCATGTCAACCAGAGCACCTCACTGGCTGTCTTCAGGAGAAATCTTGACAAGTGGATGGGTAACAGAAAGTTCACTCCAGGGTTCATTCCAGTTGCACTACTGGATATGGGCACTGTGAACTAACATCAGGTGCCATGGTGCCAGTGCAATTTTTGGGGGGCTAGGCTTGTAAAGACTCCATAGCCATTAGCATAGTACACACCTATGAAGATAGAAATTTCTACGTATTGCAAATTAAGGGGGATCTCATAGAACAAAAAGAGGTGCGATTGTAGTGTGCTAAAGGGAAAATAAAGGGAGTATCTGGATAATGTGCATAAGTTTAGAAAGATTGCTGTTGAGCAGTTATTTTTTGGTGGCATCTCCAGAGCATGGAAACTTTTAGTACAGCTTGGGCAACAAAGTAGAAAGCATTGTTGCCAAACGTAGTGAGCATATAGCAAGAAAAATAACCAGAGATCCTGTAGAGGCAGTTGGCGATATTTCAGAAATTTTATGAACATTTCTTTTTTTTAGCCTATCACATTGCAGGAAAAAGTTTTGAAGTGAATTATCCATTTAAGGTCACAGAGGCATTCCATCTCACTGAGATAGTCTGGTTAAATAATTTTGCTGTTATGAAAGAAAAGCAAGGTTGACCAGAAGTGATTTCTGTAATGGCAAGTAAGTTCACTGTGGAAGGTGTTCGAACCCATTTTAGATCAGCAGCTACTATTTCAGCCTTTATTAGTTTTTTCCCCTAGACTGTGAAGCTGCTACCTGAACATCTATTCATATACCTTTTTTTGAGCAGTAAGGTGTAGCAGGATTTGATTTTTTTCTAACAATTTTGCAGTTCCTGTAGTCAAAATGCTTACAAAGAACATCGGTCAGTTGACAGAGTATCCTTCCCCTTTTAGCAAATGTTGCAATATACCCTCTTCCCCTGATCCTCCTTGCCTTTTTTGGGGTTTTATGTATAGTAAGCTCTAATTGGTTTATGTTTGTTGTGCATTGCTGATGATATTCATAGTTTTCGGCATACTATCTGTAACCTTTTAGAACAGGGGCTGAGGGGTGGCAGAGGCATTTGTAATTACTGATAAAATCTTTCATTGACTAATAATTTATCATTTGTGACTGTCATGTTCATCTGATGTTCAGTACGTAGATCGAACCTATGTGCTCTCAATTGTTATGAGCTCAAGCGGAGTTCCTTATAAAGAGAGTTGAAGCGCTCATTAACTCATTGTTTTTTTCTGATAAACAGTACTCCTTTGGTAGGCCCCTTGGAATTGTCCATCCGCTAGCAATCCTTCAAGGCTGAACAGAAACGTTCCCTATTGGGGAAGACCTTCCACTGTGTATGTTTTTCTTGAGGAAAACTTTTTTTTTTTCTGATTGCAATATTGTGTTTAGATAGGAAACTTGTTTTTAAGCACTGTCATTGCATTTCTAAGGGAGTTTGTATAGCTGCTTGTGTAACCTTTTTGTATGAAAAAAAAAAATCTGCTTTGATTGAATTTTCAGTTAGGTCTTGTGCATTTGGAGCAGGATACTGTGCTTATGGGGACTATCAGTTGTTTACTTACCTCAATAGCACTTGTTTTTCTACCTCACATTTTACTGACTGATCCAGGCTCTGCTTAGCAGTCGAACCATCACTAGTCTCCAGAGTTTTATTTTATGTCCACAAGAAGAAAAAAGTTGTCAGGAAGTCTTTGGGGGTCAGACCGACTCCTATTTTGCTTCAGCCATGGGTGGGGGGTGGGTTACACTGCTGTGGCTGCTTGTTTTTCCTCAAGCCACTCATCTTTTTTCCCCTGTTCCCATTGGCGGGCAAGGCACAACCACTCTTGTTGATCTCAGGGAAAGGAGCAAGTAAAGGTTCTTCACTCAGCTGGGATAAGAAACCTTAATCTGGGGCTTCAGTGCCTTCTAAGAGTGTCATTTTTCCAGGGAGCTTCCCAAAAAAAGTAAACCTAGTGAGAAAACCTTTCAGTCTCCTGTTTTTATTTCTATTGACAAGGAAGATTTACTAGGATTTGCTAGTGAATTCATTAGTGCATGTTCTGTACATTCTTATTCCGAGTTCCCTCTCTCTCTGATTTTCAGTCAGAAGAGCAGACATTGTGGGGGGTGGGTGAACATCAGGATTTTCTTCTCATTTTGAACATTCTGATTCTGGGGAAAGTATGGTTTCAGGTTTCCCTTTGGCAGATTCATCTTTTTCTGACACTTTATCCAAGATAAGAGGTTTTTCAGTGGGATTACAATGAAATTCCTGTGGCACAGAAAATATATTATGATTTGTTACTTCTGGGTAAAACTGCAGCTGTTCTCTGGAGTTGCTTGCTTTAGAGAATGTTTTTCTCACTGCTTCTAGCTTACCTGATAATCAGCCTCCTGCCCCTAGGAAGTCCAACGGGGTTATACAGGATACCTCAGACTTGTAAGTATCCTAAAACAGACCCTGCTATGATTTATGTGTCTAAATCTGCTTCTGCTAAATGAATTATTGCTGCTAATCTCATTTCCTCTGATAAGAGTGGGGAAATCATTATAGAAGTTGAGGAAGAAAATGTATTCTTTTAGTGTTAATGGTTTTAAACTGGCAAGCTCATGTGCTAAAGTTTTTACTTTCATCTTTTGAGAATGTTTAGAAGTAATTGCTAACTGACCTTCTGAGGTAAAAAAAATACTTTAAATGCCCTGCAGCATCTGTTTCTCATGTAACTAAGCATATTCAAAAGTGGGTTTATTACGCTTCTCATTCTTCCTCCAGGGCTGCTGCTTTTGTATCGGTATTAAAAAGTTTGGCTTGGCTTCTTTCTCAAACCTTCCAGAAGATGTTAAGACTGAAATTTTAAATTCTCCTTTAAATAAGGAAGTTCCATTTGGCCCTTCTACAGTTGAGTTGCTAAAGAGGTGTGATGAAAGGGGAAAAGTTGATTCAAGGTATAATTCAAATTTTTCAACCCTTATGTTTCAGAGCAAATAAAATTTCTCCTCTTCCTCAGTTCTCTCTTTCATTAAGCAATTTGAGCAGCAAACAGATGTCAAACAGGATTTTAAAAGGCAATGGCAAGGGGGATCTAAAGAAAGGAAAAGTCTCTAAAAGTCAAGTATGGCCCTGTCAGTCAGCATGACTATTTGTCTGCTTAGGCTCTTCCCACCCTGGCAACATTTCTGTCTCTCTGAGGTGTTATCTTCCTTTGTGGCACCAGATTGTTGCAGATAGATGTGTTTTAAGTGCAGTCCATCGGGGTGCACTTAGCAGTGGGAATTCCCCCTCCTTTCTGGAGATTCCTTCTTGCTCAGTGAGCTACGTCTCTCTCTCCTGCACCAGCTTCTGGCACTAGAAGTTATAGAGCCAGTGCCTTATTGCCACGTGAGCAAAGGCTTTTATTCAAGGATTTGTCTGGTACCATAAAGGGAAAAATCCTGGAGACCTACACTGCATCTTTCCTTTCTAAATCTTTTTATCAAAATTCCATAGTTCAAAATATTATCCATTCGATCCCTTGTACCCCTGATCCCTTCTCTAGCTGTCATGGTTTATTTTTATTTATTTTATTTTGCATTTGTTGACCGGGCTAGTCTAGCTGGATACATGTCCATTTTCAGTAGAGGCCCGGGGAGAAAAGCTCCTCAACAGAGAAAAAAGACAAGAAAATTGTACCAAATAAAAAGCACTTCAAAAACAATGCTAGTAGGACAGCCAACAAAGAATACATCAGGTGGACAAATTGTAAACAAAGGAATGCAAATAGAGATAGAAAACATTTGGAGTCCTGATATTACAAGACATACCATGTTGAAAGAATTACAAAGAGGACCATCATTGAATATAAAAATAATAATTTTTTTTTTTTTTTTTAAGTAGTTCAGTGGAATTGGTAAAGTTAAAGTAGTCAGATAGTACTATAGTAACGTAGTAAAGAAGTTGAGGTTAAAAGAACAGGTGAGTGACTGGAGGCAATAAAAGTTTCAGTCAGGGTTAGTACAAGGGCAGCGCTATTGAGATTTTAGGAATTTTTTTAGATGCTTCTTGAAAGTGGGTGTAAGTGCTGTAAGTTCGCTTGGAAGCTTGTTCCAAATAGGTTCAATTGAGTTGGAGAACAAACAGTCCCCAGCTTTGTTGTGGGATTTATGGTAGGCTGCTAGGAGCTTTGTGGCTGAGTGCAATGAAGAGAGGTTTTTAAAAGGGCTAATAAGAGTGCAGAGTATTGTAGTATTTGAAGGCTGATAAGATTTTGTGAGTGATGTTAAGTTGCTGTAACAGTAGTTGATTTTGTAATTCCAGCCAACCAAGTTGTTTAAGATTTATACAATGGTGGGTACGAAAAGGGGCTCCTGTGGCAAATCTGGCATTTTGTTGTTGTATGAAGTTGCTAGTTTATTGAGATTAGATTTAGATAAGTTTGTAAAAATAGGTGAGGCATAGAGAAGGGTAGATAGGTGCGTCTGTGCGATGGTAGCTCTAGCTGAAGCAGTGAGGTAAGGGTTTAAGCCTATATAGAGATCCAAGTTTTCTATTGACTGACATGATGGTTAAGTTAATATGAGAATCGAAGTTAAGATTATGATCTAATGTGACACCTAGTAGTTTGGTAGTAGGGTCAGAGGATATTATTATGCCATTATTAGATGTTATATTGAAGTCAAAAGTAGAGGATTTCTGTGTAGATGTAAATAGTAATAATTTAGGTTTTTTGGGATTAAGTAGGAGACAATATTGATAGAACCAATTTTCAGCTGCTGTAAAAACTTTTTGGGTAGTAGTCTGAAGCTCAGCTGGGGAAGATTCTGAACATATCAATGTTGAGTCATCTGCATATTGAATGCAGGTGGTTTGTGGAAGGGACTTATTTAGATCATTAATAAAGATAGAAAAGAGGAGTGGTCCAAGAATGGAACCTTGTGGGACTCCGATTTTGATGGGAAGCAGAGAGGATATGTGATTGTCCCAAAGAACTGCTTGCTGCCTATTTTCTAAGTAGGAATTAAACCACTGGATTGCCTGGGAGTCTAATGCCAGAGATTCAAGGATGTTTAGTAAGAGTTTATGGTTAACTCTATCAAAGGCCTTAGAGAGGTCTTAAAAAGAGAGTTCAGGACAGCAAGTTGTTATGATTTTTATTAATATGGTCTGTGAATGATAAGAGTGCAGTAGTTGTGCTGTGATAAGGTCTAAAACCGTGTTGGCAGTCTGCTAGAAGATTGTTTTGGAGAAGATGGTCAAGCAATTGCCGGTGGACACATCTTTCCATGATTTTAGCTAAAGGAGAAAGTAGGGCTATGGAACGGAAGTTGGAGAGTTCGTTAGTGTTACCCCCCTTATGAAGAGGAATTATATGAGAGACTTTCCAGAGGGATGGGATAAAACCTTCAGTTATGGATTGATTTATTAAAATGGAGACAGGATAGGCAAGTACTCCAGCTGCAATTTGTAGATACTCTGATGGGAGGAGGTCAGCAGAGGGAGAACATGGTTTAAGTTTCCTAAGTAGGGTGTGGATGAGATCTGTTGAGACTGGTTGCAATTTGAAAGAGGGGGGTTTGTTGTTCAGGAAGTAAGGTTCCTGGGTGGATCTAGGTGGCAAGGTCTTAGCTAGGGATGTGGCGGTCTCAGAGAAAAATTTGTTGAAAGTGTCAGCAATTTGGTTGGGTATACTCTGAGTGAGTTTAGAAGGAGTGGGTGTTTTAGAGTTACCTGGATGTAGTAATTTGTTGATACCTGACCAGAATTTCTGAGGGTTTTGGTATTGAGTGTGTTGGAATTTCAAGTAATAATTTTTCTTGTCTAGGAGTATTCATTTCTTGGTTTCATTTCTAAGTTGTTTAAAGGTTTGGTAGTCAAACATGTTATTAGTGCTATGCCATTTGGCCCAAGTTCTATTTCTCTGTAACATTTTGTGTTTGGTTTCTTTGGTTAGCCAAGGAGCAGGCTTTGCTCTGGTTTTAATTGATCGAGGGGGGCATGGTGGTTGAGAATTTGAAGGAATTTGTTGTTGAAGTAGGACGCTGCCTCATCAAGAGGTAAGTATTTTAGGGGAGACCAATTGCAAGCTTTGAGCTCTAATTGGAAGTTTGGTTGAAATATTTCTTGTTCCTGTTTGTTCTGAAAATTGTATGCTTGGGGATAGGTTTTTTTTGTCTGGCAATATAAGTGGGTAGGTGGTCATTGATATCATAAGGTAGTATGCCTATGGTATAAGCCAGGGGGTTACTATTGGCTAGAATCCAGTCAAGGGTGCTCTGTTTGGAGTAGATTTATTTATTCTAGTAGGGACGGTAATGGTTTGATTGAAGCCATAAAGGTTTATGTGAGAAGTTGTTTTTTTGGGAAATGCAACAATTCCAATCAATATTAAAGTCTCCTAGGAGAATAGTTTCCTGGGGGAAGGAGGTGGAGAGCCAGCTCAGTATGTTTTCAATGGTATTAATATTATTGCCTGAGGGGATGTAACAGCAAATTATGTAAATGGATTTATTTTTATTAAGCTGTAGTTTGGTGATTGAGATTTCACTATTACTTGGTGATTTAGTATCTAGCTGGGTAACCAGTAATTCAGTTTTGTAGAGTATTGCTACACCACCACCCTTTTTGATTGGACGGTCAAGTCTAAGGATGTCATAACCCAGTGGGATTATATCATTATCCTTAGTTTCTGATTTAAGCCAGGTTTCAATTAGGCATAAGATATCAAAGTAATGTAGATCAAGTAGGGCATGCAGTTGGGTAATTTTATTATTTAGGCTGCGAATATTTAGGTGGGCTATATGGAGAGAGTTGGGTGTGGTGGTAGGATTTATAGATATACATGGAGGGATATTAGGGAGGTAGTTGTTTGGGCCTCGGTTAGGTTGAATTGTCGCCATAAAGGAGAAGTAGCTGCTGGTGATTGTGTAAGTATTTGGAAAGTTTGGAAGAGATTGGGAAAAGTTTCTTGTTTTGGAAAAACTTGATATGTGTAGTTCTATGGAAATGAGGTATGAGGTAGGAAGATGAAGATGTTATATTGCTGTATGTTTGTGGGGTGTAAACACAGTGAGGAGTAGTTTGTTTTACTGTCAGCTGGGATTCAGTTAATTTTTTGTTTTCATAGAGAGTGAGGCTGTAAGAAATGAGAAGAATGTTTAGGAGTAAGAAAGAGGAGAGTAGGAGACGATATTTAAGAATGCTTGGTTTATACATAGCAAGGGGAAGAGTTGTCCTAGAGGCAAGAGATAGTTGAGATAGGAAAATAGGGGGTTAATAGGGTGGAGTAGTTTTACTAGAGGAAGGGATTGTAATAATAACGAGTAGGCGGTATTAATTGTGTAATTAGGTGAAGATGGCTATTGGTGGATGTAATAGGGGGTTGGGTTATTGTGCTATAAGGCTAGGACCCCTGGGGGGTGGGTGGGAATTGGGGGTAGGGTAGGGGAGCGGAGTGAGCCCGCAGGGAGAACGGAGTGGGTAGAGCAAAGGAGAAGTACAGCCAGAAAAAAATAGGTCATTTGGGATTACTCTTAGGGTCAGGTAAGCTATCCCAGAGAGAGGAGAAAATGAAGTTGAAGGATATATACTAGGTAGAACTATGACACCTGGAGGGTATTTAATCAGTTCAGGAAAGGACTTCACTTTAAGGGGCTCCTACAAACTACCAGGAGTACATGGGACAAGTTGGGAAGGCAGGAAGGTTTAAACATGTATTTCAAGTTGTAGGATATAAAAACTAAGTCAGCTATTATGTTAGGGATAAAGGTTTATATTCTTATTTCTTTTCATTTTTTGAATTAAGTAGGTGTAGGATGCAGAGATAGGGAGAAATCCACTGAGAGGGAAAGGTAACACTGCAAGACGTACTTAACAGAAAATGAATTAGAACTGTTTCGGAGCGCTAGGGATTTCCATTGAGGGAAAGAGATTAGAAGTGTAATACTGCCACCTAGTTGCCGTAATAAGCAATTACTTCCCAATATTTCTAAAGGTAAAAGAAAATCGGGCAAGGGAGACAAGGTAAGCGGGGGTAAAATAAGGAATTCTAGACAGTGGCAAGCTGCTGGCAGACACTAGGCAGAGCCCTATCCTAGGACAGATATGTCACCAAAAAATGTTCAAAAAGGTAAATAGCAGCAAGAAAGGTGCATACATGCAGCCATCCTTAGGGAAGGTGCTGTAAAGTGTTTCTCGATGGAGCTGCTATTCAAAAAAAACTCGAGGAAGCTTCAATGGTAGGGTGGTCGGCAGGGCAGGTATCAGCTACAGGAGAGGACTAGGATACACAACAGCAGGCGAGCTATAATGAAAGGATTAAAAAAGAATAATTAGGTGACAGTGTTAATCTACAGCAGTTGAAAGAGAGCAAGTAAGTAGCTAGTTGAGAAATTTTAACATTGAGGGAGACAACTACAGTTGGTTCTACAGAGAGAGTATAGCAGTTAAGCATAAAAGGTGTGAGGGAGATTATGAGAGGTATTACAGTAGAGAAAAAGGGCAGCACAGGGAAGAGTAGCTAGAAACCGTGTATACAACAGCCAAGAAGGTAGAGACCTATAATGCCTCTAGAGCTAAGACTTTTACATTGAGCAAAAGGGTAGTTCCTTTAAACAGAAGATCTTTACATAGAACATAAGGAAGATTATTTTAAACAGTAATAATAATGGTAAAGCAAGATTTAAAGGATGCTAGAGGCATTCCCACTGGTCAGCATTTCAGGTGTGTTTGTATGATTTGCATTGTCTGGTTTACGTCATCAGTTCTCTGTCTTACTGTTTGAACCTTGCACTGCACCAAAGTCATTTATCGCAAGTCATTGCTTATTGCATACTTCATCCAAACATGTAAAGATGTAAATGCCTTGAACTGTCTAATCTGTGCAGAATCTTTTCTGTCACCTGTTAAAAGTCTTTAGCAACTGTTCAGAATCTTTTACTGGGTCTGGGTTTTGAAATCAACTTTCAGAAGTCTTCTCTCATGCCTTTTCATAAAGTTGTATTCCTGGAATGTCTATTTAGATTCTGCTTTTGGGGGGTGGGGCTTTCATCCTCCAGATATTTCAACAGTTCGAGTTTCTTCAATCAAAACCAGGTATCTGCAAGGAAATTTCCCAAGATCTTGGGGTACATGGTTTCAATGAGTTTCATTCTTCTCCTGGCCGTACTGCACATGAGAAAATACAATTGTATCTTGTATCATTCTGGATTTTAGTAACTACACTCTTTGTCCTTTCAGATCCTAGTTATGAAACTTGTAGAGAGAGAGATTCTATGGGGGTAGACCAGATCTTATGCAATCCAGATCTCCCATTCTTCTTACCATCCCCCCTCCTTCCCTACAGTTTGTCACCGCCGCAGATGTATCATACCTGGAGTGGTTAGCAGTTTCAAGAGAGCCAAACACAGAGGTTCTGTGGAACTCTCAAAACAGACAGTTGCACGTAAATGTCAGAGAGGAGATGTCAGTGATCAACATTTTGAAGTCCTTAAAGCATCTCTGTTCCCCAGGACCTGTACAAGTTTAGAAGCCAACACCACAGTGATGTGGTATGTAATCAAGCAAGGGATATCAGATTATCTTTGAAGACTTGCTGTGAGAGCCTGGGAGATAGCAACTCAACTTAATTTGACTCTTCAGGTTTCATACATTATGTCTGAGCAAAACCTATTTGCAGACAAGTTCAGGAGGATCAGGACAAATCCACACAAATGGAAACTTCATCCTGGGGTGTTCTAAGAATTGATCAAACTGCGGAGAACACATCAAGTAAATCTATTTGCCTCTCTTCAGAACAGACAACTAAGGAAATTCTGCATCAGGACTCCTTGCAAACTGGTGTAGAAGACAACTGCTTACTTGTCCCACAGTTGGGAATGTTCCTGTATGCCTTTTCACCATTATCGAGTTCTTCTGAAGATCCAGGAGGACCTCCAAAAACTGTTCTTTTGACTCTCATTTGACCTCAGCAACAGTGGGTTCTCCCTTCTTTTCAATCTGGCCAAGGGCAAATGACAACAGGCTTCCCCACAGACTGGATTTACTCACACAAGACAGGGGTTATTTGACATACCGCAGCCTGAAAATTCCTCAGCTAATTGCCTGGATGACAGAATTTTAGTACCTTTTTTCTGAGGAGATGCAGGGGTGCCAAAGGAGGTGAAAAAAATGCTACTGTAAAATTATATATGTACAAGAGGAAAAGATTTTCTAGTTGGTGCCAGTGCAAAAAACAGGACCTTCTTCAGGCAGATCTGTTTCTGGTTCTTGACTGTACAAGTTACTGTCCAGTGGTCTTTTGTATTACTCTATCAAGTTGCATTTGTTTGTTAAGCTTGTCTGCCCTTGGATTCCTCCTCCCTCTAACCATACTAAAGTTAAACAGGTTTTGAAAGGGGGTGTTGCATATCCACCCATCTAGAAAAGGGGATCTCCTTCTTGGGATCTGCACTTTGTGCTTGAAAGACTTACTGTTTATCCATTTGACCTAGCTTGTCGGACTGAATTGAGGTTCTTAACATGGAAGACTGTTTTACTCATTGCTCTGACACCTGCTAGGAGAGTATCTTACTTACAAGTTCTGATGGCAAGTCAGCCTTGCCTCATTTTTCACAAGGACCACATTTCTTTGAGAGTGAATCCTTCTTTTATGCCTAAAATGGTCTCAGAGTTTACTTAAGCTAACACTGTTCATGTCCCCGTCTTTCCTGATCCCAAGAATAAGGATGAAAAGATTATTCCCGCACTGGATGTCAACAGGTGGCTCAGATACTGCTTAGACAAACCTTCAGCCTTCAGGAAAGCGGTTTGTCACCTACAAAGAAAAGAAGAAAGGACAACCAGTGTCAAAGCAGACTATATCCAGGTGTTTGTCTCATGCTATTGCCTTTTGGTTTGCTCACAATAATAAGCCACTTCCCAGGCAGGGTTAGAGTTCATTCTACCAGGGCCTAGGCTTCAGCTTTGTCCTTTTGGAAAGGACTTGATTCTAAAAGTATTCTAGAAGCATAAATGTGGTATCTGTACATACTTTTACAAAGCACTATAAACTAGATTCCTTCTCCGGGTCTAGTACAGGCTTCACTAGCAGCATTCCCCAGGAATGCCTGGACCCTCAGCTTTCCTCCTCCCAGTCAGTCTAAGCTATGATAATCTACCCGTATAGCTAAGGTACTGCAACAGTTATCAAATGCTGAACATAGTTTAGTACAGTTGTGTAAGTAAATTTGCTGTAACAATACATGTTTGAATAATCACTGTTGCAGTAGCTGTTCCCTCCCTCCATCTCCCTTTGTTTCTGTTTGTCTTTGATGGCAAGATGTAGTCTTCTCTGTTGTTTTCCTAGCCTTGTCCTTCTTGTAGCTTTTAGGCTCCCTGTCTATTGGCAAGAAAGCTCTGAAGAGCTTTGTGCCCAAACCTGATGCTGTCTGGTCTCATGGAAGGTGACCTGAAAGTTTTGGAAGCTGGACAGTTGTATCCTTAGCAGGATGTAACCCGTATAGCTAAGGCTACTGCAGCACCGATCATTCGAACATCTCCTGTTGTGCTAAGTTTATTTACACAACTATACCATTTTCAGGGTCATCTCCTGCATATAATAGTTATTACCATTACTCTCTGACTTGTCATAGTTTCCACACTGCTGATGTAGATTGATTTTCCAGATGTCAGGCAGGTGTGTATAATTATCTTATTCCTGGTTTTGCATTTTTGTTTCCTGCATTGCATTATGGGTACCCTGAATGACAGTATTTCACTCCAGCAGCAGCCTGTTTACATTTGGCAGTTATACTGAAAAATTTGTTTCTTGAACAGTTGTTTTAGTATAATGCTGTGACAGGCAGGTGAATAGGTACATAAAAGACAAATAAGGTGACTTGAGTTACTTGTAGAGCAAGTCTGCTGGTAATTCTGAACCTGCAGTTTAAAGGTTGTAATTGAAGGCTCCATGAATGCGGCGTTTGGTGCATTACTGTTTGTAAACTCCTGACAGAATGTATTTTTCAGGCACTGCTTCTGTCGATTTAAAAGTTAACCAATTCTTATTTCCTTTAGGATTCCGATGGAACACCATGTAAATCATCTAAACAACATAGCAGACTGCAGCCAAATACGAACAAAGTGACCTCTCGGGAGCCAGCAGTGGGATCAGCACAGCCGAGCACAAAATCACAAGGAAGTCAGGCAGCCAGTCATTACATTAGTCATAACAAGTCACAGGTTTGTAATTGTTTTAGCCTAAGAGGCATTGCAGTTCTTGCCAAGAATGGTGTTTGAGAAAATAGAAGGGGAAAAAATAATGTGAAACTGTTTTGCAAAATAGCGGTGACAACTTGGTTATTTTGCTAGCTAAGTGTATGCAGTGTTAACGAATATGTAATTGGTTATACTACTGTTTTGTCCAGTGATTCACTACTCAGCTGTGATCATCTAAAGTTACTGTACATGACAGCCATGTATGATTTTTTTCCTAACTGCTGGGACAGAGGAATTGTCATGCTTTGACTCAGTGTTTAGGCCTTTTTTAGTTAACCTTGATTATGGACAGAGACCGACTATAGTACTACTGTGGAAATTGTTTATCTTTACAAATTATGCAGTAACTGGGAGGTGTGTTACTGGATTATGACCTTTCTTTTTGGAGAACTTAGACAGCAGTACTTTAACTCTGTTCAGCTGGATCAGTGCTATATCCTCCTTAACAAAGAATTAAAAAAAAAATGCAATTATAACTACTTGGCTTTTTCTGTCTGTCACCAGTCAACCATTCTTTGTTTTTATGAAGTTCAGGATCTCGCTGCATAAAGATGATGCACCCTAATACTTCATTATCATTTGGTGTGCATCTGTATGAAAGTGGCCTTAACTTCAGTTCAGCTTTGTCTTCTCATAACTTCATGGTCATTGCTTGTCTAAGAGGATGTTTCATTTGTATGTAGATTTATTGATTGTGTTGATAATTTTTATTCATCAAATTAGAAGTATCTTGTTTTATAATTTTGAGGAACTAGTTATAGTAACCTTTGTGGAATTATTGGGACAGTAATTTTGTTTTTCTAACTCTGAGACCTTTTACAGAAAAAAAAATAAAATTCTTAAATATAAATCAAGTTGTAAGAATCCCAAAAATTATTCAGAGGAGAGTCATCTGAAATCTTGGAATAACATATGAAATAAAGAAAAAACTTGAAGGAATTATGGAAGTAAAAGTTAAGGTTGAAGTTTTCTTTGACTTCTTCCTTAAATTGAGAAATACTTTTGAAGGCTTCAGTTACTGGGTTAGTGCAGTCTTTCTAAAATGGTGAGAAATGAGCCATTCTTTTTTAGGTCTGGGGGATAGCACCACCACCTGTTAATGCCCAGAAGGAACCTCGACTTTTTAAAAGGTGCATTTAGTACAATTTCAGTTTCTGAGCCTAGATAAGTATATAAGAAGAAACCTTTAAATATCTAATTGTTAGTGGTATTTCATAGAACTGCTTCATGGTTTGAAACTGCTATTGAGTACCTTATTGCCAGTCGGGTCCTTGTGGGTGTGCAAACCAGTGTAAGCATTGATGCAGCTGTGGGTACCAACACTGACAACTGTCAGTAAGTATAGTTATCCAGGAGGCCAGGCTCCAGAACGTATGCCTGTTTCAGTGATGCTGATGCTGGTCTGGCATAGGTCTTACGCACCCATGCTTTCCAGATCCATGTCAACTACCTCCTCTTAAAATAAAAAAATAAAGAAAGAAAAATGTTTTTTTATCTTAGCTGAACAGACTGATCACATTTATAATATTGACATTTCTAAAAATGTTCACACTATCAACTGTTATCGCACAGTCATTTGAAAACCGACCGCAGCATATTTTAGACAGAATTATGCAGTGGCATCTATGTAGTTCATGAGATGAAAAGTCATAGATAGGTTGATATATTGCTGACAGTTTAGTTTTAAAATGTTAAATAGTAAAGTTAATGGGTGTCTGATTTTCAGAAGTGATGGTCTTGCAGCTAGTATTACCAGATTACATCAAAGTTAAAGGAGGAAGGGACCACAATAGGAACAAGGCAATGCATGGCTTTAAACATCACGTTTATTGATTATTACTAAACAAACTTTTGCTGACGTTTCCATTAGTAATTAATCACTTTAAATATTTTAGTATCAGTATAAGGAAAATTTAGTTTCTGTGATTCAGTTTGAGTTGAAACTTATAGGTAAGAAAGAAATGGGATTGTGTCGGGTTTGGGGGTAGATGGTTAAATTAGTAAGATGGTGTTTTGTTTAGATTCCTTTTGAGTTGCAGTTCTTTTTTTATTGTTGAAAGTGTGGAATGCCTTCACAGTAGTATGTGGGGTTGCTGCATCTGTGCTTTACATTTATAAGAGAGAAGTATGAAGTAAATAGGTTCATAGGTTGATACTAGGCTGTCTGCCGTAGGGCATTTATAAGCCTAACCAGAGTGTGTTTGGCTTTCGCCACCCTTTTAGATTAGTTAACTGTGCCTCTGTATAGTAGGTCACAGAAGATAGCCCTTTTAAGGTTAGTTTACTGTGCCTCTGTCTAGTAGGGACACAGAAGAGATCCCAGGGGTAAACCTATGATCTCCCATCCACTCATCAAGATTTCTCATGAAGAGGGTCATTGAGGGGCTCTGCCTAACATGGATTGGGATTTTTTTCCAGAGTGAGGGGAGCCTCTGGGATATGAATCTGTCCCTCCAGCATGTCCTATTTATTTCTGTGATGAGGTTTAAGTCCCTGGAGCGTGTAGCTCTAAGGGATTTGGATTTCCTGAGGTGGAGCATGTCCATTAATTCTGGTTTGGACATGGCTTTATACGTCAGGCACAGATCACCTCTGAGTAGGTGGTAAGCAACTGAGTAGAGCTAGAGTTTCTTTAGCCTAACTGCGTAGGGCATCTGTTTGAGTCCCTTGATCCTCTTGGTGAGGTACTTTTGGGGTCTTTCCAGTTGCTGCAGGTGTCTGGTAAGGTATATCCCAAATGGGGCATTGTATTCAATTATGGGCCTGATGAGTGATGAGTAGAGGGGCACAATGACCTCTCTTGATCTAGATGTGAACCCTTTCGTGATAAGGTGGGCTATATAGAAGGTCTTTCTAACCACTTTGGCAACGTGATTGTCAAAGGAGAGATTGCTATCTACTTGGGTCCCCAAATCCCTAATTAGTTCTTCCGTACTTAATGAATTACCACCTATGTGGTAATTTGTGGGCACTTTGTTTTTCCCAAAGGGGATGACTATGCACTTTTTGGCATTTAGCTTTAGGCCTTGGCTCTGGCACCAGTTATCCGTCTCTGTGAGACTCTTTTGGAGGATGCTTGTGTCAATCGGCGAGTCAATTATGGCACCTAGTTTGCAGTCATCTGAGAACTTGGTCAGCCATAGTCCTCCCGTGTTAGCCTGTACCTCAGAGAAATATATACCGAACAAGAGAGGTCCCAGGACTGAGCCTTGTGGGACGCCACTTGTAACTGGTTTAGAGTCTGACATGGCACCTGCAATTCTGACCATGTGGGTTCTATCCCTGAGCCAGTTTGCAACCCATCTTGTGACATAGGGGTTGATATTTAAGCTGGTGAGCTTATTTATGATGCCCGAGTGGGGTATTGTGTCGAAGGCATTTGCAAGGTCCAGGTAGGCTGTGTGGACTACCTTCCCTTCATCTATGGCCTTGGTGACTGTTTCAAGAAATCGACCAGGTTCAAGAGGCAAGATCTGCCCTTAACAAAGCCGAATTGGTTAGGATCCAGTGTTTGGAGGTTCCCAGTGTCTTTGTTTATGAGTTCCATGATGATACGCTCCATAGCTTTGCAGACCAGGCTAGTCAGGCTTATAGGGCAATAGTTTCTGGGGTCCGTTGTGGCACCACCTTTGTGGAGTTGGGGCCACTGTTGTACGCCATTCCTTGGGTACATATCCTGTAGTAAGGCTGAGATTGAACAGTGACTTTATGTGAGGGTTCAGTTCTTCTTGGAGCTCATGTAAGACGCAGCCCGGGACACCGTCCAGTCCCATTGATGCTGTGTTTTTTGCTTTGGAGAGGGCAGCTCTCACCTGTGCATCTGTGATGTCAGGGAGGCTACACTCTGTTGGGATAGATATTTGCTCTTTTGGGGGGGGGGGGGGGAGTTTGCACTGAACCTGTCTGCCAGGATGTTGGCAGTGTCTGTGGGTTCAGTGTATTTTTTGTCATTTTGCACTAACTCAGAACATATCTGGGAGTTGCCACCCAGGTTCCTGACATAACTAAAGAAGGCCTTGTGATTATTTTTAGCGTCTTGTGCAATTTTTCTTTCGAAGCTGGCCTTAGATAATTTTATGAGGGATCGTAGTTTCTTGCTAGTACTGATCAGAGATGCCTTCCCTTTTTGGGATTTTGCTCTATCATGTAGTAGCTTCCTCCTTCTGTTGTATAGCATATTTATGGCTGGGGTCCGCCAGACAGGTCTCCTGCCTTTGGAGGAGTGAGTCTTGGTTTTATTTGGGATAGCACGATCCATGCATTCCTGTAGGTGTCCATAGAATGCGTTTGTAAAGGATTCTGCGGTTTGGGCCGTATTTTCCACTGGCCCGGGGGCTTTGAAGGATTCCACCTCGGTTTTGAGAAGTGTGAAGTTTGCTTTTGAGAAGTTCTTCACCGTGGTTTCCTTGGCTGGGGGTGGGGACGGGATATGGATGTCCAGTGAGATTAATTTATGGTCAGATCTTACCAATGAGGGGTATACCTCTGGTATAGAACATAGAGTCCCCATGTTGGTGATGAACAGGTCCAATATGTTTTCCTCTCTTGTGGGAGTGGTGACCAGTTGTTCCATAGCATTTGAGTTTATAAATTCTAGGAACTGTTGGGCAAGGGTGTTGGGGCTTGAGTAGTGCTCCCATTTTATGTTTGGG